>NC_056749.1:445232603-445290103 GCF_019279795.1 Protopterus annectens | reverse complement strand
GAGTCCATTAGAGTAAGAGATGCCATTAAATGGATAGCAGAGCAGAGTGTAAGAGCACCCCTGTAGGGTTGTAGCAGAGGTTATGGCGACCACATCTACTGATGTTGCTACTGACCTACCAAACACAAATGCATTAAAACAAGTTGTTGTGAGGACACGGAATAAAGGCAAAGCAACTGCCTTCAAGGATTTTACTAACTTAAAAGATCTCAGTGCTGAAGTTACCCATCAAAGGTGGGACATTTCTAATTAAACACGATGGGGATGAGGGAGTATATCTCAGTACTGTTGTTATCACTACTGTCAATAACCTCAAGTCAAGATGATGCGTAATGCAGATGTTATAATGGTCGAAGGAACGTTTCCCATAAGTACCTCTGACTGTAAACAGATATATAGTATTCATTGCCCAATGTCTGATAGTGAAAATTGGAAGATCATCCCAGTAGTATATGGCTTACTATCTACTAAAGGTGAAATAGGTTATGACTACTTTTGGAGGAATGTGCTGCGTTTGTGTCAGGAATACAGCCTAACATTAATACCAAATATGGTAATGAGTGATTTTGTGAAAGGAGTGGTCAATGTCATTGTATGGCATTTCCCCAACTCAGCTGCAAAAGGATGTTGGTTTCATTTTTGCCAGAATGTATCGTGACAAATCCAGAAATTGCACTTGGCAGCTGAGTTTGAACAGAGTAGGTAATTTTCATTCCTTTGTAAACAGATACCTGCCTTAGCCTTTTTAAATCCAGAAGATGCCATACCCACGTTAACAGTATTGAAAGGGATATGCCTGATATTGCACAACCATTATGCACATTTATCAAGGAAACTTATTTGCTAGGTAAACCTAGGAGGTATGGGATGAGAGGGTGCACATCCGAAATAATTTCACCACTTTTTGAAATGGCATTTTGGAATCATTATGATACCTGTATGGAGAGATACCAAAGATCTCAGAATGCTGTTGAGGGGTGGCATCGGCATTTAAGTAGCCTTCTTGGTAGGAAAAAATTGTATAACATAGACATATTACATGTTATTCAGTTAGAGCAAAATCATGTTGAAGACCTGGTGTCAAGGATTTTAATGTGTGCACCTGCATCACAAAAATGCAGACATCTGCAGGAATGAGAAGCGGCATTTAGGAAGCTATTGGATAAAAGGGAAATGTTTACATGCAGCGGATTTATAGAACTTGTTGCTAAACACTGTTCATTTTAGGTGATTTTGTCAATATGGTAACTGGGATAGTTCTACATATTTCTGGATTTCATTGGTGTTGAACATGTTTTTGAGGATGGTATTTACCTATATTTTCTATACTTTAAAATGTGCTATGGACTTCATTGCTTTCCCTACTGTTCACGGAGGTTTGAAGCACTGAAATGAACTATGGAGTGTGAATTAACAGTACAAAATGGATTGTTAACTACTGAATTTCCAGTATTTCTGAATTTACAGTACTATACAAATTGTGGTTATCGTGAGAGTATGAGTTTTCACCGCTGTGCTTAGAAAAGCTTATGTCACTGCTATAAATGCTACCAGAAATATATGTTTGGCACTAAGCAAGTATTTCACTGCAGGATCTCTCGTTAATCGACTCCTAGTTCGAAAATGTTGAATTTGACATACTTGTAATATTTGTTCAACATTATCTGGATTGTACATTTTAAAAATTATTCTTTTTATTCACAATTATTATAATTCGTCGTTGTGTGATTCCGGGATATAACAGTAAACCTTAAAAATTAACTCTGAAAAATAACAACACATATGATGGTGGTTGCAGGAAGAACCAAAATTATTTTCCATGATTTCCTCTTTGGGTTCTGCTACACATAAAGGGATACCATTGTTTTGTCACCCAGTCATAGGTAGTTATTATTATTCATTTAGGAGCACTAAATTTTTTATCCATTTTGCACAGATTATCAGTGGCCAAAATACAGATTCCAAGTATAGATGCTAAAACTCCAACACATAAAACAAAAAAAGGAGAAAAACACAAGTAACTGTATAGACAAAAAAATAATTTATTATGCATTTTTGTGCAGCAGTAAACCTGGACTTTGTCAAAAGAATTTATGGAGTCCCGCTCTACTGTTGGACTATTGTTTTTGGATACGTTTTTCAATCTGGACAATGTGCAATTTATCCAAGTGTTACAGGACTTGGTTATTATCTAAGGTAAGAATGCACATTTAGCTTATACCTTATGTGTTTTCTTGGCAAACCTCATGCTTCTGATTCTTTGGCATATTCAAATTCTGACAACAGCTGTTAGAACCTGTAGTGCCTGTCTGTCACATACAGGTCCTCTAGTCCTTGAACATAAGTAAACACAACCAGCATTGTGGCACAGAGGAATGAATCCCTGACTAAGCTAAAGGTGAGACAGGTTCTATTAGCACCTTGGGCATCTGGCATGCTGTCAGAGAGGGATGGCTGTGCCCATGCCGGGATGCAAGAAAAGAGTGATATATGCACAGGGTGCAAAACATGGTTAGAGTTTCCCAGTGAAGGCTGAGGAAACAACCAGCATGCGCTTCCTAAGTGTGGGCAGGGTAGTTTGCTAATAGCAACTCTATCTAGACAGGAGGAATGGATTGGCCTAATCGAGCCTTGTACACCTCTTTATAGGGCAAGGAAGAAAAATAGGAGAAACACTCCCTGTAGCAGTATGTCTCAGACTTGGGACATCTTGAACTCCTTGCTGGCCTTGACCCTTGTCAGAGTAAGTCTGGCACAGGGGATAGAAGGGATAAGTAGACAATGACTGATGTGAGACATTAGTGAACTCTGATGGTCAGCTGTGGGAGACAAAACAAAAAAAGGGAAAACATGAATAAACATATTCCACAACCACTAATGTGCTGAAATAAAACTGACAGTGTCTTATACTTTTAAAAGGAAGAGCATAGTTTTTTTATCTTTATAAGTACAAACTTAATTTTTTTTTAAATGTATCACTTTTAGTGTCAAACTCACATGGAACTTTAAAAAAGAAAAAAAAAGATTAAAATAAATAATACATTCACACATTTTATTCTTTTTAAAGAAATGATCTCTTATTAGAATTACCTTTGGAATTATCATTAACCATTTATTTTCAAATGAAAGAGTACTCTAACCAAATAATAAATCATAAGGTCAGAAGTTTTACATCAGAGGCCAGTTTCCAAAAGACCTGTTCTCAGCCTTATCTCAGTGTAAGCGGTCACTTACACTGAGAACAAGTCTTTTGGAATCAGGCCCATAGTGTTACTTTCTGTTTCAAATACATGAAACATTAATGCATGCTCTTCGGTCTAATCTTATTAAATTAACTCTTTCAAGGGACATATTTTAGAAACTGCCAGGTTTGCAATAGTAAAGGAAATGAATGATTTAAGCAATTATTGCTTACTGTTAACTTTACGCTATAACTGCAAAAATGCTGCTAATACATTAGATACAGCTTGAAGTGTGAAACGTAGGAAGTACAATATTATTACTTTATCTTTAATATTATACACCCACTTAGAATTCCTCATGGAAAATGTCATTATTGCTTCATGCCTCCAGAATCTCTACTAGTTATGTACCATCTCTATATTTAAATTACTGAATTTCATACATAATCTGCTCTCATATATTCTGTTTAACTTGTTTTATTTACTGATGGACTGGCATGACTTTTACGAATGTTAAACATAAGGTACATCATATGGCTGTTTTCTTTGCTTCATCCAATACACAGATGGCTGGTATAACAGAAAATGAAAGCCCTTCCTGCAGTTGGGCTTTGCTTTCCATACCCTGCTCAAATGCTTGGAAATGGGACAGATATGTCAACAACAGCTGCTGGCAGTTCAGCCGCGTAATGGATCAGTCATGTGTCAGCCGAAAAAAGAAAAGTCCACATATGTCAAATCTGTAAATATTCCAGGGAAGAAGTACTACTGTGTTAGGTATTCCCCGTAGCAGTCAGCATATCGTTAGGAACAAGTGTCTCAGTATCCAGACCTCAGCACACCCAAGTTTCTTTATTCTGCTTTTTAGCAGTGGCATCAGCTTTCTTGATAAATAACGTAGGAAGATGGCTTTCTGTACCTTTCCTGTTTTCTGAAAGAGCACTGGAACAGGAAGAAGCAAAATGCATTGTTTTATAATAGTGATGCTTATATAAATTTAAAAGAACAGAGAATAACATACCCTATCGTTTCCATTTCCACATATCATATCTATGTCCATATGCATTTTTTTGCAAAGTATTTCAGTATCCACCCATATCCCAAAGGAATACCAGTAAGTAAAATTGGGATGGTCTAAACTACTCATGGACATGCATGCTGTCTGGAAGTGACTATATGTTTATGTACAAGTACGTATATTGTGTGAGTGCTTGTATATTTATATCTACATACACACATGAATGAGGACCTGTGTAAATCTTTACATGTTTTCAGATGGAATACTATCCTTACACAGGTCCACTTTCTGCCCGATGTGCACTCTTTGCTAAGATTGGAAGTTGATCAACTGTAACCCAGAGAAAGATAAAAGTATACCACAGAATGACTGAATGAATGAAAGACAGACAATACTACCTCAGGGATTTAATCTAAATGAACATATGCAAAAATATAAGGAAAAGGGAGGAGAAACTATAATTATTTAATAAAAGAACCACTCTTAATAATTTATAGTTGCAACGAGTACTTAAGTAAACTATTCAAAGATTTGTGAAAACAAGGACTGGTAATCAGACACAACTTGAGCAGTAAAAATTATACAACCAAAGTCATCTAAGAGAGAGAAATAACTCTTCCATCAAAAATAGGAAGCAATGCAGAACAATGTCTCCCGAAACTGTTTGATTTTTCCCTTTATTTTATTTTTATTTACTTATTTTTTTGTGAAGAAAGCATTATGTGAGAGTTCTCGAGGTTGTTTTGAAGAGAGATGACAAATAATGGATTTAGTATATCAGAGGAACTACTTCATATATAAAGTAGTTCTTCTGATATACTAGATAATTCTGGTTCTAAAACTAGAAGATAAATGTACTGTCATAAATTATACGTAAAGGAAACATTCAAAATGAACTCGAGTTTTTTTATAAAGAAATGGTAATATTTTTCTAATGCATTGCAAGTGTTCTTACAATAAAGATTATACTTCAGAGAACCTAAAAGTAGAAGTAATACATGGTAAGAAGGCCGCCTTCCATGCAAGAATTTTAAAATACAAGAGAAGTTAGGTTTAAAAAGAACCAGACAGAGTTGTTTCAGCATAACATTTAGGGAAGTAGAAATCACGGAACGTTTTTCAGAATTTTGCATAGTTGAACTGTCACTCTGTCCTACATAATAAACTGAGTTTGGACTTGCGTGAACATTATAAGAGCATAAAATGGTGGGCGTTCAAAGTTCCTAGAGATATAGCATGGTAAAGGAATTTTGTGAAAGCAAAGAAAAATATTATTTTCCTCCATCTGCTAATTAAATATAAACCAATTGTTTTGATAATCTGTGACAGTACTATTTTAGTAAAGCATTTGTATGAGTTGATTAATCAAAAAGTTACAACAATCTCACTTTCTGTCATTTAAGAGTTAAGATTAAGACTTCAGTAACTTGGTGGCAGAAGATTAATTTTGGATGCTGGTTTTTTTATGTGTTTATTTTTGCCTTTATTTCTGCCAATATTTTTTTTCGTGATTTTATTGCCACACGAACTTTAACATATTCTGTGTATCAGTGTCAACGACCTAGCAGGTAGCACACTCAGCTTTGATGCTAAAAGATGTAGGATTGTGGGTTGTTTTCCAACAACATATGTTTGGATTCAACACAGCCTAAAGGGGGTGCACCACTCCTGAGGTGTCATATTTTATTTGACACATTAAGCTAAGTGTCCCATCTGCTTTGCTTTATGCTAGCTCAGGTGAATTAAAAGATGTTATGATCCTTCTAGAAGAAAAGAGCGAGGGACCTTAAAAGTGTTATTTTTAATATAACAATACAGGCGCATCATTTGTTTATTTACAACATTTTATATAGTTACAATAACGTTTTTAAATATTTGTATACATCATTCTTTTCACCCTCTCCATCTTTTATTCCACAACTGAAAAACGATTATTGTAACAGTTCTCCATTATCCATTATATAGACTCTCCCACTATCTTCCATTCTATATAAATCAAATGTGACTTAACAATAGCCTGCTTTGTTGAAATCTTTGAAAGTGATGTCCCACAGTGTTATGCCAAAATGTATTAGAGTCAGACTGAGTACCACCTCAAATTACTTTTGAAAATAGACCACATGCTTAGTGGCACTAAACTGGTCAACAAAACACTGAATGAGTGTATGAATGAATGAAGGAAGGAACAAAATAATGTGTGCATAAACAAGTAAGTAAAGAAATAAAAAGGTGACTCTACATCTGAACTTCGTTTGGAAATCATTGTTGATGGGATAAGGAGTTTGTTGCTACATACTGGGGAGAAATGTAGATTTGAGTTGTAGTTAGCTGCTGTGTATAGTGGGGCAACATTAGTTTAAGGGATAGTAACCTTACTAAGAATATTCTTGTGGACTTTTAATGGAATAGAATGGTAAAGATAAAAAAAAATTCTGGTACATTACTTCGGTTAATCTCTCTCTTAACAGAATAATGACACTTCTCAACTTAAAAGGGAAAAGGTTATTGTAAAAATAACAGTGATGAGTGTTTGTATGTGTGAAGTCCCCACTCTGGGCGAGAAATCAAGGATCCTGAATCCTCACTAGTGACACTGGAGAGGGATGTTTACTTGGAACAAAAATGGATACACCCAGTATTTGCAGATGCAACTCTCTGCATCAAGCACAATTTCCCTTAAGAGTACACAGGAACATACTTAGTCTGAGGTCTGGGTTTCTCTATCTGTCTCCCTCCAGGTCCCCAATAAGACTCCTCCATTGGCACAGCTATAGAGTGTCCAAGTCAAGTTCTACACCACTCTGTCTTTGAAACCAGTGATTTGTGTACCTGCTCCAAGCAGCCGACATACACACTGTTTGAGATTTGATGTATACACACACACACGCATACACACACACACACACACACACACACACACACACACACACACACACACACACACACACACCTGGGAAAGGCTGGCACAGATTTACTAGCTGTGCCACCTTCTGCCCAAACTATAAAGTTGTTAACCCACCAGCAGGCACTCTAAAGCCACCTACTCCAAGGCTGTTATAAGGGTACCCAATTATTCTGAGTGAAACTAATATTGATACAGATGGTAGTTTGACCAAACGGCTATTATTTTATTTATTTATTTTATTTTATTTGATATTTGTTAACTGGGTTAGGATGACAGGGCAGTAGACCCCTTTTTCAGAGGAGACCTGAGGAGAAAAGCTTGACAGATAAACAAATACAAAAACAAAAACATCATACAATATTAACATATAAGTGTATATACAAGGGAGAAACAGAATACAGTATTTAAATGAACATGTTAGAATACAAGAGTAATACCGAGGATTAAACAGCCATAGTATATATTAAGTATATAAAATATAATATAAAAAGTTAAATTCCATCTAACAATTACCTTCAGAGAGGAATTCAAGATTGGTAGAATATCATAAAGACCTTAAATGGTAAAGTGTGAGAGCTGAGAGGGGAAGGGAGGAGGGAGTAGTTTAGGTGGCAGTTGGACAAGGACACGTCCAGGAACTAGTAAATAAGTTCTTTAGAAGTTTTTTTTTAACTTAAGGAAGTTGCTGTTTGTTCTTAGAGAAATGGTAAGTTTGTTCCAGGCATTGGCGACTGAGTGGCTGTATAAAAGTTTGACAATATTTTTATTGGGTTTGTAGATGTCTAAAAGGTGTAGGTCTGTGCTACGTAGGTCACGCTTAGGAGAGTATGGAGTGATGAGGTCTGTGAGGGCAGGATAGTGGGAGGATTGATTTAAGATAGTGTGTGTTAGGTGGAGTTGGGGAAGAAGGAGTTGGTTATATAGCTCAACCCATTGTAGGTTTTTTAAAGCTATGCAATGGTGAGAGTGATAGGGAAGGTTGGCAGTGAATCTGGCGTTTTTCTTTTAGGTGGTTGCAAGTTTAATTAATAGAGTGGATTGAATATTGGTGAGGATAGGGGCTGCATAAAGTAAGGGTGGGGAAAGGAAAGTCTATGCTAGAGAACTTTTGGAGTAATAGTGAGGTATTTTTATATCTGTATAAGAGACCAAGTTTTTCGTGGGTCTTTCTGATGGCTTGCTGACTATGTATGTCAAATTTTAGTTGGTCATCTATCATGTCACTCAGAAGTTCAGTATGTGGTTCAACAGAGATAAGTGTATTATTAAGAGAAGATAGTGTGAAGGTATTTTGGTGTTGCTGTAGTGATTTGGGAAGAAAGAGTAGAAGTTTTGTGTTTCTATGATTGAGAAGTAGTAGATTATTGGTCAGCCATTTTTTGACTGAAAGGAGGGAATGTTGAGTAAGAGCAAGGAGATGGGGAAGGTTATCAGAGCACAAGATGATAGTGGAGTCATCTGCATATTGTATTAGTGAGGAGTTTGGGCAGGAAGTGTGTAGATTATTTGTAAAGATATTAAAAAGGAGCGCTCCAAGGACTGACCACTGGGGGACACCTGTTTGTATTGGGAGGAAGGGGGAGATAATTCAGAAAGCCATGTGATGAATTGGAATCTGTTGGAGAGGTAAATGGTGAACCATAGTATAGTAGAAGAGGAGAGGTTAAGGGAAGAAAGTTTTGAGAGCAGTAGGGTATGGGAAACAGTGTCGAAGGCTTTAGACAATTCAAGGAAAAGGCATGACAGTAGTTTGTTATTGTAAGCTCAGAAAGAGGTAGCAAACATGGTGAATGGAGAAACCAATAAAACACTTTATTAAAATAGAAAAGTAAGCACTTTTGCATCTCTCAGATGCTTCTACAGACTTTTATCAAGATGATACAATCAATTTAATCTTTATATATTCAAGGTTCAGGTTGTAGAGAGAGATAAGGGAATGGAAGAAGTAACTTTGTTAGCAATGTTTTGAATATTGAGAGAGTAGTTTCAAGATTTTGGGGTATGAGGTTGAGGCATTTGGATATGGGGGGTGTGGATGGAGAATGGTCAGGTAATGTAGTAGAGGTGGTAGAGGGGTGAGTATGGGTACCTGTGGTTGGGTTGGAGGGTGAGCCAGGGTTGGGGTGAATATCATCGGCCAGCAGAAGGCTTGGAAAGGAGGGTTTGTATGCTGCGGTAAGGGGGCTGTAGACGAAAAGTTTGGGTATATGTTTTGTGAGGGGGGGGAGAAGTATTTTAAATTTATGTAAGAGAGCATAGCTCTCAACCTTCCATCTTCAAAATGAGGAAAACTACCCCTTATAACATGGAACAAATGCTCAAAATGTGGAACACTTACAAACAACTTCACCTCAGAAGGTCATAGGATGGTTAAAATGTGCTATTTGTACATATAAACACTTATCTTGATGAACTAATATGATTCTGCTCTCTTTATCATAGATATCAGTTAAAAAATACTGAACACTGAATGTACAACAGGTACTTTCACTATGGAACTACAAGGAAAATTAATATTTTAGGACTCTTCATAATGAGGTACACTTGGAAGGTATTTTAAGAGATTATGAAAGTGAGTAAACAGTTTGGGGGCTATGGGAGTGTTGTGATTGATGGAGACAAGAAAAGAATGGGAGTGGTGGTAGTAGGAGTGATAGGAGGTGGAGTAGGAAAGAGTGAGTAGGAGGGAGTTAGGTAGGATGAGTAACACATTGTATGTTGAGTGAAAGAAGTGAGGGTAGTTAAGAGTTAATTAGAGTAATAGGGTGAAGGAGGTAGCTTTGAGTGATTGGATAGCTAGGATTGGTTGGAAGGAGGAAATTGAGTGGTTGTGGGGGTGTGGTCAATTAATGTGAGTGTATACGTTTGAAGAAAGTGGGAGTGAGAGGAATGGGGGTAAGGTAGGGGAGCAGAGTGAGCCTGAGCAAAACAAGGCGAATGGAGTGGGTTGAACCAGAACTTGGAAAAAGCTGTAAGATGAGAAAAACAATTAACCAACTAACACAGATCAGTACCTAAAAGTGTCATTTTACCTATGTGAACTCAAAAGCAGATTTAGTAGAGCATCAGGGAGGTAGAACATAAAATAAATGCAAAGCTTTGGAAAACTGTATATTTTTGTTACAATAAATGGGAGAAAAAGGGGGGAAGGTGTCCAGTAGTGTGCACAGCAGAAGAACTGGTGGCAATAGCACAGAGAGATTATCTTAGACCTACACTGCTCTCAGTCTGTTGATAAAAGTAGGACTTGCAGAAGTTTTTTACTGGTTTGTATGGGGCTCTGGTATCCAATTCCTGTAAGCAGGCAGTTGCTTCAGTTTTGTTTTTCTTTTTGTTGGACTTTTGAACATGGTTAAGGGACTATAAGGAAAGGTTGAGAGATATGTTAATATGAAGTCAGAAAAGGGAGTAGGTTAAGTAAACAAAAAAAGAATAAAGTGGGAATAAGAGACAGAAAAGAAAATACCACAATTTAAGTAGTTTAGCTAAGCAGTACTTAATCAAATAAAATTGTTAAGAAACAAGCAGTGATAATTAATAAGTATGTCACCCTATTTAGTAATATGAAATTCAGTCTATTGCCACCTTAATTTCCACAATGCAGAGTAATTCATTGCCAGCAAACTTTCCAGCTATTTGTTGCTACTTAGTAATGCACGCCAAAAGAACTGAGCAGCATGGTGGCAGGACAGACATTACAGTACAAATCACTCAGTTTCCACACAATACAATAACACAGTTTTAACACAATACAATAACAGAATAGGCACTCAAATAAGCTAAGGAGTAACATTTAAGAAAGTTCAGTTACAGATTTGCTGTTCTGAACTGTTTGGAAGTTTCTAGAAGGCCAGTGCTTGCTTTGGCTAAAGGGAAGTCTCTGTGTTCACCAGTGGGAGTGGTTAACACTGAACAGCCTGCCTGTCCCTGGAGGAGTGGTTACTACCTAGAAGCTGTAGTTTTATTGGCCATTTTGTGTCAATTCTAAACTCCTTGATCTGTCTCTCTTAAAACCAGGCTGCCTCATGGTTTTGGCATCTTTTCAGGCTTGCTAGTTGTTGCTGAAGCACCTACCAAGGGGAGAAAACGCTGAGAGAAGAAAAGGAGCCACTTTTGTGATTTTAAGTATTTTCTTCTGATTTTTTGTTAAGTTTTACTGCTTTGCCTCCTACTTTTTGGCATTTTCCGGCTTGCTAAAGCTTATATCTGTAACAGTAACAGTACTTGGAACACATCCAGAGCTTGTTTACTGCATTTCCTGTGTTGCACTTAATTTAAAATCATTTTTTTTCACGAAAAACTGCATTTTACCTGATTTTGGCCTAGCACTCAAGTGTGGGGACATTTATTGCACTGTTGTGATTATTTTGCTGCTTGTGTAGCTCTGCTACCTTTAAACTACAACAAAAAGAAAAAAAATGTTGCTTTTTCTCCACTTTCTGAAAGTTAAGAAAGTTTAGTTACAGATTTGCTGTTCTGAACTGTTTGGAAGTTTCTAGAAGGCTAGTGCTTGCTTGGGCTAAAGGGAAGTCTCTGTGTTCACCAGTGGGAGTGGTTAACACTGAACAGCCTGCCTGTCCCTGGAGGAGTGGTTACTACCTAGAAGCTGTAGTTTTATTGGCCATTTTGGGTCAATTCTAAACTCCTTGATCTGTCTCTCTTAAAACCAAGCTGCCTCGTGGTTTTGGCATCTTTTCAGGCTTGCTTGTTGTTGCTGAAGCACCTACCAAGGGGAGAAAATGCTGAGAGAAGAAAAGGAGCCACTTTTTTGATTTTAAGTATTTTCTTCTGATTTTTTGTTAAGTTTTACTGCTTTGCTGCCTACTTTTTGGCATTTTCTGGCTTGCTAAAGTTTATATCTGTAACAGTAACAGTACTTGGAACACATCCAGAACCTGTTTACTGCGTTTCCTGTGTTGCACTTAATTTAAAATCGTTTTTTTCTTTAAAAACTGCATTTTACCTGATTTTGGCCTAGCACTCAAGTGTGGGGTCATTTATTGCACTGTTGTGATTATTTTGCTGCTTGTGTATCTCTGCTACCTTTAAACTACAACAAAAAGAAAAAAAATCTTGCTTTTTTCCCACTTTCTGAAAGTTAAGAAAGTTCAGTTACAGATTTGCTGTTCTGAACTGTTTGGAAGTTTCTAGAAGGCCAGTGCTTGCTTGGGCTAAAGGGAAGTCTCTGTGTTCACCAGTGGGAGTAGTTAACACTGAACAGCCTGCCTCTCCCTGGAGGAGTGGCTACTACCTAGAAGCTGTAGTTTTATTGGCAATTTTGGGTAATTTCTAAACTCCTTGATCTGTCTCTCTTAAAACCAGGCTGCCTCATGGTTTTGGCATCTTTTCAGGCTTGCTAGTTGTTGCTGAAGCACCTACCAAGGGGAGAAAATGCTGAGAGAAGAAAAGGTGCCACTTTTGTGATTTTAAGTATTTTCTTCTGATTTTTTGTTAAGTTTTACTGCTTTGCCCCCTACTTTTTGGCATTTTCCGGCTTGCTAAAGTTTATATTTGTAACAGTAACAGTAACAGTGAACACATCTAGAGCCTGTTTACTGCATTTCCTGTGTTGCACTTAATTTAAAATAATTTTTTTCTCTAAAAACTGCATTTTACCTGATTTTGGCCTAGCACTCAAGTGTGGGGTCATTTATTGCACTGTTGTGATTAATTTGCTGCTTGTGTATCTCTGCTACCTTTAAACTACAACAAAAAGAAAAAAAATCTTGCTTTTTTCCCACTTTCTGAAAGTTAAGAAAGTTCGGTTACAGATTTGCTGTTCTGAACTGTTTGGAAGTTTCTAGAAGGCCAGTGCTTGCTTGGGCTAAAGGGAAGTTTCTGTGTTCACCAGTGGGAGTGATTAACACTGAGCAGCCTGCCTGTCCCTGGAGGAGTGGTTACTACCTAGAAGCTGTAGTTTTATTGGCCATTTTGGGTCAATTCTAAACTGCTTCATCTCTCTCTCTCTCTCTTAAAACCCTACAACTCTCTTTTTGCGGGGTTTTGCGCACTGAGTAGCGTCAGGCAGCACCGCCTAAACAGGTTTAAACTATTCCAGGCTCCACAAAGTCTGCTCTTCACTTTTTCCCTTAGAACTGTTCAAACTCTTAAAGTAATCACTCTATTCTCTTTCTAAAGCCCTGCACTTACTCAGCTCTTATAAGGAAACACTAACTAAAAGCACTACACCCTCCTTGACTTCTCATAAGTATTAGACTCCCAATTGGTCCTTCCTGATCAAGTGAAAAATCAGTTCCCTTCCCTAATCTGATCAGTAAAAAAACAGTTTCCTGTAATAATCTGGTATGTCCAAGGGTCAGTTTCAAGGTTACTTTCCAGTCCAGCTGGTGAATCTGGGAATTTTGAGGCAATGTTACAATTGCCTTATGTACACAGACAACCCTCTCCTCCTTCCAACAAACTCTAATACATGTGGAGATGCAGTTACACAGCCAAACTGGAGGCAGAGATCTCTCAACCCAAGACTGGCACAGTCAGTCAGGAGGAAAAGGTAACCACCCACACCACAAATCCAGTCTCACACAGCCCTATTGCATCTGCATACCCAACACATAAACACACAAAAACATACTCGGTGGCTCTAAATAAAAATCTGCCTAAACAGCAAAGACCTCCTAAGCAGATATCTAAGCAACAGCCACCCCTCAACAATACCCACAAATCACATATCTCACAAAATCAGTGTGCCTTACAGTCACAGCCCTTAAGGCCAAACAACACACCAAATACACTTGTTATAGGGGACTCTATTGTCAGGCACACTGACGTCCCACTCACCAGACTGAACAAGGAGAAGGTCACTGTAAGCTGCCTGTCAGGTGCCAGGATCCGCCACATAACGCAAGCACTCAGGTCACTCCAAAGCAAGTACAAGTATGACTCCATCATTGTCCATGCTGGTGTAAATGACCTGAGACGTACCTCCCTGGACTACATGAAAATAGACATAGAGGAGCTCTCTGACCATGTAGCCCAGGCTGGTATGACCCTGACCTTGAGTAGCATCTTGCCCTCACCAAGAATGATGCCACAGTATAAAGACAAAATGATCAGTTTCAACAATTGGCTAAAGTACTGGTGTCATTCAAAGGGGATCCAGTGTCTGTCAGCCTGGGATAACATGCTCGACAAGCCACGTTGCTTTGCTAGGGACGGTTTGCACCTGTCACCCTTAGGCTTTCGTATAATGGCCAAGGCTCTTGCTACCCCCATAGTGCCTTTTTTAGGTAAGGCTCAAAGGACAAACCCACCTCCATAGACAACCCAAGGATAAAAAAACTAAAGGTAATGCTACTCAATGCCAGAAGTCTAAACCTCAAGATGCACGCACTTGAGGCTCTCCTCAGTATGGAGAAAATCGATGTCTCTGCAGTAACAAAAACCTGGTTCAAGGTTCCTGAGAGCACCCCAGCACTACCAGGTTATAACTCATACCATGCGTTTCGGCCCCAAAACTCGGACCAAAGCAAAAAAGGAGGGGGAGTATCTATATTCATCAAAGATACCTACACCTCCAGGTTAGTGGCACTGCACGAAGCATCGGAAACCATCCATGTGCAACTAACAGGGGGCAAAACTGCCTTTCAGTTTATAGCCTGCTACAGAACAC
This sequence comes from Protopterus annectens, assembly GCF_019279795.1. Taxonomy (NCBI): domain Eukaryota; kingdom Metazoa; phylum Chordata; order Ceratodontiformes; family Protopteridae; genus Protopterus; species Protopterus annectens. The sequence goes on along the minus strand of NC_056749.1, from coordinate 445,275,368 downwards.
CCTCCCTATTACAGGAACCCCACTTGGCATTCCTGAGAACACTGGAGAATATGAAGGTCTCTCCAAACACTATGTTATTGGGTGACTTCAACTACCCAAACATTGACTGGGAAAACTACTCAAGCCCAAACACCCTCGCCCAAGGGTTCCTTGAATTTATAAACTCTAATGCAATGGAACAACTGGTCACCACTCCCACAAGAGGGAACAACATACTGAACCTGGTCATCACCAACATGGGGACTCTATGTTCCACATCAGAGGTAAACCCCTCATTGGTAAGATCAGACCGTAAACAGATTTCCCTGGGCATCCATATCCCATCCCCACCCCCAGCCAAGGAAATCACTGTAAAGAATTACTCAAAAGCCAACTTTGCACTTCTCAAGACTGAGGTGGAATCCTTCAAAGCCCCTGGGCCAGAGGATAATACAACCCAATCCGCAGAATCCTTTACAAATACATTCTATGAGCACCTGCAGGAATGCATGGATCGTGCTATCCCAAATAAAACCAAGATTCACTCCTCCAAAAACAGGAGACCAGTCTGGTGGACCCTGGCCATAAATAAGCTATACAATAGAAGGAAGAAGCTACTACATGACAGAGCAAAATCCCAAAAAGGGAAGGCATCTCTGATCAGTATTAGCAAGAAACTTCGATCCCTCATAAAATCATCAAAGGCCATTTTTGAAAGACAAATTGCCCTAGACACTGAAGATAATCACAAGGCCTTCTTTAGTTATGTCAGGAACATGGGCGGAAACTCCCAGATATGCTCTGAATTGTTGCATAATGGTACAAAATATACCAAACCTACATACATAGCCAACATCCTGGCAGACCAATTCAGCGCAAACTTCTCCCCCTCTTCCCCCCCAAAGGAGCAAATGCCTATCCCAACTGAATGTAACCTCCCTGACATCACAGATGCACAGGTGAAATCTGCCCTCTCCAAAGCAAAAAAACACAGCATCTATGGGGCTGGACGGTGTCCCAGGCTGTGTCTTACACGAGCTCCAACAAGAACTGATCCCTCACATTAAGTCACTGTTCAAACTTAGCCTTACTACAGGATATGTACCCAAAGAATGGTGTACAGCTACAGTGGTCCCACTCCACAAAGGTGGTGCCACAATGAACCCCGGAAACTATCGCCACATAAGCCTGACTAGTCTGGTCTGTAAAGCTATGGAGCGTATTATCATGGAACTCATAAACAAAGACATTGGGAGCCTCCAGACACTGGACCCTACCCAATTCGGCTTTGTTAAGGGCAGATCTTGCCTCTTAAACCTAGTTGATTTCTTTGAAACAGTTACCAAAGCCATAGATGAGGGCAAGGTAGTCCACACAGCCTACCTGGACCTCGCAAAAGCCTTCGACACAATACCCCACTTGGGCATCATAAATAAGCTTACCAGCTTAAATATCAACCTCTATATCACAAGATGGGTTGCAAAATGGCTCAGAGATAGAACCCACATGGTCAGAATCACAGGTGCCATGTCCGAATCCAAACCAGTTACAAGTGGCGTCCCACAGGGCTCAGTTCTGGGACCTCTCTTGTTCAGTATATACTTCTCTAAGGTTCAGGCTAACACGGCGGGATTATGACTGACAAAGTTCACAGATGACTGCAAACTGGGGGGCCATAATCGAATTTCCAGCTGACACAAGCATCCTCCAAAAGGGTCTCACAGAGACGGATGCTTGGTGCCAGAGCCACGGCCTCAAGCTAAATGCTAAAAAGTGCATAGTCATCCCCTTTGGGAAAAACAAGGTGCCCACAAATTACCACATAGGTGGTAATCCATTAAGTATGGAAGAAATAATTAGAGATTTGGGGACCAACGTAGATAGTAATCTCTCCTTTGATAATCACATTGCCAAAGTGGTTAGAAAGACCTTCTATATAGCCCACCTTATCACGAAAGGGTTCGCATCTAGATCAAGAGAGGTCATTGTGCCCCTCTACTCATCACTCATCAGGCCCATAATTGAATACAATGCCCCTTTTGGGATGTACCTTACCCGACACCTGCAGCAACTGGAGAGACCCCAAAAGTACCTCACCAAGAGGATCATGGGCTACAAACAGATGTCCTATGCAGCTCGACCAAAGAAACTCCAGCTCTACTCAGTTGCTTACCACCTACTCAGAGGCAATCTATGCCTGACATACAAAGCCATGTCAAACCCAGAATTAATGGACATTTTGCACCTCAAAAAATCCAAGTCCCTTAGAGCTACACACTCCAGGGGCCTAAACCTTAGCACAAGAATAAATAGGACATGTTGGAGGGACAGATTCATTTCCCAGGGGCTCCCCTCACTCTGGAATAGAATCCCAATTCATGTTAGACATAGCCCCTCGCTGACCCTCTTCAAGCGAAATTTGGACGCGTGGATGGGAAATCGCAAATTCACCCCGGGATCTCTCCTGTGTCCCTGCTAGACAGAGGCAAAGTAAACTAATATTAAAAGGGTACCTTCTGTGACCTACTTTACAGAGGCACAGTAGGCTAATCTAATAGGGAGGTGGAAGCCAAATACACTCTGGCTAGGCTTATAAATGCCCTAGGGCAGGCAGCCTAGTATCTACCTATGAACCTATGAACCTAGTTAACTAACACTGTTGAAAAAGCATGGCGATGGACTAAGCAACATGGCAGCTGAACACTGATGAAAGCACTCGCTTCCAATTTAAAAGCAGTAACAGGAATGTTTCTGATAAGCTGTTTAACAAAATCAAACTAAGTCAAGCTGAAACAGTGCATTTCCAAATTATAAATAGTAAAATGTAGCAAGTTTAACAGTAAACAGTCTTTTCTTCCTTAAAGTAATTAAACCTACAATTGCACACTAAATAGGAAAGTTAGACTTTCAGGAGGGGCTGCAGCACCACAGAATAAATCAAATTAAACCTACACCTGCATACTAAATAGGAAATGACCAAGACGGCGTACATATTTTACAGGTGGAGTTATACACTTAAGCAATTTTAAAAGAAGTAACAGCAATGTGTTCTAGTAAGCTGTTAAACTAAATCAGACTAAGTCAAGCTGAAACAGTGCATTTCCAAATTGTAAACAGCAAATGTTGGAAGTCTAACAGCAAAAGGTCATTACTTCCTTAAAGTAATTAAACCTACAATTGCACACTAAATAGGAAAGCTATGCTTTCAGGAATGGCTGCAGTGCCACAGAATAAATCAAAAGTTAAAATATTCTCTAAAGGACCATCCACAATGAAAGTATAAATATATTTAATAATAACTAATAAAATAACATGAAAATGCTAAATATCTATTTACAGTAAACACCAGAGTTTCAATCACAGGAAATATTAAAAATAACACAGGAGGCCAGGTTCACATGGTTACAGAAAAACAATACTTAATTAATCTTACTATATTTTCCTGACTGATCTAAAGAGTTGTTATTCTGTCATCACTTACTTTAACAAGACAAGATGAAGTAGGTGAGGGGTCCTTCCTTGTCAGGTTACAAAAATAGACTGCTCTGAAACTTCAGTCTTACCTAGTATTAAACATTATTTTTACTGCTGGATTACAGAATGACATCACATACATCTAGTCATCTGACTTCTGGTTGCCATGCGTCCCTCCTTGGCTAGAAACTTTCAGGATTTAGCACATAATGTCAATAATACATGCACATACCCGGACAGGCACACACACACACACACACACACACACACACACACACACACACACACACACACACACACACACACACACACACAGTGTTAAGATCGGCTGCCACTCCTGGAAGTCAAAGTAATTTCAAACCTCTATCCTTCCAGAGTAGCAATTATTTTACCTCAATGACAATGTAAGAATCTTCCTAGTACAGACTTTTTGACTCTGGCTGCACTGAGAACTGTAAGATACAATCTTTATGGACTTAGCTAGGTAATTTAATTTCAAACTATTTTCAAAGTTTGAGACTAACTTCTTCTCTTCCAGTATCCTCTGTTAAAACATATACATTTAAACATTTACAATAATGCATGTATATTTCTTTTGCTGTCCAACAGGGCACACTGTTGATACATTTTTAACACAAGCAGCTTTAAAAAAACATTTTTCAACACGAGCATCTTTACAAATCAATTTGATATACAAATGACATATAATCCTTTACAAAATTCCACTGCCCTACTTTTCCTGGCATAGCTAGCAATGCCTCAAATCTTGACAGTATGAAACAGATGTTATTGAAGAATATGAGAGCAGAAGCCTATTTAGGACTTAAATTTTAATGGCAAGGCTGAGAATTTTGAAGTGAAAATAATCATTTGCAAAAAGTAATATGAAGATGGGTCTAAAATATTTGCATGAAAGGGTGGTGTACATACAAAGACTTGATGCATACTCTTTAATGACTGCTTATACTGAGTTAAAGAATAGCCAGTGAAAAATATGAAGCATTGCTTCATACCACAAAACACAATTTTACTGGAAGTCTGTTAAATGTTATAGATAACTGACAATTCAAAACAGGATAGGAGGAATGCAGAATTTGTGAGTATACAGAAAGCCAAAAAGTAATTTAATAGAAAGCATTCGTGAACAGAAAAAAATAATTAAGATGGACAGGAAGGAACTGACTGGAATAGTATTTATTTAGGAAGTCAGACCATACCATTAATGAAAAATTACACAGGTAATAAAAGGAATAAACTGGCACTTGGTATAACAACAAAAAGTCAGGAAATACGTTCATGTACTAAAGAAGAATTGCATGTATAAGCATGCATTAAAGTGAAAAGAAATAAATATTTTTAAATAATCTGAATTATTATTCATGAAGAAAGAGCATAACATGTAAAGGAAAATGCACACACACACACACACACACACACACACACACACACACACATATATATATATATATATATATATATATATATATATATACATATATATATATATATAGGAGATGATGGACTGCTTGAGGCATTTTAAAGAACAAGGTTGACAGAAACTAGTCAGTATAAAACACTGCAATGCATTTCACCATAATGGTCTAATAAGTACAGGACCAGAGAAAATATGTGGCTAGTGGTTCAGTTATGTGTTTACTTGACAAGCAATTCATGAAGGACATAGCATTTCAGAACTGGAGGTGGCAGCTGTGATTTTACTATTTAAAATAAAATGTCTCTAAAGTAGATCCTTGTAATTATAAGAAAGACAGTATCAATTTTAATCTTGAAAAGCCTACTGAAAATAAACTGAGTAACAGGCTTGAGCAATTTATTTGACTAAAGAAAACTTAATGAGTAGTTAGTAACTGCATTACTGTTCTTTACAGAAATAGTTTATACAAATTGTATATTATTTCATGACTGGAGCATAGAGTCAGTTGATAAGGATCTCATGGTAGATGCAATTTATTTACATTTTTAGGAAGGTGTCTCAGTCAGTGCCACATAGAGACTGCTTAGTAAATTAAATGGCATAAGATGCATCAGTAGGTATAATATGGATTAATTATTGTATGATATGGAGATGTTTGTTCAGTGGATGGTGTTAAGAGAGAAATTGTTGGAAGTTAAGCTTTGGCTAGTGGCTTTCACAAAGATCTTTATTGTGATGGCATATTTTAATAAAGGATCTAGCAAAAGTTTCTTGAGCAGTAGAAAGATGGCATTAATGTGTTTGATGAAAATTCTATGTTCTATGCCAAGATATGTAAGATGAGGTATGCAGGCCCTGTGGAAAAGGAATAAAACCCTGACTGTGTCCCAGATGAACCAACACTGATTAGCAGTTCAGCAGCTAGAGGAATCAGTGAGGGAGGATGAAGAGTGGATGGATATGGAGGGAATTGATCTTTCTTTTTCAATGCTGAGAAATATCAGAGGAGTGGGTACTTAACAAGCAGTGCTATGGATCAGAGCAATGTGTTTGGATCCTATCAAGGCATTTAATATACTCTGTGTCAGTACATATATGAGAAGATAGACATGTAGACTAAAGACATTGTAAAACATTTTGATGACAACAGCACACACAGCTTCAGAGAGTGGGGTTATGATTATTAGAAAAACAAACCTTCCCTCACCATGTGTGTCAGCTTCTGATAGCTAAGGACACTGAGTAGATATATTGCCTATTTTTAATTAAAGATGATGGCTCTGTTCTTGGGGTGTTGAGATAAAACTTAAAATCTTTGAAATGATGGTAACTGATGAAACTAGAGGACTTACAGAATAGTGAGGGAGAGACAGAAAGCACCCTTCATGGCTACATGAATGGCCACTCAGCAATGATAACACTGGACAAAGTATGCAGCCATCTAAAAAGTAGGTTGCATTGAGATTAGCCTCCACTGAAAATAATGGTACCCTTTCAGAGGGTCATGTTGGATAGAGATGACTTGAGTGGAAAGAGGAATGAATTGATTAATGGCAAATTGAGGCCTGATGGTCAACACACTTGCAGCACAAAACAAAAAAGAAACGCATGTTGTGACACTTCTTTTTTTTTCCAATATAATTTTTATTACATTTTTGATATAAAAAGTATGCAAAACATATACAAATTTAACAGTTGTAGTAAAACTGAAACTAAGATAATATATTAACCTGGATGTAAAAAAAAGGAGAAAAAAACATCAGGAGTCTGGCTGTTCTTAGTTATAGAATTAGTTACAACTGACCAGTAAGAAAGGGAAAAAAGGGTAAATGTTTAGCTATACAACATATTACAATTGTCATGAGATTGGAATAACAAATGCTAACTATTTGAAAACATTAAGGTTTGTAGACTGTTTCCATTTCTGATATTCTAAAGACATCTGTAAGTATCCATAATGGTGTCAGTATGAAGTGAACATAGATGAACGGACCTATAAATGAAATCTTCAATAACCCTAGCAGAAAAAACTATATACATCTATTTACATTTAGATGCCACACCTATTTATGTACCATTATTTAACAGATGATGTGAGGTAAAGAAGTAAATAGAATGAGACCCAAAGGGAAAATCTGCCTACAAAGCTGAGAATATCTTAGTTTGAGAAAAGAATAAAATAAGTAGAGTAGTTTGGGTTTGCACATAGTCTTCATATAGCAATGTTGAATTTATGTTAAGGTAATCAGGTGACAAAGGAATATGGTTAGAAGAGGGGGGTGATTGTTATATGGAGAGTAGTTCTTGGGAACTGCGAACTGTAGATTATCAATAGGTTGAGTGGGGGAAGGAGAGGGAAAAGACAATTAGTTTTAGTCTTTTAATATTGTATCTTACAGGAAACCCCGGTATTTTTGGAAATATATAGTTTTATTGGGATTTTTGAATGTTAGTTTATGTGAAGATATGAATTTTACAGCAATTATTTTAAAGTTTTCCCAAGAGATCTTAGATTTATCTCATCAATTTTTGTCTATGTAATACTTGATTAGAGTGCATATTGTTATAAGGCTATGTTTGATTATGTTATGTAGGCTATTCAGAGTGATGTGCAAAATTGTTGTTTACCATGAAAAAGTAGCTTTCTCATATACCATTTTTTCAAGCTTGACCCTTAATGAGCACCATAGTTTGTATACTTTCTTGCAACTCCAAAAGATGTGTAACATGTCTACTTTTTCATTAGGGCAGAAGGGGCAGATTGATGAGTATTTAGAGTTGAATTTGTTTAGAACAGAGGGCGTGTAATAAGTATTATTATTTATCATAAGCTGGGTATATATTAAGCTTTTGAAAGAGATTAGTTTGAGTGTGTTTTTTATAGCTAGCAATTTTTCCTCCAATGTAATATTTAGTTTTTTCTCTTGCCAATAGGTTGTAAATAAGAGAACATTTTGTGGTTGTATTGTGGTTATTAATTTTAGACTTTCAAGGTCATTTTATTCTTATAAGATAAGGATTTTATTATTGACTAGGTTATTTTTATTTCTTGTTCTTTTATAGATTCATTTTTATTTATTTATTGTTATTTTATTCAATAAAAATAAAATAAAATAAAATAAATAAAATTTTATAGATTTTGCAGAGAATTTGGTATTTATGAGCCATATGAGCAGGCTGTGTATAATATCATATTTTTTGGTATTCCCAACTTTGATCTTATTTCAGCAATGCTACATTTGCTTAATTTATATGAATCCCAGATCGTGATGTCTTTGATTAAGAGATAGCTGGCTAAGTTTATTGGTCGGTTTTTGAGTTTTAAATTGGGATTGAGGTAAACAGCTTCTAGGAATTCTAAAGTATTTGTCAGTTGAAGCGATGCTGCTAAATTCTGGAATAGATGAATATTATTTTTAATCATGGATTGGAGATTTAATGTATTACAGTTTTTTAGGTTTATGAAGAGGAGACTTTTTGGGTTAATGTTTAAAGAAGTTATCAGATTAAACCAGATTTTTGTCCACAGGAGAGACCAAATTTGGATATTAGGGTAGTGATTAGCTATTTGTATCAATCTACTAGTACTTATGATAGTATAATAGAGTTTTAAATCTGATAATCCCAATCCTCCCTTATCTTTTAATAACATGAGTTTATTATAACTAATTCTTGTAGACTATGGAAACCAGATGAAGCTAGAAAGGGCAGTTTTCATTTTTTGGAAAAATATTTGGGGAATGTTTAAGAATAGGCCAATTAGTTGATATAAAATTATAGGTAGAATATTCATTTTAATGATGCTTGCTCTAGATAAGAGAGAGAAGTTAATATTATTCCTCCTAGAAATGTCTTATTCAATGTTTTCCCATGTATTTTAGAGATTTGCTTTTAGCATTTCATGTTGTATATGGGTGAAATTTATACTTAGGCATCTTAGTTGGTATTTAGGTTTTATTCCACCTTCAGAAAAGTAAAATTCCTTGTGGTCAATGGGTTTTATTGGAGAAATATATGATTTCTTGCATTAATATTATAGTTTGATATGTTGGAGAACTTTTTCTATTGTTTTTAATATTTTGTGAAGATCGGTATTTGGGAGCTGAAAGTAGATACTGAGGTCATCTGCAAAGACTGTAAACTTAAGGTTAACATTTAATAGCTTAGGTACGTGGTGGTATGTTTTTTGGGACAAATATAGGAGTAGAGGCTCGAGGTAAAGATTAAAGAGGTAAGGGGACAGGGATCATCCTGTCTCATCCCATTGGATATGTTTAAGGGACTGGATTTAATTTTGTTAATATATAGTGTTGTAGAAGCATTTTGATAAAGTGTTTTTATTATGTTTATAAAATCTTGTAGTATCCTGAAGCAGGGTAATATAGTAAATAAGAAATTTATGTCCACTCTGTCACAGGCTTTACAAGCATCTATGGTTTACACATATTTGGGGTGTTTGTGTTTTGCCAAGAGCTTAATCGTGGTGTCTAAAACTAGAGTATTGTCATTTATCTGTCTGTTTTGCATAAAACCAAGTTGTTCATGGGATATTATATGGAGAAGCAGCTTTTTTAGTTTGTTTGCCACAACATGAGCCAGTATTTTAATATCCGTATTTATAAGGGCAATTGGTCTATAGCTGTAAGGGTTAGTTGGATTAGAATTGGGTTTGAGAATTAGAATAGTTTTTGAGTTATTTATATATGGATCACTTATGCCAAATACGATGATATAATTAAAAAATCTTATCTTAACAGGACACTAGAGATTGGTACAGAGAACTTTTTATAAAATTCAGCAGTAAAACCATCTGGGCCTTTACTCATCTAGAGTTTGTTTATAGCTAGTTTTACCTCTTCTAATTTAAGGGGTGCTTTTAAAAAGTTTTGATGCTGTGACACTTCTGAGCTAATTACTATTGTTTTCTGAATGTATTAGATGTACAATTTAGAAGTTAAGATGAGAAGAAGTGTATGCCTTCATTATGAAATACTCAGCTAATCAAATAAACATTGAGCAATGATTTAAGTAGTATAATACAATTTAGTATGGGCATTTTTTGCTTCATTTAATCTTTCTTCCTTTGAAGGAAACCAACTAATTTCCCTTTAATCTCATTCTACATGACAAAATAATCCAATAACTTTCCACTAATAGTTATGTTAACTGACCCACCTAACTTTTCCTTCCTGTATAATCTTTGTTACTACCTTTATGTTTTCAGCCTGAGCCTCATCTCATCTTTTTATCAATTTCCTTCTAGCACCGCCCTTATTTATCATCACTATCTTACAGTCTCATGAGGAAGAGCTTCCAAATGTTCTCCATCCTTTTTGGTAAATATTAATTTCTATCCCTCATCAATTATGTCCCATTACACAAGTCATCTATAATGCTATCACATGTGCAATGCTTCACTTCCTTTTTTTCTGTAGCCTGCCAGCTGTCAAAATATTAGTTCCTTCCTTTGGCAAATGTTTTTGATATGATTAACTATCTGCACAACATTTCCATCTGCTGTTCCCAGAAAGTTTTCATTGTTAAGTCTCCTACCAATAATCTTGGCCTTCTTGTGTTCTCTTATCCCCCAGTCTGCTCTCTTAAACATTCCTTATTACCACTTTGACTCTTCTATTGATCCTTTGTATATTATATTATTATGCTACTTTGCTGTTTAGTAACAGCCAACATATTTTCCTTACATCTTGTTTTGTACCTCTTCCCATGCAGCTTCAGCTCTTGTTTCATATGACAGTTCCATAATTGCTCCATATTTTAACTAGAAAGCTATACATCATTCTTCCCCAGATTAAATGTATCCATAATCCAACCAAAGCATTTATAAAAAAAATTAACTCAGCCCATCATATGAAGAAAAAAAAAAAACAGGATTAATGGATGCTTTTTCCATTCTCACATTGATTTCCACATTCTGTACTCTCTCCTTTCCTGAAATAGCTGTTCTGAGGTCCAATTTCTTTCTCAATCACATGGACAATGTTTATGCCCTACATTCCCTTTTACTTTATATGTCACAGTAAGCTCCTTCATCTCTTCCTGTTTCTATCCCCCAATCCACATGCTCCAGTTCTCCTTCCTTGTGAGTTTTTTTTTTACTTTCACACATTAATAAAATCCATGACATCTTGACCTCCACATATCTTCACACTGCCCCAGTAAATCTAATTTTCTTTCCATAAGCTGCCCTGCACTTTATATGACTGAATTACATACTGCCTGATGTCTTTTACTCAGTTTAGTCCACATTTTGTCATTGGATGTGTAGCCATGTAAAAACCCTGATGTTCATCGTGCTATGCTGCTGCAGTCATCACACTTGGGTTATCCTGCCGTCAGGCGGTTCTGCAGTCGGCCTGAATTCCAAAGCCTTGGTCCGGCTTTGGTTGTCGTCGCTTCTTCCCTGATGTCAGTGCAGCAGGGGTATAAAAGAGGCAGCCGACGCCATTTTCTTCAGTCTTTCTTGCCACGCGGTGCCCGAAGCAGAAGCAGTTCACAAGTGCCGGTCGGCCAGCTCCTGAGATTTTCAAACAGAATTTCAGCCGAAGTCTTCTATAAAGCTAAGTACCCCGTTGGGGAAACTTTTCTTGCCTCAGACCGATGTCAGACAAAGTTAATAATTGTATTTCTTGTGGGAAGCAAATACCTCATAAGGATTTTCATTCTTATTGTATTCCTTGCCTAGGCCCAGACCACAACATTTCTGGTTGTCGGTTTTGCGCTAGGTTCAATAAACGCACTATTAAGCATCGAGCTGATACCGCACCGACATTATTTTGTCAGAAAATTCAACTACACTATGTCATCGGAACCTCCGACAACCACTATGTTTAAAAAACGCAAGGACAAAGACAGGCAGCCTAGACCTAGACCAGATACCGAGGTCTCGGTTAGGTCTGCTGCCGGATCTTCGGTATTCAGTGAGGCGCCTACGCAGCCCCTGACTTCCACAGATTTAGAAAATACGACTACCTCTCAGTCAGAATCTACTGGGCCACTGAAGCCGGTTCCTCCTCAACTCCTGGACACCAGCCCTGATGGCGATCCGGAGACTATGGACAGGCTTTCAGTTTCAGAAGGCGTCTTTAATCCGACGACTGTCTCCGTCAAGTCATACGCTAAGCTTGCAAAGGTTAAGAAACCGGGTCCACAGACTCCCACACAGGCCCCTATGCCTAAAAAACAGATGCTCAAAATGGCGGAGGACCTGATTACCCTTATCAGAGGTTCCCAGCCAACTCCTGACAAAAGGCCTAGATGGGAGGAAGATTTACCTCTTTCTGACCAGGAATCCATTTCCTCAGCAGACTCTGAGGAACAGGATTACCCCTTCTCTCTCTATGAAGACTCAGATGCTGAGGAGTCTATTCCCTCTGTTTCCCCCCCTGAAGACTTCTCTTTTGGGGAAACCCTGCACACAATGAGAGAGCATTTCCACTGGGAAGGACAAGATTACTCTGACTCCAAGAAAAGACTCAGTGAGTTTCTTCTTCTACCTCAGCATAGACCCCTAGCCATTCCTCCTGTTTTAGACATTCTGGACGATGTCTACACTAAATCCAGTCTAAATCCAGATTCCTTACCTCTAGCACCACCTAAAGCAGACAGATACTATCGAGTCCCTGACTCTCACAAGTTTTTATATAAAAGCCCTGCTGCAGACCCAGAAACCATTTCTCAGGGCCCCAAAGGGGTTAAGGCCTCTACTGCTAGGAATCCACTACTTGTGGAAAGAGATTCCAGGGCATTAGAAAGATGGGGGAAAAAGTGTATACCTCTGCCACTTTGGCCATGAGGGCATTAAACTGCCAATTCCATATGATTAAATACCAGCAGTACTTGCTTACTCAGTTAAAACAGAAAATGATCCCTCAAACAGATCAACTAGATTTCAAAGGGATGCAAGATTTGTTGCATGCAGCAAAACAAGTGGGAAACATTCCTTGCAGTGTGGTTTTGATTCTTTGGAGGCCTCATGTAGAGCAGCAGTCACAGGGTCTGTAATACGTAGACATGCTTGGCTAAAGGAGCAGACCCTACCAGAACATGTCAAAGCAAAGTTACTGGATGCTCCACTGCAAAAGGATGCATTATTTGGTGTCAAAGCAGAGGAAGTTTTAAAGAAGATGGAAGAAAAGGCAAAATCAATGCAAACAGTTAAAGATTTCTTACAGGTACAACCTCCTCGCTTCAGCAGAAACTGGCCATCAAAAAACTGGTGCTTTCCTGCTTCAGACAGACCCCAAATGGGCAGGTACAGATGCCCTAGGGGCAGAGGCCAGGCACAAGGTACCTTCAGGCCTAGAAAATGGCAAACGACAACTCAAAGAGGGGGAGACGACAGATCTCAACCCTTCAGAAAACAAACTCAATGACTTTCCTCTTTGCCTGCCAAGCAAAATTGCCCAGGCAGCACCTCTAGGAGGAAAACCGGCTCTTTTTCCACAAAATTGGCACATCATAACAAAGGACAAATGGGTTCTGGATATAATTACCCGAGGCTACAGATTTCATTTTCACACTTTACCACGGATGAGAGGCATGCCAAATCTGCCAACAAACCAATGGGCAGAGGTGCAAAAGCAAATTTCAGCTCTCATGAACATGAAAGCAATTCAAAAGGTACCTGCAAAAGAGCAAGGTCAAGGATTTTACTCAAGACTGTTTCTAGTACCAAGAAAGGACAAAGCCTGGAGACCTATCTTAGAACTTTCAATTCTAAACATGTACCTGGACATTCCCAAATTCAAAATGCTCACACTACAGCAGCTTCTTCCCATGCTGGGCAAGGAGTCTTGGCTGGTAATGTTGGACCTCCAAGAGGCATACCTGCATGTCCCTATCAGACAAGATTGCAGAAGATACCTCAGATTTTTGGCAGGCACAACGCATTATCAATTCTCTGCATTGCCCTTTGGCTTATCTACTGCACCCAGAGTATTCACAAAATGCCTGGCATCAGTAATTGCATACTGCAGACAGCGAGGAATACAAATTTATCCATATCTGGACGACTGCCTGATCCAAGCGGACAGCAAAGACATCCTACTACAGCATCTGGCATTTGTAACAAAGTTGCTAAGTTGCCTAGGGTACAGAGTAAACAAAAAGAAGTCAAAACTAATACCCTCACAAGAAATAATTTTCCTGCGTGCCAGCTTGAATACAACGGCCCAGTTGTCTTACCTCACGCCAGACAAGCAAAAACAACTGGCTTAGTACTTCAAAAAGATGGCAACTTCTACCCAGCTCACTGCAAGGAAATTCTTGCAGGCATTGGGGTACATTGCATCCTGCATTCAACTAATTGCATATGCAAGGCTGCATATGAGAAAACTACAATGGTACCTAAAAAGTGTATGGTCCCAACACAGACACAGCCTCAAAGCAAGTATAACTCTCATTCCCTGCCTTCAAAAAGAGTTTCTATGGTGGGCTCAAGCATGCCAAGCAAACAAGGGCCTTCCTTTTGTCTCACCTCCAGCAAACCAAACCTTGACAACAGATTCATCAGACTACGCCTGGGGTGCACACATGGCAGGACAATGCATACAGGGCAAATGGTCTGCTAACCAAAGGCAACTACACATCAATCAAAAGGAGATGCTAGCTGTAAAAAATGCACTAACAGCCTTCAAGGACCTCTTGCATCCAGGACAACTTCTAATAAGGACGGACAACACCACAGTTATGTGGTACATAAACAAACAAGGAGGAACGCACTCCTACCCACTATGCAGACAGGCAATGGATTTGTGGAACACAGCATTAACTTACCAAGTACAACTGCAAGCACAATTCCTGCCAGGAAAAGAAAACATTTTGGTAGACAAATTAAGCAGAAATTTGACAGACCCTCACGAGTGGAGACTACACCCACAAGTATTTTCAATGATAACTCAAAGGTGGGGATCATCAGACATAGATCTGTTTGCCTCAACCAACAATTGCCAGCTACAAAAATTTTGCACAAGGGCTTATCATCCCCTGGACTGGAAAGTGGATGCCCTATCATTCAGTTGGACAGCATTGTCAGTCTACGCCTTCCCACCTCTGCCTCTACTGACCCAGGTATTACTGAAAGCCAGATCAGAGAGACCACAGATGATCCTCATTGCTCCGGACTGGCCACATCAACACTGGTACCCACTACTACAAAACTTGACTCGCAGCCCTCCATGGATCTTACCTCAATTCCCTCTGCTGTTAACCCAACAAAACTCTCAGATCCTTCACAGTCAACTAAGGACCTTAAATCTAGTTGCATGGAAAATACCTTAAATTATCAAACAACACTTCTCTCAAAGGACGTCCAGAATGTCATTTTGGAGGCCAGGGGGCCCAGCACCAGAAAGACTTACTCAGACAAATGGAAAAGATTTTGTGTATGGAGCCAGGCCAGAAGCCTAAATCCTGACATCCCAAATATTCCGCACATACTCCAATATCTAACTGAAATGCTTCACAAAGGCCTTTCTTTCTCATCCATAAAGATCCATGCTTCAGCCATTTCAGCACAATATGATAAGGTTCCTCCCATTTTCTCTCATCCTTTGCTAAGGCAGTTTCTCAGAGGGGCAAAAAATATAAGACCCCCCAGAAAACCACCAACTCCAACTTGGGATCTAAATTTTGTTCTGGAAAAGTTAACACTTCCTCCTTTCGAACTAGCCTTTTCAGCAGAGCTTCAATACTTGTCATGGAAAACAGCCCTGCTGCTGGCTATCACCTCAGCATGCAGAGTCTCAGAACTGCAGGCACTTATGGCAGTGGAACCTTTCATCATTTTCCATCAGGACAGAGTATCTTTATGCACCAACCCTTCCTTCATGCCAAAGGTAGTCTCCAGTGTGGCTCTCAATCAGACCATACACTTGCCCACCTTTTATCCATACCCACAGAATAAAGGAGAAAGACTCCTTTACTCTTTGGACATTCACAGACAGTTATGTTACTATTTGGACAAGACAAAGGCCTTCAGAAAATCTGACCAACTCCTTGTATCCTATGCACCAGGCTCAGAAGGAAGGGCTATTTCAAAACAGACCATCTCCAAATGGATAGCACATTGCATCTGCTTTTGCTACTCACACCATGGGAAAGCAGTGCCTGCTAGTATTAGGTCTTACTCTACCAGGGCTACTGCAACCTCAGCAGCCTTCCTCCAAGGAGTCCCAACAAAGGACATTCTGGAGGCAGCTACCTGGAGTTCAGTGCACACCTTCACCAAGCATTACCACCTTCCTCTATACTCAAAAACCAGAGCTGGGTTTGCCACTGCAGTTCTGCAGGGCATCTTAGCTGCACCTAACCCAGTTTAGCTCCTACCACCCAACCATATCTTTGGGACTCTACCCAAGTGTGATGACTGCAGCAGCATAGCACGCTGAACATAGTAAAGTTTTATACCTACCATAAATGTAGATGTTCGAGTGGTTATGCTGCTGCAGTCCAGGTTACCCTCCCTCCATCCCCTCTACCTAACAAGGCTTTTCTTATACCTCCATGTACTTCAACCTTTGGGATGCATGTCTATATGGTGTATTTGCTTACAACTACTGCCATTGTTTTGCACTAAGGTATGTTTTGCAAGCTTCTTATTTTGCCTTCTTAGTTTAGGGCACCTGACATCTGGGGCAAGAAAAACTGAAGAAAATGGTGTTGGCTGCCTCTTTTATACCCCTGCCGCACTGACGTCAGGGAAGAAGCGATGACAACCGACGCCGGACCAAGGCTTTGGAATTCAGGCCGACTGCGGGACTGCCTGATGGCAGGATAACCCAAGTGTAATGACTGCAGCAGCATAACCACTCGAACATCTACATTTATGGTAGGTACAAAACTGTACTTTTTCTGTATCATAGTGAAAATTAATACTACCTGCCAGTAACTACTGCATTATACCTATTGATGTTCTTTCCTAAATCTACACATAGCTTCTGGTAATTTTTCCATAATCATCTCCTGCAACATATCATATACTCTTAATTCTCAAAGTATAGCACTATGTACTTTCCTTATTGTGCCGTCTTCCTGTGTTTCCTGCTAATTGACTTGCATTTCACAAACCTTCACTCTTCCCATGGTCTCCACAATAATGATCGATTTATCTAAAATAATGAAAATGGTCACTATATCCTTTTTTCTTCTATCCTGCAACCTTCTCTCCATACCTTTTAACATGTTCAATTAATGTTGGAATAGGCAGCATCATGCTCGCTTATGGTTTCATCGAATCTAACTTCCATTTATACTCTTTGACTCATTAGAACTTTCATCGACATACATTCGTAAATGGTTTCTCCCAACTTCCAGGCCTCTAAACCTCTCTGTTAACTTTGATTTCCCATTACAGACTGATAAAAATCCTATTCATAATAACGAATTGCCTTTGATATAAAAAAACATTGCTTCTGCCTCTTTCACTTCTAATACTTCCATAAAACCACAAAACAGCCATCACTTATCTGCTGACATTCTTTCCTTGATGAATTATGCTTCACTTTCCATATTTAATCTCTTATATTTTCCCTTCAGACTCATCAATGCAATTACTTTTATTATCAATTTAGCCAATAATTCCCTCTGGCCCACTGTTACTCCCAATACTATAATAACACTACTGCTAGGCCTTTAGCATTGATTGTATACTACTTTTATTAGTGAGTCTAGGGAAGAAGGTAACCAACTGAAATGTCGGGACCCAACAGAGTGAGTCCCAAAATATGAAGACTGAATAGCTGAAGGAATGGGCTTCTTGTATATATCAAGTCCAAGATGCCATTTATTTAAATATTCCCCTTTCTCTGAGGTATGGAGATCTCTGAGTTGGCATATATAAGCTGGGAGGGGGTGCAGGGTGAGCTTCCCCTCAGTAAAAACAAAAAAGTTTAAAGGAGAAGAGTGATTTTTGAAATTCTCTCTTTTCCTGTGTTTTCAATCTTTTTTTCAGCTTGTCGACACTCGGCATTTCGAGTACTGACATTTCAATAGAGAGCTGTGATGACCCTTGAAATAGCCAGCTGCATCCTCCTGACTTTTGTTTTTATTTCCCAGAGTGGCCATTAATTACATTTCTTCCATACCGCCAAACATTGCACTGCGTAACTTAGGAATTCATCTTCAGCAACATTTTTGTGCATGGATTCATCTCCTTTTTCATGGAGGAGGTATGGTAGCTAGCTATGATATGCTATGGAGTTCTACTTACTATGAAAAGGATAAGCACCATTCAAGGTCTTTGCCCTGGCTTAAGAGTCTGGAGGAAAAATGGTGTCTTACAAATATAGACACACCTTCTCCAGTAACACAGTCATTTTCCCACAAAGGCTCTGAAAGTGTGTTAGGCACTGAAATTATGCATCGTGGGAGTGTCCTTACTGTTCTCAAACCATTTTTCAGTAACTCTACATATATTTATAATTTTAAGAGTTAAAAATACCTGTAGGGAGTATGGCTTCATGTTTAGGGTTCTAGCACTGAGCACTGTCTGCTACCTTTACTTAGTTTTAAGCTTGATTAGTTATATAGGAAATTTTAGGAGAGAGACCTTGTCAATAAAAGACGCTATGAAGGAGAAAAAGTTACTGCCCAATATATGGGAGCTATGAGGAGAGAGGTGCAAGACATCCCTAGCTGAACATCCAGAATTGTCAGTCATGTCCTTCCAAATTGATATATATTCAATCCCCTTAGAATACCACCCAATGCATAAGCCAATAATTAAATTCAGTTAACTTTTCTTGGTTTTGTGGCATCACTCTTGGTGTTGGGAGGATACTGCTAAATACCTGTTTCACAAGTTTCAGATACATGTTCTGAGAGCTCAGGTGACACTGAAAATCTTGGCAACAGAGAAGCAACTGTCTCTTTGTCTTTGCCCAGCCTGCTGAGTACTGCAGCAATGTGTCTGACTAAGGAGTTATCTATGACTAAGATGTTTCCAGATGTATTGTCTCTGACTTGATGACTTAAAGGCTTCAGCCTGTCAGCCGAGTGACCCCTTTTTGTAGTTGCATCTTCTGTATTTTCTGTGTGTGTTGTATGTTTTTAGGTAGTAATGTGTTGTTTGCCTGTTAGTGAGAATCTGAGTGCCCTGTATACCAAACCTTCATCCTGGAAGCCTTTGTGGCTTAGGCAGGGAGTTTTTGACTACCTCAGAGTAAGAAGGCTTATTTGTTTCTCGGGACAATGGGGGGCATGGATCTTTGAGGGAGATGTCCCTATATTCAGACTGATTTCAGTTAACCCATTATAAAACATAATAACAAAATATTGGGAAAACATGCTATTAAATGCAATTTCCAGCAACATATAATATATATCCTTTGCCATGTTTGAAGTGCATCAGGGCCTGCTTCATATACAATGCAGGGATATGCACTTCTAGTTTAGAGGCTCTGCAAAGTATAAGTATCTCCTAAGATGAAGTGATAGTTTAAGAAGTGCTGATCTCTAACTTTGAAATGGAAGTAGTGCAGATTCAAGGATGGTTAACTTTTAAACAATTAACATTCAACTAAATTCTCATTCTTAAGTTGCTATTTTTCAAGGGGATGTGTATTGATGACATGTTTTTTTTCCACAAAACTAAAAAAATATCTAATTTAAATGGAATAACTATGATAATCTTAAAAATAAAATAACATATGTACCCCATTCTGTTGCTTTGCATGCTTACCAGATAATTATGTTATCAGTTTCAGATGTATCCCACATTTTATGCATTAATCTAACTCTCAATTTCACTCACGTATTTATGAACGTCTTCATTTTCACAAAGAGAGAAAGAATACAAATGGATAATAAATGTACAATACTTGCCCCATCAGAAATATATTCCATTTCATGCAAGCCAGTTTTTTTTTATTTGTTAAGGCACATATTTTTCACAAGAAAAAAACAGTGTGATTTTGATTTATTGGAAATGACAGAATATGACTTCTGTTTATACGGCTTTTTAGTCTATTAACACTTCATGAGACATAAGTACATTTTTGATTAGTAAGCACCAAATTCATATGTTAGGACCTATAAGGCATAGAGACATAATAAATTAAATGTGAGAATTTATATCAGAAATTATTTACAGCTATTATTGAAACCTTAGCACAGTGAGATAAAGCAGCAGTACGTCCCACATAGGGTGAATCATTATGTTTTTTGAAAGGAATATGGTGGATCCTCCTTGGAAGCCCCTTGTCTGTCAGTGAAATTAGTAATAGTGCACAATGTGGTCATGTAAAAAAAAGCAAATAGA
Organism: Protopterus annectens; assembly: GCF_019279795.1. Classification (NCBI taxonomy): domain Eukaryota; kingdom Metazoa; phylum Chordata; order Ceratodontiformes; family Protopteridae; genus Protopterus; species Protopterus annectens. The sequence goes on along the minus strand of NC_056749.1, from coordinate 445,255,203 downwards.
AAGTGGGAATATCACAAACCGAAAGAAGGTAAACTGTCAGATCAGTAAGTAGAGTAGTCAAACAGATGTTAAAAACTGCAGTTTCCATGGAAACTAGAGCAGAGGGATCCACTAATCCAGAATTCACCTACACAAAAGGTGAAAGCTCTGCTCAAATGTAACATAACTCAGAAAACTCTATAGCAGCAGTACTGTCCTATCTAAAGATCAGGTATTAATATTTTTTCAAATAATAAAAACAATAATTAATTGTGACTCCAATGTTTCTAGGTGTATTATTGGAAAGAGTATTCAATTCTTTCTGGAAGAAATCCACAAGGAAACAAGCATGGGAGTAAGGGCCTAATAAGGCCTATATAGGTAGTGTGTGTAATAGCCTGATCTAATGTTTTGAGTTAGTGAGCAGAGAAAAGTCATACTATAGTCTAATAAAAGATACCAACCATACAATCATGATGGAGGGTGACAAACTGGGAAGACGGTATCTCTGTTTTTTCACAACATCACCTATGTAAATGGGCATGCCTTCGCTGAAGGTTGGGCATCGGGCTGGCAACTCCGCACCATAAAAAAATCTACTGCCAATCATTAGCAGACCAGAGTTCCACTGTGGCGACCCCTAACTGGGAAAAGCCAAAAAGGCAAACAACAACAACAACAGCCTATGTGTACTAGTAATAAACTGCCGCTTGACAGACAAATCAAATTCTGACATATTACTAATATCACAGGGTTAAGTGGAAATGAATTAACTTTAAAAGTACCCAGTATTCTCTCTCACTGAAAATCTAAGCAAAATATGCATAAAAGGAAAATTATATATTGATGCAAACTTATACACCATAAAACCACGAGCTGGGCTGTGAAGACTGTGTGGGCAGAAAAGCAGTGTCTTGTAAAAGTAATACCTTCTGGCAGGACTTTGGAAACAGACTGCATTTCTCTGTTCAAGTGTATAAGACCAGATGAATCTGTATTATCTGACAGAGGTCTGTCATGACTTGATTATTTTTTATTACAAACTTTTTTCCCTTACAAAACAGTGTCAGATTTGAAAAAAAAACATACATTATATATTCAGAGTGCTTTACGTGCCTAGAACACAGCTATCTGATTACTGTATGGTGCTTTTTTCCATTCTGATGGATGAGTGGGGATTCTAAATGCCAGAAAGCCTGCTATATAAGTACTGTAAAGAGTTTTTTCTTAGAAAGTAGAAAGAAAAAAGATGGCTCTTTGCATGTATACTGTACATCAAGTTGATATACAGTCTGCTGACAGTAAACCAGGTAATTTAAACTGTATGAAAAATACACTCAACTAGCCTGCAGCTGGCAGAACAAATATTTAATTTTGCAAGGAGAAAAATATACTAAAAGGCCCCATATTGGGTGATTTTTCTTTAATACCTCTTTACTCAAGTATAACGGACTACACAGTTACATAGCTGGGAATGGAGAAGTATCCCATAAGTGTGGAAAAAAAGTATTATCATACACTACAAACTCCAAGTATTCAACAAAGCAATGCACAAATATCTGGGGACTGTTATAACCAGGGAGCTGGGTTCTGGGAAATTATATTTCATAGAAAAGCTTCTATCAAATGGTCAATTGCTTCTGTTACACAGTGCATGTTGGAAACATTTTTGATTTAATGTTTTATGAAGTTTTTAGATTCCATATGAGTGGACTAAAAACATCAAAACCAAACTTTGTATTGGTTCTAACATTAATAATGTAAGCATTCCCATGTAACCTTATCACAATCAAAGTGCTTCATTTTCTTTTTGCTGTTACTAATATATTCCATATCCATTACTGTTGCTTTATAGTATCGGTCTTAAGATCTCAGCATTCGTTGCATTCTGCTTCATACTTTTGCAACATGTGAGCCTCTTGGTAGTCTTTCAGTCTATACATAGTATCCAAAATCTGATTTGTTATCTTGTTTCTAAAATGGGTGATGTCTGGAGAAAATTCCTTTAAAACATTGAATAGAGTTTCATCATGGTTAACCTGAATATGCACTATTTTTTAGAACAGCCAATCTAAAAGCACTGTTGTGATCCTTTTACCAAAATTTAGGCCAGGTAATTTTTGTATATGCTTCTTCCCCTCTGTTTTAGTAGACAATTAATCTGCCTGTTATGGTAGCATTATCAGCAATTTACCCTGGATTTTTTTTTTATTAAGCTGGTTGGCAAAACGGCTTCATCAACAAAGATTCTGCCTCTCAACAATATGGTCCTAATTTCAATCCTTAGCTCTGAATAGGATTGTTATGTTCTTCCCATGCCCTTGTAACTCATCTAGATGCAATACAGTTACCTGGAATATAGGTCGTACCCACAGACTCAACCTGATTAAACAGCTCTTCAAAATGTATTGTGGTGACATGCCATAACAGTCACATTCACTAAAACAGAAGTAGTTTTATGTATCTATGTGATGTCCACCACTGCTACCAATATATGATGGCCACCACTGCCACCAATATGTGACATTCTCATGCTAAGGCAGTAATCAAGGAGCCTGAATCCTTACCACTGACACTGGACAGGGACATGCACTTGGAATACAAATGGATACATTATTTCCAGATGCAGACCTCTCTGCATCAAGTACAATTTCCCTTAAGAGCACACAGGGAATACACACAGCCTGGGGTCTGGATATCTCTAAATGTCTCCATGTCCCCAGTAAGACTCCCCACTGAGACAGCTGTAGGGTTAGGTCCTCAGTCGAGTGTCCAAGCCAAGTCCTCCAGCACCATTTCTGTGAACCCAGTGCTTTGTGTCCCTACCCAAGTAGCTGAACACACACTCACACACACACACACACACACACACACACACACACACACACACACACACACACCCATGAGAAAGGCTGGCACAGATTACCTGCTCCACCAGCTTTGCCCACACTATAAGGTAGATTCACTGCCACTGGTCAGTTACTATAAGGCTGCTACAAAGGGGTTTTATACAGTGCAATATTAATACTAATACAAATTATAGTAGTTGACCAAGACAGCTAGGCCTTCTGGAGTGGCCCACATAGTGTCACCAAATAAATATAAACACTCTCAAACAGTAGATACTTTCTACAAGGACCAGCCACAATAAAAGTTTTAAATATATCTAATAATAAATAATAAAAGAACATGAAAACATATAACAGAAACTATTGAAATTAACATTGATGGACAGACTCACAGAATTAAAGAAAAACACGCTCTAAACTAAGCTTCACTATATTCCTGACTGAATGTAGGAGGATTTACTGTTCCCAAATAATTTACTTGGGAAGGCAAGATGAAATATGTGAGCAGTCTTTCTAGCCAGGCCCCCAAAACAAAATACTCAATAATCTAAGAATTATCTTTGTAATATCTAAAATATCATTTCAAAGAGGGCTGGCAGAATGACCTCATCTGGTCACTAGACTCTAAGTTCTTGCAGTATTCCCCATTGAAGCTGAGACAGGAATTTAGCACAGATGGCTACAATACACATCTAAATGTTTATGGCAGAGCATGGGGCTTCCCCACTTTTTACTGAGCTAATAATCAAAGGCTTTTTTCCATACATATCATCTCTGGTCCTATTCAGCACTGTGGGGTACCGTGTTAATGGTTTCGCAGCTCGTTTACATTTCCCTTATTTTTCTTAAAGTAAGCTAGCTGGTACATTTCATTCAGTTGCAATAATGCATGTACATTTCATTCCAGTAGTGTGCACTGTTGACACATTTAACAACACAAGGAAAGCTCAGAAATACATTTTTAGTATAAACATGTGTACAAATCAGTTTCATATACGAATGACATACAGTTCTAATACATTTGTAAAACAAGCATATTGTATAAATCATTTTGTTACACAAAGGACATATCATTCTTTATAAAACTCCATCTGGCTATGCTGGCACTTTCCCATGTCATCACAATCCACAATAGGATGTCATTAAATGTAACATAAAAAGTGAAGAACAATTGCTATACTTTTTAAGTTCACCTTTATTAACAATTTAATCAGCTGAGTTGCTTTACCAGAAATTACTTATAGTACATTTTAATTTTAATTGTCCTTGAAAATTGACTTTGTGTTTAAAACAAATAAAAGTTTTAAGGTAATAAAGTTTTTAAAACCACATTGATCAAAGTCTGTTACCAAAACTAGCATCTGTAACAATAATCTCAGATTACCCAGTCCTTCTGTTTCCCTTATTTCTGTGACTAACATATAAGAGGACCTCATTAATTTCTGTTTGAAAATATATATTTATTGAAGTTTAAACTGGAAATATCCTGTGTCCATCTTTTAAATTCAACCACACTTATTTGTACATTAGTGAATGATAATCCAATTAGTTAGCCAGATAGCCCCACTTTTCAGAGGTGACCTGGGAGCTGTGCCTGGTCAAGTGACTTACTCCAAATCAAATGGTAGGCCAGGGGCATCGACAAGTGTAAGCCATGTCCACTGTAGAGTACAATTGTCAGTAAGGGAGGCTAGCAAACACATTATCAAAAAAAAAAAAACAGTAAAAATACTGCTCTAAGAAACTCCATTCATTGGATCGGATCATCCCCTCTGCAACCAGGAGCCAGTTAAGTTGTCTAGTTTTCCTGTAGTAGCCACATGAAGAAATCCTGCTTATCTGACATCATAAATTGTGGACAAATTAGCTTGCACAGGAGTATCACAATCATCTGTACGTACTACGCAAGTTTATATGTCATGTCCTGCCTTTCTTATCAGTCACATATAGAGGAGACTACAGCATGAAGGTACAATTCAAGGTAAAATCTTCTATTTTGTTAACTTAATGCATACTGACACCTATTATATTATTAAAGAATTAGCCTGTTAACATTTTGCTCTCTTCCCTTTAACTGGACTTTCTGAGCCCTGTCATCTTATGCTGTGTTTTTGTTGCCATCTGAATACTCATTTTATCTGTCAGTGTTTGATAGTGAGTTAAAGAGCTCTTTGTTGTTGGCATTTGTATTATACAGCACTTTTGGGCACAGAACCTGCTTTATAAAGAACTTGTAGGATTCTAGCCCTTTGTAGTACAGCCTTTATATTATTCTACTGGCTGCATTCAAGTTATTGAATGATTTTGTATTAAAGGTTACATGCTGGACAATATTACTGCAGTAATGCATGGCCTCTGTCTAGTGCAAGTAAGGACATATTAATTGTTGCTCATATAACATTTAGTTATGTTGTCATAAAGTTCACATTTCTCTAAGAATCTCAATACCCAAGTGACTCAGACAAAACTGCTTAGCATCAAATGAAAGTTCTCATCTGGATGAACAAAATGTTTCTGAGAGTATATGTGCACCATGACTGGATGCCGAAATATTAAGTTGTTTGCAAAATATTGCAAACATTAATAGTTGCTGTGTACACTGTGACTTATAAAATCCAGTTTAAGACCTAGATCCTAAATAATACTACCATTATAAAATTAGTTTGTGCTCTGAAGAGTTTGCCATTTATACTTTAGCAAACTCTGTGGTTCCAGATATATGAACATTTGTTTGCAATGTGAGGACATTATTTGATTATATCTAAAAGCTTAGGCTCCACTCATTAGAAATTACAGTGCAAACTTCCAGAGTGCCATTGGAAAGAATGAGTTAAGGCTCATAAAATGATTGCTGATTTAGTCTGTCTGGTAAGTCAGTAATACCAGTCTTATTAATGTTGTCTCTTTCGACTTTTCCCGGTTAGGGGTCGCCACAGCGAAACTCCAGTCCTCTAATGATTGGCAGTAGATTTTTACGAGCCGAGTTGCCAGCTCTGACGCACAACCTTCAACGAAGGTACACACATTCACGCATGTCTCCACACAGAAGACGCTCTAGCTGAGAATCGAACAGGACAACGTCATACTGTGAGGCGACAATGCTACAGCAGCACCACCGCAGTCTTATTAATATCACAGTTAATTTTAACCATATTATTTGGTATATCATGATTTTTTTTGCTGCTGCGGGCATAGGGAAAAGAAAGGGTATATGGCTGACAAAAGTTCTTACATTTCCAGTATATATAAAAAATGTATTACATTAAACACAATTAGATTCGCTTTATTCTGTCTTTTTACTTGAGGTGTAGGAGGTTAAAATAATCAAAAAGAACATCAAGTGTCTTATGCATAAGTGCACACTGGTTTGCATTACATCTGATAAGAAATATATATTTTACTTAGAAAGCCATCTCTACAGCTTCACATTCATTTATCCTGCTGATAACTTCAATACTGTTTTCTACTGCACTTTATTAGGAAAAGCAGAGACTATGCACAGACAAGAAATCACTGTAACCTGAGTAGGCCCACTGCAGAGAGAATTGTATTCCCCTCTGATTTGATTAGTCAGAATAGCATTATGTGCACCTGCTTCCCTTTGTCATTTGTTCACTGCGGAATCAAATCAGATGTTGGATGAACTCTGTGTGCTCCTTCCAGCTGCATGTTTTTCTTGGTGAAGTTTTGTGTATGCATGTGTTTTTGAATGTATGTGTATATATGTGTGTGTGTGTGTGTGTGTGTGTGTGTGTGTGTGTGTGTGTGTGTGTGTGTGTATCTGCATGTGTTCTATATGTGAGGGTATTCCGAAACCATGAGACATATCACTGTCACACAACATGTACTGTTTCCTTCACAAACTATATTAAAAGTTGCTAAAAACTAGTGTCATGCTTTCCATCTGGTAGAATTTACTGAAAATCGTGTTTTATTTCTTATTTCCCCAAATCCATGTGCTTTATTAGTTTGCATAATTTGTCAACCTTTCTATGGTTGCTGGCAGTCAAGTTTGATAAACATTTAAACAGAGTTGTTATAATGGTATATGTTGTAGAATTCTCATATAAACTTGGAAATGAAGCAAGTAGAAAAAATGGAAAAGATGCGTCAAAGCCAGGATACATATGGTCTTCCACAACAACCATTTTTTATATCATATCTAATGCTATACACCGTTGTTGCCCAGGGAAAAATTGCCTATAATATTACTCATAAAACTAGAGCCAGAACTCTCAATTGTACCTATTTTGGAGGTATGTACCTATAGACCAACTTGGTTTACACCTTCAAATGATGTACTCATTTTTGGAGGATCATTCTTTTTTCCTCCTTGGAGCTCCGCTCATGTGAGCTCCTGATGTGTCTCCACATCTGTCACATGCTGTCCATATCCTTCAGTGGTGACCTGTCTCTTATCCATTCTTCTCTTTCATAACAGATTATCTCATGACAGGTACATTTTTTAATACACTGAAACTTCTCATTGTAAAGTCCTATTAGCAGCATTTAGACATTCATTGTCAGTACCTGGTACCCAAGCATAGCTTTGCACACCTTCTGGTTGCACCTTCCTATCTCCTGTCTTTAACTAAATCATTTTTCACCAGGACCCCTCCTTTCTCATGTATTTCACTGCTTGGAACATCGCTTTGTTCTGTCAGCCGATGTTTGGCAGAAAATCCACAGCATGACACTTTCTTAGCTGCCGTAATCAGTCCTCTCTGCAGCACTTCCTGACACCATGACACTTAAGGAAATGTTTCATTTTGACGTCTAGCCCAGATCTTCTCTTCACATGATGTGCCCTACAAATTTGGAAATTTATGTACTGTAGTTGCAGCCTTTACCACGTAGGCTAATCATTAATTTCCACAAACATGGCTGCTTATCTCCCCTCTAGCCCTATCATTCTAACACTGTCTCTGTAAATCTTCTTATCAGTACTATAACCATTTAAACTTGAATTTGAACTGATGAATTTTACCAGGATTTAGGGATATGGAGGCCTCTAGAAGTCTGGGACTCTTAAATGTCTGCTACAGTTTTGTTTGCATTTTGGTACTTTCCACATGTATTAACAATATCAATTCTCGCAGGGCTGTGCAACTATTTTAAGCAAACCTTACTCCCACTTCATAAGTCTGAGCTTTTCATCCATTTTCTTTATGTATCTTTCTCTCTTACTTTTCCTAAATAGATGTAGCAGGTTTCTCTCACCACTTTTACTCACTGCACACCTCAGTGTAAGTCAGATCCATGATCGAAATACTGCATCAATCCCAAAATGAGCATCTTAAAACCGTGTTGGTTTCTATTTATGACAAGAAATAAGGCACTTACTCCAAATCATGAAATTCTACTTTCACAAGTATAAGAGCTGAAGTAAAGAGTGTGTAAGTTGATATTTTCTATTTATACTTAAAATATTGAGATAATCACTGCCAAATGTTACTGTTTTAAAATGTAGGATCACTAATTAACACAATCATAACACACAAGCCAACGATGAGGTGGCTGTGGGACTCAAACTAAAAAAAAAAAAATAAAACATAAAAATCCTCATCTGCATAAAGACTGGCTAACAAACTACATGGGAAGGCTTTGGTTTATTTTCAATTTAGCATGACAACTTGTAATATATTTTCTCTTGTAAAAATTAGATTGAGATTTTTTTGTTTGATGTTATAAACCCCATTTGAAGCTAATCTGTTTCATCCAAATAAAAAAGGTTTTCCCCTACATATACTATGCAAAGAACATTTAAAGGTATCATCATTATATGTAAGAAAACTTTACAGCATTGTTAATCCTGAAAATTCATTTCTTGTCCTGCAATTTTCAGGAAAAGTGTTTTTTAAATCCTACCCCTCTGCCATCATAAATTTGCATGATGGATCCAACAATATTGGGTATGAATCCCATGACTGGTATCAGTTATGAAACAAAGGTCTGTTGGATTAAGGGTTCAAGGATTGATGAACAATTCTTCCTTGGGTAGCAAGCATGTCCTGCCACACCAAAATATCTTACACTGTCCAGTCATAGATCAGAAGTCTACCCACTGTCTCCACAGCATTTTTGTAACCTCAGAATAAACACAGGTACTTCCAGTGCAAATATCCCTACAGTAATTAAAATGCAAACATACACATTTCTTTTCAGTAAAGGGGTGAATGGTGACTATCCAGCTAAAGCAAGCACCATCCATGCTTACAGTATACCTGCTCCCATTTAGGAAAAAGTAGAAAGCAAGATCATACCTTAGTGTTTTCCCATCAAAAGGTAAGAATCACACAGTTGAAATGAAATAGTAGAATGTAGTAACCTCTAAGGTAAAAATAAACCACCAGCCATAAGCATTTGAAGTTGAACAATACAATTCTTTACTTGGAATGAATAAGTTGAAGCATTTCCTTTACAAATGCATTTGTAAACAGTACAAAACTGCACATGGAATTGAAAATAAATACTTAAATATAGTACATTCAAAAAATACTAACTGTAAATGAACTTGTCTTTAACTACTTAAACTGAAGAGATATATTATGCTTTTATTATCTTGCTTTAAAAATCAGAATTGTTTACCAGAATTGACATGTACTCCAAAAGTGGGGTTCAAATAGATCCAGTAACTGAACTGTGGTCCCTAACTCACTTAACAGTCACTTTCTCTCTATCTCCCTCTCTCTATTTGCATAAGTCTTATTCAGGAATTTCTATGCAATCTGTCTTGATTTAAATAAAAAAAATGCTTTCCAGTTCCCATACTCACAGGTCAAACAGGGAAGGGAAGATTTAACAAGACAAGAGTCCAAATAATGAAGTAAACCTTGACTTAATTCAGTATCTACTAGAAGTATTGACCTTGCACATATTTGATAAGTAATTTTCTGTTCACTTTTTAGGCTGTAATAAATTTTAACACTGTAAAACCAATAGATGGAATTATATATCGTTTATATATTTTCTTTCACACTATTGTTTACTGAAAAGATGATTACAGCACAAGTTTAATTTTTATCTTCTAAACCTTGACTTACATTTTTAAATAAAATACAGCTTTAATGCAGTAAAGTTCAGTTCCCATTGCATTTTTTTTAAATTTATTTAATAATAAATACTTTCAATTGGTGAGCTTAATTTACCTTTTAAAACAGTAAGATTTTTTATATTTATTAATATTTTCCTCACAGGACTTATAAACTTAAGCTTTTCTTTTACTTTATAAAATAGTACATGCCCATTTCTGACAATAATACTGATAGTCATAGTTGTTAGTTACATGTTATCCAGCAACAGATGTTGATGATTATTCAGTGACCAAACTACTAGCAAGATGACGTTTTACAATATGACATATATTCAGTACAAATGTAATTATCTGACATATGTGCAGAAGTGAAAATATAACCCTGAAAGTTAAAGAGTACAGTCATTTGTTAAGCATTCATAGGTAACATTAGCCATTGCCTTCATGACTGACATATAACTAAAATAAGAAATTAGGCAACAAGCTTATTAACTATGACTGAAATCTATCACAAAAAATAGAAAAGGTCCTTTTGAAGATTATACTTTCAATTGGTGAGCTTAATTAGAAAGTATAATTTCACGATGATGTTGCTTTTTTTGCCAAACTGATGGAAAATATCTGTAGTATTACAGTTTCTATAAAAGCGATTGCAAAGTATCTCTACAGTATCTCTGTGGCAGTATCCTTTTTTTTCATTTGTATATCCATATCTCTCAACTGTCCAGATTTTCGCAGACGGTCAAGATTTTTCCTCATATTTTTGGTCTGTTTCTTATAATTTTTTTTTTTTTTTTGACAAATTGTCGATGAATCACTGAGGATTAAAGTTAGAAAATACTGACAGACATTTGGCTTTCAGACTGCATACCCTTCAGAGAATTCATGCTAATGCAAAACCTGATATTCTATCAACTTTCTAAATTTTTAAGAGGAATATTTAAAAATTGTCCCTATTCTAGGGCCTTTGTCCCCCCACTATTTAAGTTTTTGTCCAGATTTCTTGCTCTAAGAGGTTGAGAGGTATGTGTATATCATCCGGTAAGCCCAGACGGTATTTTCAGTCTTTCCAAATAAGTAATACTTTTAATCTTCATCTCTGCAGGAAAACTTTAAATGCCTTAGACACATTATCAGAATAATAGCACTCTTTCAATCCTTTGACTGTTTTTTGATTGTGAATTTCTTTTTTGTCTTTTAAACATTATCAGAATACAGTGAAGTTTGGGCACTTAGTAGCTAAATGCATCCAAGTGCCTTATATGCTGCACTACAGAGCAGCACACTGAAAGAGGATATAACAGTGAAAGGACATTTTATGCATATTACACAATGTGATAAGGAAAAGAAACCAGACAGTTCACCAAGGCATCTCCTCAAATGCAAACAGCGCATATACTGGGACTTTACGTGTATTAATTGACAGCATCACACAGATTAATTGTGCTTTTTACAGGTGTATACATATTAATAAATATAACTTAAATAAAATGTACAGGCTGGAACCAGTTCAGCAAAGTTGACAAAGCTTTACTGGATAAAACGCACACTACTACTAAAAAATTAAATGCAATATCAACTGACTAATCAATTGTGTAAAAATATTTCCTTTTAAACAGGATCTCAGATCCCTTCAGAGAATAACTAACGAGCCAATGAGGAGTTGCTTTATGACACAATTTATACAATTCACAAACCCTCACTTCCTGGATTTTTCTTCTGATTTGCCTTCTGGCTAGTAGTTGTCTTTTGCATGTGCTTTGGAATAGTCAAAATCTACTAATGCATTTGTTTAAGGGGAGAGAAATCTCCCTGAGCCACCGAAAGTCTTCCCTTATTTGACAACTCCTAACTAATATTTGACACTGGATCTCATATTAAGAAAGTTGTGGTCATAAATAAAAGCTACTAGATATGAGAAATCTTCTTATGGGAGAAAAGCGGCATCAGTAAGGTACATGCGACAGTAACTTGTTACACTACCTCCTCTGTTTCACTTTTGAGAGACCAAAGTTCAGTTCACACCACTCAAAACATAAGCGTTATCCCTTCAGAGCTATTTCAGTTTTTTTTTCAAGTTTATCATTTCTCTTTGAGCTTTAATTTACCTTCATACAGCCTGACTCCTACCAGGAGGTCATTAAGTTACCTCTTAGGATGAAGTTAGTGTAATCGATATCCAGCAGTAATTAGTGTAGATGCTGTTAGTATGTAAGATACATATAGATTCTTAGATACTCCATGGCCATGGTGGCCACATAATCTGACCTTCACAGTAAACTCCCTCAAGCCACACCATTTTCTCCAATACGGCAATACCAATCAGTCCCGAAACACATTTGTGAATATCCATCCAGCCATCTAGTTTATGTTTAATTTAAGATAGTGAGTGACACTTCTTAATATTCAGTTTATTCCAGAGGTTTGACTGGTGCTGAGTTATAACCCTGTCTTCCACCATGTTTTTTTTTTATCTGTTGGAGGCAGGAGTGGCCTTTGGTCAACCGGTGCCCTAGGCAAAAGGTCTCAACAGCACCCCACCACTACCACCTTGTGCCCCCATCCAGGTCTACTTACAGCATTCAGATTACTGGAAAAGCACCCCTGCTAGAGTGGTGCCCTAGGTGGCCACCTATTTGGCCTATGCCTAAGACCGGCTATGGCTTGAGGAGATTTAGGCCCCTGGTTCTAGTATTCTTGGAGAGATTGGGCTTAGAGGGAAATAGGAGGTCCAGGACAACCAGGTCTCTAATGGCACAAAAAGAAAAGCAGATATATCCCCTCAAAAGTCTGTAAAACACTGTATAAGGGAGTAGAGCTTCAGGAATCTCTTGCTAGCTCAGGGAGTTTAGGTCTCTGACCTTTTTGGTTAGGAATCTTTAGTCAAATGCATCCTGAAGGTGTTGTACTTGGTAACTGGTCTGATCAATGCTGAATATAATTGAGGGATTAACTTTTTAGACCTTGATGATATTCCTTTGACAGTTAGCTGGACTAAATGAAAGGACTTCCTGACAAATGTCACAACGGTCAGAAGGGAGGGAATTATCACCCAATGACCAGGGCCCAAAAATACTTTTTCGTATTTTAGAGTTGTGTTGTCTAAACATTATGATGAGGGTATGGGCTGTCTACCAAAAATGATACTACACTTTCTGGCATTTAGTTTGATCCCACTTTTTGCACAACAGATTATTAGTATAGTTCATTTTGAAGGATTTGGGTGTCATAGGGTGACTTAAAAAAAAAAAAAAACAGTTCACAATCATCTGTAACCTTTGTCAGTCAGACGTTTTGTCTCCCTGGAGGTATGAGAAGCAAATACCAAAATGAGATGTCCCAGCACTGAAACCTGAGGAATACCACTGGTGACTTTCGTAGTTTCTGATAAGATACCTGCAATGTGCACTGAGTGGGTCTTATCGTTTTGCCAGTATGAAATCTATCTTACCTCATTTGTGTTATATTTTAAAGCATTTAGCTTTTGTATAAAACTGGTGTCAAAGGCCTTGGCCACGGTAAGACATATTGTGTGCCCTGCACAGGTTCATTATTTCTTACTATGCTTTTCATCTGTATGGATCTTAAGAAGCCTTGCCTTACATTCCCATGGTAGTTTTAGCTCTTATATTTTGCATATAAATAACCCAGAGATGGGCTGACCAATATCTTTGAACAATTATGTGTTTTCATTATCCATGATGGACATACTAGATTGGAGTGAGTGACTTTACAATCCTACATCCATTTGTCCGAATGACATTTGACCAGAGTAAGAGAAGTATTCTGCTTTACATGGAGAGGAAGTCTGTTTCATAAAAGCAGTACTCACTGTGACGCAAATCTACCACTCCACCATGTTCTGTTTATTCTGAAAAACAGACTCAGATCCCTTGAGCAGGTATTTATTGTACCATTAGACTTATTAATGTGTAATATGTCTACTGAAGCTCTATATGCCAGGTAGAGTTTGTCTTTTAGCAGCCTGTATGATATTAAGAAGATGGTCAAGGCTTTCAGATGGCCTGCATAATTTTTATGAATTCAGCCTTTGATTATTTTAGTGATAAAACATTGCGGTCTTTCCAGTTATGGCAAGTGTTTGGAAAGGTGCATACAGAATGGGGCATTATACTCAATGATCAGCATAATGACTGCTGAGTACAGTAGAATTATTACATTGCTGAATACAGTGATTCTGGATGCAATGCATTTAGACATACACTGTGCTATGAAAATGGACTTCCTTAAAACAGTGGATATGTGATGAAAAGAAAGTTTATTGCTGACATAGGCTCTTAGATCCTTAACTATGGGATCATATTTAGGTATGTGTTGTCAATCTGATACAATGGGAGTCATGATTGTTGAATAATATGATAAGAGACTACTTCATCTTCTTCTTGACATTTAGATTTAGTCCCTGCTTTTGACACTGGCTATTTATTTGGGACAGGCTCTCTTAGAGGATCTTGGTGTCCTGTGGGAAATTTATTATGATACCAGTTTGTAGTGATCAACAAAAGTGTAAATTGTAAAACTAGACCTACATATCACAATATGTCATTTACCATAGCAAAAGTATCCTTCTGGTTATTAGCTAAGTACTTCATTAAGTCAGCTGGATAACCTCAGCCCTGTTCGCCTCTAATAGCAGAATTTGTAGAAGCACTCATATTAACTGTTCCATTCATCTTTAGCACAGAATGCAGTCTTTCTCAATATTGGTTGGCTACAGACCCTCAACATTGGATTTGACCGCCAAGATGTAAATGCCAAAGAGGAGTGGGCCAAGGACTGAACCCCGGGGTATAGTGCTAGTGCTAGTGCTAGTTACAGGTGGTAAAAGTGCCCCCCCCTGCATTCCGGCTTTTACTTGTGAGTCAGTTTGCTATCCAATGAGTTACATAGGGATTGACATTTTTGTTGGGAAAATTTATCTACCCAAGTATGAGATATTGAATACCTTAGCAAGATCTATGTAGGTGGTGTATAATGTTTTGCCCTCATCAAATACTTCAACATCCTTTTTGAAGAATTCAACCAGGTTACAAAAGCTGAACATGCTCTTAACAAATGCAAACTTGGTTGGGTTGCGAGTCTGTAGGTTAACAATGTTCTCATATATTAACTCCATAATTATCCTTTCCATAATGTTAAAGATAACAATGGATAGACTTATGGGAATATATGATTACCTAGATCCGTTGAAGTTCCACTTTTGTGAAGGGAATGGTTGTTGCTGACCTCCAGTCATCTGGCACAAAGATGTTTTGAGGCTGATATTGACTAGCTTCTGCAGGGGATCAGGCAAGTCATGTTTCAGGGTGACGAGCAGGCAGCCTGGTATGTAATCAGGTGCCATCATAAACAACATCCGGAACACTTTCAAAGACATTTACCAGATTAAACAGGCAAGATCTACCCTTGACAAAGCTAAATTGTTGTAGGTCAAGCCCAATAAGACTTTTGGTATCACAGTTTATGAGGTCAGATGCAATATGTTGAATGGCTTCACACATAAGGTTTGTAAGGCTAATAGTTCTGTAAATACCCAGACCACATGTCAAACATACATATGGAGGACATCAACACTGCTGTACCCCATTCATCAAAACCAGTGATTAAACTTAACTTAAACCGTTTGAAGAGTGTGTCTACAAGGAATTAAGCAACCAGGTATATTGTCAGGTCCCATGGGCATTTACATAGAGTGCCTCTACATAATCATGAGTTGAGGATTTTAAACTGTTGTTCACTTAATGGCAGTTATTTGGATATGAAATGCAGAGCTGCACTTTTCATTGGATTTTCCACTTTTCTCTACTGTAGTGAGATAATGGAGGTAATTTGTACTTTTGAGAATTGTAGTTTGCCAAGCACCCTTCAAAAAAAGATTTTTGTGTTTTTTTTCCAGATTATGGACCTCTATGTTGAAGAATCAATAAACCATATTTTTTTAGTCTATAGCATATCGAGTTAATTATTTAATTAACTTTATTCTTTCAGCCAGTACATCATAAATTTGGAGTATTCATTTTTCCTAAATAAAAATACATTTTAACGAATTACAGTGCATAGTAATGCAGAGTCAATGCGCACTTATAAATTATCAATGTAAAAGACAGAAATAAAATAATCGCTTACCTTTTTATCTGTATTGTCTATTAAACTGATATAGAAAGAAACAAATCCAGATGCTGAATACAAATTTCTATTACACAGATATGTTACACTTGATAAGCAAAAGTCTCTTGATCAAGGTGAGATATGGTCAGGCTGCATATAGCCAAACAAATAAATCAAGTGGACAGAGGATGAGTACAAAATTATGTTCACAGGACATCTAATAATTGGAGATGAAAATATTTATAAAAAAATACAAGTATAGATCAACAGCACTGCATTTCACCAATCTTAATACGTAAAAAATAAAAATAAATAAATAAAGCATTGTATCTCATACAGCAGCAACTCCTGTCATACATCTTGTAACTCCCATCATCATGTGAGATGCACACACTTTTCCAAGAAATATAAAAAATATTTCAGCCTCCCATGCAGATAGCTAAGTTCAGTATCTGATATCCTAACACATCACTATGTATCCTTTTACTATTTTTTCACAACGTGCATAGAGCCATAATTTCTGACACAATAATGTGCTTTAGGAAGCTATATTTTTTATTTTAAAGTATACCTAAGATATAAAGCAGCTGATAATCATTATGGCAGTTAGTTAATTCTAAATGATCTCTTCTGTGTTTGTCTTTTACTGGAAACTTAATTTATTGATAATGCTGTCAACATGCCTATTTATTTTCATTTCATCAAAAACAAAGCAATAATCCAATAACCAACATTATTTTTAAGATAATAAATTGCTATCACGTACTCATCTTAGTATTACCATATTCAAAGTGATGGCTGGATACCTGACAATTAATATTCTAAAATATTTTTCTATGACAACCGGCAAGTGAAAGCATTTCAGAAGCATTTGTTAAATCCTTTCACTGATGCATGCTGTGCCAGTTTAATTATTTTTTGAATTCTTTTCCACAATTTTCATTGTATCATTTGCCCCAAAGTGTACTAGCACTGTACCATAACATGACTCTAAGTCAGAAAATCTCAGATTAGTGGTTTAAATTTATTCTAACCTCAGGGTAATGCTTTACCTGGTGGATGAAATTATTATTTCAGAAAAATATTGAGCCATTGCCCCTAATTAATTACTCTTCAGTTAGCAGAACTTGTTTTATTTTTTTCACTTAGACATTATAGCAGATGCACTAACAGTACAGTATGAAATTAACCAGAAATATAGTTGATGGCAGCAGTTTTTTCCCATTTGTTTTCTGTGTTTGTTATTGCTAGAAAAAGCTACACCTTTGAAAGTTCTTCCATCATGATCTAAGGGCTTAACAGTCCTGATATGTACCTTTAGATCCTCATTTATTAATGATATTTTTCTTAGTTCCTAGAGTTATAAGATCTACCTGTCTAGCCATTGCATGGCTTAACAACTGCATTAGTGTTTTCAAGTAATACACATACTTATTCGATCATCTCACTATAAGAAATAAAGTGGAATCTGTGTTACAAATTTAACAGAAGTCTAGGAGCAGCAATGTATGCTGTGATATGTTTCAATTACTTATCTTAGTGTCTTTATGTTTCTTGTAATTGAGTTGTGAAGGGAGATGCTGACTGTTTGTGATTTATTAATTCATTTGTTAACAAGGAAGACAGTCTGATTCATGGACATGTTCAGACTTGACCTGAGCATAATGGGTAAAATTTACAATAGTGCACATTTGTCGTACGGTTCAAATCATTCTACTGGACCTGACTACTTGGCTGAAACAGTACTCCTATTTGTACACCACTACTATACAACTTAACAAGAATGCAAATATTCAGCAGAACATATTGTATACTTGTAACAAGACTGCTGAGCTGCTATACACAATTAAACCTGAAGTATGGTTATGTAAGATTAGAAGTTGCAAATCTAAATGTACAAGTGTGTTAAACTGCATTATGGATAAATAACAGGGAAAAAAAAGATTGAAACTTTATTCTGATCCAAGCCAGATTGTGATAAAACTTGACCTACATATCACAGTACGTCATTTACCATAACAAAAGTATCCTTCTGGCTATTAGCCAAGTACTTGTCCTTATCTTCATTAAGTTACTTGGATAACCTCACCCCTGCTCACCTTTAATACCAGAACTTGCAGAAGCACTTGCATCAACTGTTCCATTCATCCTTAGCACAGAATTACTACATCAGTAGAAATAGTTTAACTGAGTGAAAATAGAAAGCACTCTGCTCTAACATGTTATATTTTGAAATGCATGACACTCTAGTTATATGTTCTGACCTAGCCTACCCGCTCAGTCATCCACTTCACTTCCTTACTGCAGCAAAATACATGTTCTCATGTGAGTACCTGTTGTCTCAGAAGAAATGATTCACAACAATTCCTACTACCTGCCAACTTAATCACTGCTGTTTCAACTAGACCTCACCAACAAAAATGCTCATTTTCTTCTTGATGCGTAGTATACAAGTAAACATGACCATCACAACAAAATTACAACAGGGACCACTGCAGAGTCATTTAAAGTGAAAAAAAAAATCTATCATCTAAGAAGCTGATGGAACTTGTCTTAAGAATAGTTCATATCTAGCTGATTTAATGACAGATGACCCATCCATATGAATGTATACATGCATATATTCGCATTTACATTATCACACATTTGTATACAAAGCCATGCAGTCAGTTTTTTCATTGTCACTATCAATGTTTATGTTGACCTAGCTTCCATTTAATGTAGAAGTGTGACACGCCTTTGGAATATGATTTTATAAACCTAAAGGGTTAAACCCATGAAGGTTTCTCATTTGCTGCATTATACCACCCCCAAC
Source organism: Protopterus annectens (assembly GCF_019279795.1). Taxonomy (NCBI): domain Eukaryota; kingdom Metazoa; phylum Chordata; order Ceratodontiformes; family Protopteridae; genus Protopterus; species Protopterus annectens. Next base: position 445,236,398 of record NC_056749.1, on the reverse strand, counting down.
CACTACGAAGGTTTCCTCATTTGCTGCATTATACCACCCCCAACCACTACCTTGATGCTGCTCTACGGTAGTGCTTATTGCGTAACCACACCTTCAACTTTGTTTTAAACTCCCAAGTCTTGGAAGTCTAGTCGATGCCTGTCTCCAATCACACATCTGGTCTAGATCCCACAAATATACAAATAAAGTACGACAGAAGTATTATTTTGTGAAGGTCTACTGGGTATTGATTTAGGATCATAGAAGGTTAGTAGGCTAATGACCTTAGGGCCTTTACAAGCCTAGCCAAGTTCTATCCTTATTTCCATGATCAGCCCCTATCACCCCTGTCCAAGAGGGGAAATAGGTGGAACCCCTGGGGTGAACTTACAATTACCCATCCAGTCGTCCAGATTGTGTCTGAAGAGGGCCAATGAGGTGCTCTGCTTGACATGAATCAGGAGTCTGTTCCAAAGGTGTGGTAACTTCTGGAAGACAAATTTGTCCCACCAGCAGGTTCTATTAATTTCACATACAATGCTAAGGCCATTAGAGCGAGTATCCCGTGTACAATTAGATTTACAGATATGCAGCATTTCCAATAAAACAGAGTCAAAGATTGACTGATATGCAAGACAGAAATCACCACTGAGCAGTCTGTATGAAACTGAGTAAAGTAACAGCAATTTCAGAAGGTCCTCATAGGACAGATGCTGAAGACCATGAATTTTCCTTGTGATGAACCTTTGTGGTCTCTCCAATTGCTGCAAGTGCTTGGAAAGGTATATACCAAAAAGCGCATCGTAATCAATTATTGGCCTGAACAGGGAAGAGTACATGGAGGTTATACCTTCTTTTTTTCTGGAAGCAATGCCCTTACTTATGAGATGAGCACTATAGAATGCTCTTCCTATCACTGTAGAGGGTTCCACTTTAAATCATCAAATGTTCAGAACATCGATGCTCTGATCATCGAGACCAGAACATCAAAGGTTTAAAGTGTAAGTGCCAGGTAAGTGAAATTGTAGAATTTTGGGTGTGTATGCAGGGCAGCAAGGTGCCCTCTATGTTGTGTGTGTGTGTGTGTGTGTGTTTGTGTGCCATCTGAGTGTTGGCACTGCAGGTAGGGTACGGGAAATCTCTCATTTAGTGCTACCGCATATAGCGGTAAACGGGAGATTTCCCTTACCCCACTGTAGTGTGATCTCAGAGTTGGAATATTAAAGTAGGGGGGTGTGGGGGGCACAACCCCTGCATAACATAGTTTTTGTAAGTTTTTTGGTGTTTGTGTGGTTCGTTTTGAACCTTCGATGTTCTGAACATCGATGTTCAGAACGTCAATGTTCTGAACATTCGAAGATTCAAAGTGAATCTCTGTAGAGACATGCTGATCAAAGGTGAGGCTGCTTTCAACCTGTGTGCCCAGGTCTCTCACCAGTGAGTGCGTACTTAGGGTGTTGTTATTGATGTGGTAGTTAGCAGGAACATCACTCTTACTGAAAGGGATGATAATACATTTTTTGCACTGAGTTTAAGGCCATGACTTTGGCACCAATCATTTGCTTGTGCAAAACCCTCTTGTAGGATTCTGGCATCATTTGGAGATTCTACGACCGCACCCAGTTTGAGTCAAACTTTGTCAGCCACAGACCTTTAGTTTTAGCATGCACTTCAAAGAAACAGATTCAAACAGTAGAGGTCCCAAGACTGATCCTTGTGGAACACCACTGGTTATAGGTCTACTGTCGGAGGTGGATTCCTCTATTTTGACTATATGGGTTCTTTCAGTGAGCCAATTATCAACCCATCTAATGATATAAGGGTTGACACCTAGCTGAGTGAGTCTGTCAATTAAGCCTGAGAGGGGGATAGTGTCAAAAGCCTTGGCTAAGTTTACATAGGCTGTGTGCACACATTTCCCCTCATCAAGGTCCTTGGTGACTGTCTTGAAGAAGTCCACCAGGTTTAACAGACATGATCTCCCTTTGATAAATCCAAATTGAGTAGGGTCAAGTGTCTGGAGATTACCAATGTCTTTGCTGATAAGGTCCATGATGATTCACCCCATGATCTTGCAGATAAGGCTAATCAGACTAATAGGTCTATAGTTCCCAAGGTCAGTGGAAGCACCACCTTTGAGCAAGGGGGTAATGGTGGCCTTTTTTCATCCAGCTGGGATGGAGCCAGTGCTTAGATATGACTGAAAAGAGTAGCTATTGGTATTGCTAGTTCTTGTTTGAGTCCATGTAGGATGCAGCCTGGGATGTTATCAGGTCCCATGGATGCTGTGTTTTTGACCTTAAAGACGGCTTTCATGACCTGCTCTTTAGAGTTACAGGGTAGAGGACAGGTGGTAGGGATATCTTGGGGTAAGTGTGGCAGGGAAGGGGGAGTGAAGTTTTCACAGAACCTGTCAGCTAACAGGTTAGCAATGCCCACAGGCTTATCCAAATCCATCTATGGAAGACATCTGTTTTTAGAGAAATAAAATAAGCAAAAAATAACATTTTCTTAAATATTTTTTTCCTGTGGAGGCAAAGCTCCACATACCCTGTATGCTATGGGCTTTACCTACCACCTCAGAATTTATAGTCCTTATTTCTAAAGGTCATTGGGTCTTTGAGGAAAGAGATTTCCTACACTGTGTTGGTAGGTGAACTGTTATTAAAAACACATTTTTTTACTCTAATTATAGTGCCTTTATTTCCAATCCCCAATCAAGAAGTTAAAGTTGTTTCCTGTGGTATTTCTCTGGGACAGAAAGATAAAGTCCTAACTTTTGCACAGGTGACCATAGTTCAGTTAGAGTCAGCTCACCCATCATGATGGGATGTGATGGTATTGCTCCTGTTGCAGTACAGCAATCTAGGGAAAGGTTTCAGCTATACAGTCCAGTCATGGCAGTGAGATTTGCAGGAACAAATCTAGCAAAAAAGTGTATTGCTATCTGGTTTAACAAAGTAGGAGTACATTAACATCCATCTCCATTAGGACTGACACAACAAGAATTGCACTGCATCTGATATCCACCAGAGAGAGAGAGAGAGAGAGAGATTCATGCTAAAATATCTTAAGTCCTACTGGATGAGGGCTATAACACTGGCTCTTGCTTCATTCAGCTGGTATCCAGATACATCTAAGAAAATGGAGAACAAATGAGCAAAGAGAAGAATGAAGCCTTTATGGCTGCATGGGGGATAGAGGACAGCTACTTAGCTTTCCTTGGTCTGTACTCAGTTAAAAAATGACACCTCTAGCAACACTGTAAATTTACAGAAAAAGATTTTTGAGATCCTTAGTTACACAATACAACTTTATGAGTGCAGATTGTCTATTCCAGTCTTGATCTAAAAACATAAAACTATGAAGAAAGTGTACCCCTTTAAAATCTTACTGTTGGCTGGCATTGCTAAATGATGCAGGTGTAACAGTTAAACAGTGCATTACATTTCGCTGTGTATATACACAGTGTATTAGACTTCACTATGTAAACCGTATACAGTATATAGAGAGATGGAGAGATAGGTAGGTGGATAGTAGATAGATAGATAGATAGATAGATAGATAGATAGATAGATAGATACATAGAGATATTTTTTTCTTGGTTCCCAAAACAGTTGTCTTCCATAAGCAGTGTCAAAAACCCTGTCAATGATCTAACTTTCCACAAGACCTATCTCACTTACCACTTTAGACTGGTACATTGCAAGTGGGAAAAGTTTATTGCAAAGTGAGATTAAGTCACTACTCAGATAATTGCATATACGTGTGTGTGTGTGTGTGTGTGTGTGTGTGTGTGTATATATATATATATAT
>NC_056749.1:445047603-445227603 GCF_019279795.1 Protopterus annectens | reverse complement strand
TAGCTATATACAGCTTCATCAGAAAAAAAATATTCATACATATTATAGTTTGTGATCTAGAGAGCTCTCTTGGAGGAATATGTAGAATCATAAATTCCCATGATAACGTTGAACTTTGATAACCCATCTTTTGTAGTTGTGTTCTAAGAGAGTTCCAAAGTTTATATATACACTTTCAGCTCCAGAACATATGAAGAAGATCCGCTGTTTGATTTGTGCAATATGGACAAGTTGGAGAATTCCTAGGATTGAATTTATGTAACCTAAGACGTGTATAATAGGCATTATTCCAGACCATCAACTGCGTATACATCAACTTTTGAAAAGAGACCGATTTTATTGTTAAATCAATTGCTTTTGATACCTGCTTATCTACTACTGTCATTTTGTTTACCCAATACCCTGACAACAGAATTTTATCCTGGAATTTCAAGTCTTTGATTAATTTATTTGTTCTTGTTATAAATTTGACCTCCTGTTGGAGAGCTTGCCACAATTCAGAGCATTTATCCACAATTCCGGCTACAGGTTTAAAGTTTTCAAAATGACTCAGAGCAAGTTCTCTGATTTGTCTCATTATAACAATATAACTCTTAGGTAGGTTCAATTCCTGTCTAATTTGTGAAGCCGATAAATTAAATTTATTAAAAACCTCAATCAGAGTCAAATTAACTATTAATGGGAATTTACTAAGATCAATCAACTGATTATTTAGTTTAAAATTGGGATTCCTATGGAAAGGTTGAAAAACCATCATATATTGCAACAAATCTATGGATTGGAATAAGTTTTGCAAAGATAACACATATGTTTTTATGTGGTCCATAATCCCATACTTTATCAAACTATTTTTACCCAAAAAGGGTAATGCTTTAGGATTTATATTCTGATCTAAAATATGCTTGTAATTCAAGACCACCCAAGTTGGTATCCATTTTGTACTAGTTACATCGTAATTAGCAATTCTTAAAATCCTATTGGCGTTCACAATTAGATAGTATACTTCAAAATTCGGTAACTCAAGTCCTCCTCTACTCTTCGGGGTCATTAATTTCTCATACAATATTCTAGTTTTCTTTGGCTCCCAAATAAATTTAGCTAGATCTTTATGAATTTGTTTAAAAACTGTCTTTGAAATTGATACTTGAGCAGACCTAAAGATATACAACATTCTTGGTAATATATTCATTTTCACTATTGATACTTTTGCCAATACCAGCAGTCTTAAATTCCTCCATCTGCCACAGTCAGCTACTATTTGTTCCCATACTCGTTTAATATTATTACTATAAAAATCCTTATTATCCGTAGAGAAGCTAATACCCAAATATTTGATATTTTCTTTACATGTTAGCTTCCTCACCAGGGACATTAACGAAAAAGGTTTAATGGTTCTTAACGGGAAAATACTGGTCTTCTCCAAATTAATTTTGTAATTAGAGACTTCTGAAAATTCGTTTATAACATTTAATATCTTTTCACTGTCAGAAATTGGGGTTGTACAATAAATAATAAGATCATCAGCAAATGCCGACATTAATAATTTATTTCTATAAATTATTGGTGCATTATGATACAAATTTTGCTTAATATATAAAAATAGAGGTTCCAGATAAAGGTTAAACAATAAGGGGGACAAGGGGCAACCCTGACGTGTACCATTTTTAATCTGTATTCTTTTAGAATAACTCCTATTAATATATAACGTAGTATATGGATTACTATATAATATTTGTAGTATCTGAACAAATTCCTGGGGCATGTTGAAATAAGGTAACGCATCAAACAAAAAGTTTATATCCACTCTATCAAATGCTTTCTGTGCATCTACTATAAGGGAATAAATATTAGAGTTGTTTTGTTTAGCATACATCATCATATTATGCAGTGTAAGTGTGTTATCACTAGTTTGTCTAGTTGCCATAAATCCAGCCTGTTCCTTAGAAATAAGATGTATCATATTTTTTTTAACCTACATGCTATAATGGAAGTTAGAATTTTCATTTCCACATTTATTAATGCTATTAGCCTGTAATTGTCCAGGTTTTGGGGGTCTGATTTAGCTTTATGTATAAAGATTCTTTTTGACGCATTAAGGTGAGGATCACTAATTTTATTTCTGATTATATAGTTAAATACATGAGAAAATACTTTACCAAAACTATCGGCAAACTCTTTATAAAATTCAACTGTCAAACCATCAGGACCTGGTGACTTATGTACTTTCATATGTTGAATTGCATACACTATTTCTTCTTCAGATATAGGTTTAATCAGATCACTTTGTAGACTCTCTTCTAATTTTGGAAAATTAATTTTTTGCAAAAATATTTTATTCTGTTTATGTATAGACCTATCAATTTGACCCTCATATACCTTAGTATAGATTTTTTCAAAAATATCAATAATATCCTCAGTTTTAGAATACACTGTGTCATTACATTGTATTTCCGAAATATGTCCAGTTGTTTTCGATTGATTTATAATCCTTGCCAATGCTTTTGATGGTATTTGAACATTATTGGCATATTTCACTAAACACCTATGCTCCTGAAGTGTTAATCTACGATTATGCAGCAAGAAGAGATCCCTTTGACATTTCAACATTTCCTTCTCTGTTTGAGCATTAAAGTTCTGAATCAGTTCCTTATCAAGTAGCTTCACTTTTGTTTCTAGTTTTTGAATATCATTGTTTTGCATTTTCTTATAATATGAGGCTTTTTGCAAAAGAAATCCTCTAATTTGAGATTTAACTGTTGCCCATTCGATATCAGGAGTATGTTTCTGAAGCTTCATCCTATCTGTTAAGTCTTTCAGATATTTTACAATTCCATCTATTACATCCTTTTTATTTAAAAGATTTGGATTAAGTGACCAATTGTAACCTCTATGCATTCTTGTATCTTTTAAATTTTTAGAAAAAACTTAACGAAATTTTTGAGTGATCTGATAGATAACGAGTATGTATAACCACTACTGGTTCCAAATTTATTAATGCTTTGGATATCAAGAAAAAATCTATTCTAGACCACATTTTGTGGCATGGTGAATAAAAGGTATACTTATTTGCATTATTAATATTATGTGAATAACGAAAGGGGTCATATAATTGAAAATCTTCCTTAAAGTCGTTTAATGCTATCCCGGCCTGTTTATTAAATGCTCTTTGTGGACAAGACCTATCCAACTTTGGATTTTGATAAGTATTCCAGTCCCCACCCACAACAAAATAATAACCATCATATTGTGTTAAGATTGGATATAATGATGTTATGAAACTTTGTTGGTCATTACATGGTGCATATATATTTAAAAGTAAAAGAGGTTTATCAAATGCATTATCCGATAAAATAACATAACACCATCGCCCATTTTGATCTACTTTAGAGTCTAAAATCTTGTTTTTGTATTGAGTTTTAATAATTATAGCCACTCCAGCACTGTTTGTCTTACCTTCTGATGCCACTACCGCTCTGATCCAGTTCTTTTTCCTAATATCATCCCACTGAACATTCATCAAGTGTGTTTCTTGTAAAAATACAAACAGTGCTTTGTCCTGTAGTAATATGTGTAGCAACAGCTTCCTCTTCTTCGAGTTCTGAAGCCCTTTAACGTTCCATGAGTCTAACTCCCACATTCACAGGTCTAAGTATCCAATAATAGTATAAGAGGGAAATTGTCAAATTGATATGTACTAACTGCATACTATACATAAAGTGGAAGCATTTCCTACATCCCGTCCCAAACCAGTGCTTACCCACTTTACCCCTGGACCAGGACATATAGGTCTTGTATGAGAGAAAACATGAACAAGGTTAAGAACACAAACATATTTAAAAGCTTCATGTAATAAAACTTAAAACATTTCCTAAACTTACAACCTATATATTCTAACTTAGCTACGACAAAGTCTAAACTAAACATTCCCTAACAAACACTGCTATTGCTCTACAGCTTTTGTTTCAACTATTAATTAAGCAAATCTCCGTTGTAAGGTATTATTACCATTTAAAGGAAAATTTTAATATATTGACTAGCTACTTATTCCTACCCCAAATACCTCTTATGTTGCAATCATTATATATATATATATATATATATATATATATATATATATATATATATATATATACCACTTTTAGTGAGAGAGAGAGAAGAAAAAAAAAAAAAAACGTAAATGCATCCTACATTATAATTCTGTACCATACATAGTGCCTGCAACTACTAATTATCAGAGTTTTGCAGTTCCCAACTACACTAACATTAGTTATCTGATTAACACCACCCAATAACCACTATTTGCCTATTTATATTCATGTAAGCAGTGCTAAACTTTGCACCCACTGCATATAGTGTAAAAATACGATTTGGTTCAAAACTATAAGAATAAGAAAAAAAAAAACAGGAAAAACATATGTTATTATGTGCTTCAAGTACACATTCTAGTGTTATTTACTTGTAAAAAAAACATTAACACATTATGTCAGTTCTCTTCAGCTTCTCAAGCCAGGAAACCATCAATAATACTCACGACGGGGGACTGCTTTAACAGCCAGACCACAGGAAGTGTTACATCAAAATCCACACTCTCAGCTGCATTCAAGGCATTTCCTGTTTACCACTCAATGAAAATAGTTTGTAGAGGTCATAAAAGTTTGGAAAACAGCCAGCAGACCCTCAGATTATCGCAAACAAACAGTTTTATTACTTTTACAGAGGCCTAAACGACTTTAGCAGGGAACAAAGGATTATCTAAGCCTCGAAGTATAGTACATACTGGATCTGACCTCAGGAGCATGCCAGTCTCAACGGAAGCTTCTTTCAGCCCTCTGATGCAGGTAAAACTTTAAAAACCTTCAGAAATACTCTCTTTGCCTCGTTTTTAGTAGAAACAGAGTATTTAATCCCATCCACCATAAATGTAAGCACATTAGGGTATTTCATCTGGAATTTAATTTGTTTGTCAATCAGAAATTTACAGTATGCAGATAAAGACTGCCTAGCTTGCCTTACCTGCAATGGTAAATCCTGAGCCAGAGATATTTTATTATTTTTCCACATAACAAAGCCACCATTCTTTTTTGCAGTAAAAAGTATTTTGCTAACATCGTGAAAGTTCAATATCTTAGCATATACAGGTCTAGGCATATTAGAAGCTTGTACCTCTCTCAGCGCTCTGTGTGCTCTGTCGATAACAATTTGTTTCACCCCCTCAGCATCATTTAACAGAATTTCCAGTATTTGTGTTATAGTTGGTATTAGCTCAGCATACTGAATGTTTTCAGGGATCCCTCTAATAATAATGTTGTTTCTCCTAGACCTCACTTCTAAATCAGTAAGCTTGCTTTGCATGGCTTGTATATCCACATCATATACCTTTGTTTTCTTCTCCAGCAAGTCTATTTTGTCCTCCATTTCAGAAATTCTAGCCTCTGTTTTGTCCATTCTCTGAAGCAGCTGATTACATGAAACTCCAAAAGTTTGTATTTGAGTAGTCAAGTCCTTTAAAGCTTCTTGTATAGGTAACAAAGCATGTTTTATATCTTCCATGTTCAGTGGCTGATCAGTTTTAGATCTGGTCTCTGGCTTCTGTTGTTCTTGCCGTCTAGTAATTCTTTGTTTTTTCACACTCACATCCTTTACTGGTGACTGTAATTCCGAAAGCTTTGTTTCAGTAGTTGTTGTTTCCATGCTTTTTCCTTCTTGTGACATTTTTCTTTTCCCAAGCAGAAAGGTAAAATGAAGAAAGCACACAGTCCTTTGTTTATTTCTCTCTTCAGAGCTATCTAATCACTTGGAATCCTGATGGATAAATACTTTTTTTTCCAGTTTTTTCCTGATTATAGATTAATTAAGTGTAGATGCATCTTTTTTATCATTAATTTGATGTTCAAACCTCTTGGTATCGACTCAGGTTACAGATTTTTCTCAGGTTAATTGAAGAGCTGCAGGTCAGCAGTGTTTACAGAATGGCAGCCATCTTTGAATCTGAAGCTTTGCTGTATCTAATTATGGTGGCTGCCAAAAAAGCAATTACTAGAAAATGGAAATCAAAGTCTAGACCAATTTTATTAGAAGTAGTGAATATAGTAACAGAGATCGAACAACTAGAATTGGAATATTTAGAAAATAGAAGGTGCAATCTACATAGAAAAAATGGAAATTGTGGGAATAGTATATGCAGAGCAAGAATGAGGTTTATGAGGCAGGATTTGAATGTGTTATATAATGCTTAACTAACAATGACTGGATGCTTTATAAGTGATGTATAATGTTTACAACTACAGTTGTTTCAATGGTGTCTGTGATGTAAACTGTTTGTAACTAAAGTTATATTATTTTGTATGTTTTTTATTTATATAAATGTAAGATTGCCTTTGTCATATGTGTAAATTTAATAAAGATGGTTGGGAAAAATATACTGGTCTGCCATATGGAAAGAAACCATCATCAATGCACTGCAAAGGAAAAACAGTGTAACTAGACAATTACTTTCATACTTCATTTACAAATGAGGATAAAAGCAAATACATCTTTTCTGTATGATGAGAAAAACAACCAATACCCTGTGGAATATTCTACAATGTCACACTTCCAGATGTTTACTTACTAATTTGTTTTTAGCATGATTTTCATAAAGGATATAATATCATTTGACTTTTACTTACAAATCACTGATTAATTTGCTTTTACCGTGATTTTCATAAAGGGCATGATAGAATTATTTAAGACTCTCAAACCATGCTTAAAATGTTCAGAATTTTGTTGATAATACCATAATTTTCTAACTAATGAAATGTTTAAAGTAATTAGTCAGTCTAGCCAATAATGGTACAACATATTTTTGTGATGGAAAAGAATATTACACAGTATGTCACAATTCATTTTACTGATTTTTCTGACTAATAAAGAGGATCTCAAATATTCTAGCTTTGATCTGGCTTATGTCTGTTCCTACAGCCAAATGTTTGAATAAGATATGAGCCTGTTGAGGTGATTACCATTTTCTCTAGTACATGGATGACTTTACTGTAGTGCGCACTAGTAATATATAACGTGTTTGCAGGAAAAAACTGCAACCTGAGATTTCTGTGACACAGAAATGGATCAGGTCAGTGGATCATGGACAAGAGTGTGCCTAAATGAAAGTTCAGTACTTCCTCACAAGATTACTGTTACACTTGGGTTCATAGGTAGGTACTAGGGTATTGGCCCTAGGGCTTATATAAGCCTAGCCAAAAAGGTAGTCTGGCTTTCGCCACCCAAGAAAATTAACCCAAAATGATGGAGTACAATAGAAAATTCCAGGGTTGTTATAAAACTAATTATGCAAGTTATTTCCCTAGGTTTGTGGTACATTTTTGTTAGCAACCAAAGATGATATACATTATGACCAAGGGTAATTTATATATTTTGTCTGTATACAGAATTAGTTTAACTTTATAGCAGACATCTGAGTAGAAGAGCAAAAAGTACATTAGACAACTTAAAACAATAAAAAAAAGGGGGGAGCAATATAAAGATGAGTGGTGATGATTAAACAATGCCTGTTTTGGTTATATTAAATACAGTCAAGTCAGTAAACTCATCATGTCAATATTATGATATAGACTTCATGATCACAGTGGTCATAGGTAGCGTTGATATTCAGAAGCCAAAGTATGATTATATGTAAATACAGAGTGAGATGGTCTTCAAATATAGACTTGACCTTTTTCAAATAATATGTAGAATCTACTTTAAGGTAAAAAGCACAGACTCCCTCCAAGCTGGGCCTTTATGGTAAAAAAGTCATTGCTGATTCAGTTTTAAACACAGGATTAAGAAATCTGTCAAGTTTGTAACTACACAGCTAGCTACTTCCTTTTCAAATGTGTGTTGTTTTAATCAGAATATTATCTTCATGAAAAGCTACCTCGCAACCAAAATGAGAAGACATGGTTCAGAATAATAACAAAGCTGCATCTCTTTTGATATCAAATATTTCTTATTAGGCAAGCACTTAGGCATATTTTTCAGTTTAAATTCACTAAATTGCACCTAGGATGGGATACTGGCCCCTCATTTCAGGATCCATACAGAGCACATAATAAAAATGATGTATACAATCATATGTCTATTTCTGAATGCATTAATGTTTGTTGGAGGACTTTGTCTAGTTTGCTGGAAGAGAGATATAGTAAATGCGGTTTATAATCTATAACCCTCTCAGAGCTATTACTGTTTTACTACCAACGTATATTAGTGATATGAGCCAATATGGACAGACCTTTACCCTTTAAGTTGCTGATAGTCTATAAGTTCGTTTGGCCGGAGAAAGATGTGATATCAGAAACTCAGATGGCATTTGTGTGAGCTTTGTACATAAAAAAGAGAAGAGATGGTTTTAAGAAAATTGATGATATGTAACGCTTGTTATTTTGGAATGCACAGTTCTTGATAAAATATGAACTAAGTGTTGTCAGAGTGTTATGAGCAAGCAGATTAGTAATACTAGTATTTTTTAAAGAAGGGGAAGGGAGAAGTAATGCAATATTTTTGATATATTTGAATGAAAGAGGAAGTCTAAGGTCATGATGTCATCTCCTTTGGTTACCTTTTTTTTTAGTTTATTTTTGATTTGTTAAAGGTGGGTATATAACACAGAGCACAAATGCAAATAATTTTGATAGTCACATGAGAACTAGCAACACACACAGCCAAGGGTTTGAGCACAATGATTCCAGCACCTTTGATTAGCAATAAAAATTGAAACTATGGGTGGTACAGTGTGTATGCTAAGACTGAAGTTGTGGTAGCAATATGAAAGACAAAACATGACTTCTGAGAGCATTATCTTTCTAAAATGTAAAAGTAAAACTGGAGTTCTAGACCACATGTCTTAAAACGTTAATAAACTGCAGTAAAAAAAAGGTAAGCGCTTTCGCAGAAAACAAACCTGCTTCTTCAGACCATACAAAAAGTTACACAAACCACTCACATATATATACAAAATTCAAAAATACATTCTCCAATGAAAGCACTCTTCCAATCTAAAAACACAGCCCACTTGATCAAGAAACTGGCCAGTAAAGATGTGCTGTAACAGCATACCCCTTTAAAAAGATGAATATTAAACAATGACATGGAAAACTTATGAGAACCAATAGTATCTTGAAAAGGGTAAACACCTCTCTGACATTTAAATATTAATGTTTAAGGGGCCAAGACTAGAGAAGTGGCTTCAGGGACACATGTTCATTCAGCCCTGGAAATCCTCCTTCATATTACTCAAAGTAATGTGCAACTCCACATTGTCATTGTGGATTTGCATGGCTCTTAAAAACTGTCCCTTAAGGACATTCCTAGTCACATGATTGGGGTGTGTACAGGTTTTATGTAATAAAACATTCTTTCTGCATGGTTTTCTATAAATCCATATGTTGAATAGTTTACCTTCATCAATTGTAATACACACATCTAAAAATTCTAAAGATTTATCAAAAACATGATGGCTGAACTTCAGAAATGTTGTAATACCATGAAGGTAATTTAAAAAAGAAGTCAAGTCATCTAAGCGGCTAATCCATGCAAAAACATATCATCCATAAATCTCCTGTAAAAAGTGAAATAATGTGCTATTGTTGAAAACATGAACTTGCTCCCAGTGGGATAAAACAAGGTTGGTGTAGCTATTAGCACAAGCCATGCCTATAGCTACATCAACTCTTTGGAGAAAAAATTCATTGTGAAATATAAAAACATTATTTTCTAAAATCAAATCAATCAAAATACAAATCAAATGTATCTTCCTAAATGTGAAATCAGTGTTCTGACTTAAATATATCCTCACATTCTCTATATCTAGATCATTAGGAATAACAGTGAACAAAGGCATCACATCAAGTGTCACTAAATACACATTATTATCCCTAGGATATGATCAATACCATTGGTAGAAATCATTCAAAACATTTTTAGTATCTTTAAGCACACTATCAATGTTGCCCAACTCTTTCCTTAAATCTTTTTAAACAAACATCAAAAATGGTTCTGTAACCCATCCCCTGCTGGACACAAATGGATGCATGGGTGGTTTATGGACATCTTTGTGGACCTTAGGAAGTCCATATAAAATCAGGGTCACAGGAAGTTCCAGTGCAAAATATTCAAACAATTCTTGTTCAATAGAGCCATCTATCAACAAATCATATACTAAAAATGTACTCTATCTATAACACTTGTGACAAAACCCTTGTTGATTGGCAAATACATGACACTGTCAGACATTTCAAACATACTGTTTAAATAAACTTCCTTGTCTATCAGAACCACTCCCTTCCTTTATCACACAGATGTATGACAAGGTGGGGAGCTGTACATAGTTCATACAAAGCTTTTTGTTGCTCTGAAGTCAAATTATAATAAGAATGTTTGTATCCAACTGTAAAATGCTCTTGAACATCATTCTCACACAACCCTATAAAAGCCTCCAATTGAGGATGTATCACACAATTAAAAGTAATGGGTTTCCTCAAAATGTCAAAGTCACCATCTTCCAATTGTGGATACAGTAAGGAAAGAGAGACATTTCATGCAAATAATCTCAAGTCTACCAGTATATCAGTCAAATCAGAAGCCCTACTAGGGATAAAGTTCAAGCCTTTGTTCAAAACTGAAATCTGTGCATCAGTCAGTTCAAAGGATGAAATGTTAAAAACTAACCCACTTGATTTTGTACCTTCCCCAGTGTTCTCCCTGGATGGTCGAGCCACTGCACACGCCCCTTCCTAGCTCGATTCTTTGAGCATCCTCTCTTGTAGTCTCTGTCAATGGGTAAAGGGGCTGGAAGTGAAAAAGAGGCAGTGACTACATTACTTAATGAAGCAGAAGTAGATGGAGTCACAGAAGCGGACTCTCTAATGGCATTACCATTATCCAAATTCATAGGTGGTGGAGTGGAGGCTTCTTCAGCTTGCACAATAGCAATTTTAGTGTTGATTACACTGCCATGGCCCAGACTGTCCCTGGGCTAAGAGAAAACATTTCCACTCTTGAAATCTTGTAAATCCCATTGAAGTTTCTTAATCTTAGTGGCTTGCAGCCATTTCTCATACATAGCCACTTGTTCATATAAATCATCCAAAGTGGTTCTATAAATATTCAGTGTGAATTTATTCACAATATCAAACTGTAAATCATTTACATTTTTTTTACTGAAGTTTCTTAAAGTTTTAAGCTGTGGTGTCTGGAGCTCCAGTTTTTCTTTTACATTTTACTATTTAGTGGTGCTCCAGCCTTTATCTGACTACCTGACTTTGTTTGTTTGGAGTGTTTATCTTTCTAAAATGCAATACTAGTTTGAGCTCAGTTTGCACACGTGCTTTCCAAGTGACATCCATCCCTTTTGAGGGGGGTATTTCATTAAATTTGAATAAGTCATATAATACAGTGCTGTCAGTAATGTATTTTAAATTGTTTCCACTCATGTGCACTACTTTCCACAGAGACCCACATCAATAATCAACTGTGATCATGTAACTGCCTTTTGCTCTGCTCCCTCAAAATAAAAAAGCTACAAATTTTCTATGTAAACGTCTCATGTCTGCAGTTGTGAAGGAAGTGTGATATTTAAAGGGCACAGTAAAATACTTCAGCATACAGCTCAAATATTTACAGCCTCTATATTAATAATCATTCAGCTGTGGTCATTTAACTGCTCTGTGCTTTGAAGCAAGGTCCCCCTTTCGACCACCTAAAAGATAATACCTTTGTGTGTGTTCCTCTTGCTGTTAGTGTGTGATGAGAATGATAAAAAAAAGAAAAGTTCACAGAAACATGTTAAGCTTCATATGTACTTCTCCCACCTCCTGCAAACCACATCAATGATCATTTTTAGTGTTTGGTATATAGAATTCCCTTATATTATGGGCAATTCCACATAATTAAATATTTTCTTAATCACTGTTTGTGTCGGCCACAAGGAAGCAATATATTACAAATATTAAATAACTGTCAATACATGCACAATTTGCTATAGTAATCTAGGTTGGTAAAAGTCTATTTTAGTGCAATTCTACAAGTGCGCAATTAATATCTTTAATATAACATTATCCCATTTAGGGAGTCAATAAGCCCACAAGTAAATAGAAAATATTAAAAGAAGAGAATGAAGATAAATAATGAATTTAATGCAGCATATAAACATATATCTGTAGGTAAACAAAATGCATATTAACAACTCTGCTGTGATACTGTATCGGTTACATTTATAACGTTACTTTGTATCCTCTTACAGTGTACCACCTTACTGCTTAATGTGATCTTCCAACAACTTATGTTAAGACTGACCCAGTTGTAATAAAATAAAATTAGGAATGAAACAAAGGAAAGAGCAAAGTTTTCACACTCATTGCTAAAGCCTATAATGCAGGTTGCTGAAAAGTAGTTCAGCTATGCACAACAAACTGCAAATCAATGGATAAACACAACAAAATTAACAGAACAATCAAAAAATTGCAAGCAGTTCCAGTGTTGGAAAAAAAAGGCAATAAAGCTATTAACCCATAAGCTATTGTGATAAGAAAATTAGTGTGGAAAAGTAAACTAATGATCTGTTAGAGACAATGACGTCTGCCTTGATTATGAATCATCTCATTCAGTTACATGGACTCGACATGCTTCTAAGTCACCCAGTCGGTATCTTCGTCATTTTTTCAGCAGATTGAATAAAAAGT
Organism: Protopterus annectens; assembly: GCF_019279795.1. Taxonomy (NCBI): domain Eukaryota; kingdom Metazoa; phylum Chordata; order Ceratodontiformes; family Protopteridae; genus Protopterus; species Protopterus annectens. The sequence goes on along the minus strand of NC_056749.1, from coordinate 445,214,887 downwards.
TTAGTTTAGCTTGTGTTCTTCTTCATCTTTAACTTCATTCAAAAGAACTAGTGATCTTACACAAACACAGAATGCCTGAAGGAAAAAAAATATGTTAATCAGTGCAACAAATTGGCATTAGCAGGCCCAGCCCTTAAACAGTTGCAGCCCTGACATCAGTGCCATCGAACAGATTACGCTTCCCCTGTTGTTACTGTAAAGAGACACCTGATTTCATTCTCTTGATGACATAATACTCTTCTGTGGCCACTGACCCACATCTATCATTTATGAACAGTAAATTAAATGCAAGAATGAACTTTGGTGCCCTTGAGCAAACCCGTTCTAGGTCAGGCCACCAATTACCATGGATTACTCCCAAAAGGGCTCTTGAAAACATTTTTTATATTATATTAATACCTCTGTAACAGAAGAGCCATATAACTGCATTCTGGAAATAACTATATAAAGAAGTATATAGAGTATGTATACTAAATAATAAATCTTTACATTTTTATGACAGATATATCAACACACGCACACATATAGACATACAAATACACACACACACATATATGTGTGTGTGTGTGGTTACAGGTTAAAACATCAAAAGCACACGCGAGAATTCATGATGATAGTATTTGTAAGTAGGAACATGCAGGAAAGTAAATGCCTGAAAAGGTTATAGTGCTTGGTGTGTATGTGTGAGAGTTCATGTTTTAGGGTTAGGGTAAGGGTTAGGTAAGATTGTGTGTTTTGGGTTGTGTGTGATCAGTGTCATTTTATCTTATGTAATGGTACTGTTAGGGAATGTTTTTTTTTTTTTTTCAGATGTAATGTGCATGTTAGGGTAAGTGGCATGGGTAGACAACACAGCATTTCATCTTGATTTTGTAGCTGGAGTGTATGACATAATGCAGTTTTTGGCTGGATAGACTTCTTAGATGTTTTGTGATTCAGTATGATTTTTAGTGTTTTTTGCTTTTGACGTTTTTTTTTCAGATATATGTATACGAGTGTCTCATTATTTACTGAATGGACATGATAATGAAGAAAAAAAAAATTAAGATAAAATCTAAAAAGATTGAATAGGTGTAAAAAAGTAAAAAAGCATTTTTTTTTTGCAGAGGGGTAAAGTCCCTATGCACCCCCTACATCTCCTGCATAATATATATACCAAATCTGAGATTGCACAACACTGGTGTAAGGGCAAATTCCCAAATCCTGCTGTTCAGCAATTTTGCATGGGAAGTAGCCGGAAGGCTGAAAAAAAGCCTATAAGACTGAAGAGCATTCACTCTTACAGAGTGAAACCACACACACGCGCACACACACACACACACACATATATATATATATATATATATATATATATATATATACAGATAAATATGTTGTACTTCTTTAGAGACGTACACACATATAAGATATATATATATATATATAGGTATACAAACACAGACACACATTTACACATACAAATGCATATACACACACAAACACACATGTACAGATGAAATACATACATACCCATTCATGCAGATTAGCTTATTTTATCTTAAGGTACTCAAATGTGTATGTAGATAAGCAAGTAAAAAGTTATATTTTATTCAAATACATTTGTATTGTGATAAGAATTTGTTTTATCTTTTGTGTTCACATTTAAGGAGGTTATGTTATTTATTTCAGTTTGCATGTCTGTGCTTAACTATTGTTCTTTCCTCTTGGATAATACTGTGGGTGAAGAGAGGAATGCGTATCAAAAAGCAGAGCACATATTAGTTCTTGGTGGATTTTCAAACTGCTGTTTTGTTTTCAGGTGTAGAATTTGCTAGGCTTTTCATTTCCAGTTGATAACCAGATACCTGCAGTGATAGAAATCTCTTGTGTATTTAACTTCCTTGTTTCCTGTAACCTACAAAGACAGACAGCGTAGTGCTGCTCAACAGAATTAGAGAGAAATAGGTCTCTAACCCTGACAGTCTATCCTTGACAGCCTGCTAATGCAAACTGCACTAAAGCTATATGCAGAGGTTGTGCAGCTACATTAATGCAATAGTTCTGTATCAGAAATAAGGAAAGGCCTGAAACTTCAAACATATTAAGACACATCTGCAAAGCTACTACACAGACTTCTTTTTGTCACACTAAATATATTGATTATTAGCTTCTACATTTTGCCAAATGGCATGGCATCTACAGAATAAATACCATGCATGGTAAAATAAAACAAAAATTCTGATGCACCACCGCTGTGCAAAACCAGGATTACTGATGGGTTTGGTGTCAGAGAAACAATGCCCATTAAATATTTGGCTGGTTACTTTGTAGCATCTGTGTAGATCTCCTGCAGTGAAGCCTTCATTTCATGTCGCAGTTAGAAACTGCTGCATTTGTTAACAAAGTAAACCTTAATCATTGGGTGTGGGGAATGAAGGATGCTGTGGAAGTGGTAGCATTTTTTTTGTCTTTATTTGATATCTCATACCAAGTAAATGGAGGTCATTAACCAATAGATAATAATTTGCTTAAAAGCTGGCAGTTCATTTCTTTTCTCATTGAGAGTATGAACTGTTTTTTTTGTGTCCATTCTGATGATTACTGTATGTGTTAAACAGCAGTAGTTAAGGCCTGTGTCATGGTAACCATTTGAATTGCAAAAACTGGCAATGCCAAGTCCTGGAATGCAAAGACGGACTAAATGAAAATCATGACTGATATATAAAGTATGATAGTGACATTTCTTGAAATGTCTGCTTTTCTTGGAGGTATGGTGATCTCAAAAGTTTGTATATAAGGTTATGTAACATTTGATCGAAAGTACTTCAAAGAGTAGTCTGTTGTCTGAAAGTATATTTGACAGAAAAGCTATTTCTTTGAAAACATTCTACACAACACAAACAATAAACAGCTTTTTTTTCTGCTGGGGGGCCTCTTCTACCCTATCTTCTTTATTTATATATTCAAAGTCCTCTGTGACAAATCAGTAGGTAAAAGAAAAAACACAATACTCACAGTGTCAGTGCTGACACAAACATCTACAGATCTGACGATTCACAGAAAATATTCCAAATTACCAACCTACTTCCATTTATAAACTTTTACAATTTTTGATGAAATGGCTTTCCAGTCAAATGTGTCTCCCATGTGAATACTAGAATCTGTTAGAATATTTTCTGCTAGGGTGAGTGAGAGCTAAAATTTTTCTTTGGTTGAAGCGTAATTTGTCTATTTTGGGGAATGAAAGAAAGAGCACTGAAGTTCATAGGATCACAGGTTGTTACTAGGCTAAGTACCACCAGGGTCATTACACCATACCCATGTACTCCAAACCATTTAGGCCCAGAGTACCATGGGCATCTATACAGCAGGACATGTTAGAGGGAGGTCACTAAGGACTGGGAGGGGTATTAGGATAATATTATTCTTATCTACAGCTTCTGTCCATAAGGGAAATAGGGGCCAGACTGGGGTAAATTTACGACTATATCTAATTGTCAAGTTTCCATTTGAATAAGGTCAGAGATAAACTCAGTTTTACAAGGATGTGGAGCCTATTCCATAGTGCGGGGATGCTTTTAGATGCATACCTGTCTCTCTAGCACATTCTTTTATGTCACAAGCAAAGTTCATATCCCTGGATCTATGCTTTCTAGTGCCGTTTGTTTTGCACATGTGCAACAGATGCACCAGGGCTGGGTCTGATAAAGCCCTGTAAGCCAGACAAAGATCCCCTCGTACCTCTCATCGTCTTAACTCAAGAAATCTGGGCAAAGCCTAAAACAATTGGATGCAAAGCCCCAAAATAGGGAAAGATTTTATATATTGCTGTTTTAAACGTAGAAAGTTGCAAGAATAACAGGTTTCTGAAGGATATGAACTCTGAAACGCAAACGACTGTCATTATTTTGTGACTTCATTCCTCAGTGATTTTCCAGTGAACAACTTTTATGAGGAAAAGACAAAAAATATGAGCCAAAATTCTGAATGTTCTATGAAAATCTGGACATTTGAGAGGTATACCCTCACTGTTGCCTATAGAAGACTGACTACAAAGACAGAGCATGGAACATGGTGAGCATCGCTAGTAGATTTAGGTAAGAGTTGTGAGATTTTAGGGGTGTGTTTTATATATACACATAGATATATATATATATATATATATGTATATATATATATATATATATATGTATATATATATATATATATATATATATATATATATATATATATATATATATATATATATATATATATATATATAAATAATATACATATATATATATATATATATATATATATATATAGAGAGAGAGAGAGAGATGGGTCCCCTTGACTTGATCAACACTGCCAAAACACAGACGCTCAGAAGATCGACTCGAGAAGACCGACGAGAGAGATGATCAACAAGGTGAAATCCCGACAGCCGAAATACCGACATGGGCAATGTGCGAGCGTGGGTCGGTAAGTGTGCGATAGTGAGGGATTTAGCATTAGGGAGTGGACAGGTAAGTGTGAGATAGTGAGGGATTTAGGGTTAGGGTGCGGGAAAGGTGAGTGTGTGGTAGTGTCGGACTTAGGGTGCGGGTAAGGTAAGTGTGCGATAGTGACGGAGTTTAGGTTTAAGGGCGGGTTAAGTGAGTTAGGGTTAGGGTGCGGGTAGGGTAAGTGTGCGATAGTGACAGACTGTAGGTTTAGTGGCGGGTTAAGTGAGTTAGGGTTAGGGTGTGGGTAGGGTAAGTGTGCGGTAGTGTCGGACCTTAGGGTTAGGGTTTGGGTTATGGTTAGTGCATGTATAGTTGTGTGTAATGTGTAGTTTACATTTTGTGTGTCGGTGTTTTGGGTGTCGGTGTTATGGTGTTTGGTTTTGTGAGTTGTCGGTTTTGTGCATTTTCGGTTTTTTGGTGTCGGTGTTTTGGGTGTCGGGTTTGTGGCGTGTCGGTGTTGTGATAGGGATCCATATAGATATATAGATATATATATATGGTGACTGTAGCTAGCCATGATATGTTGAGAGAGCTTATCTGTGGTAACTAGCACATGGACAAACTCAATGCTGTCATCCTGTTTAATCAACCTCAAGGTATGTTTGTTGCCAATGTAAATTGAGACATCTCCAACTTTGTCCCAAGCCTGTACTGCTGTTGATCTAAATGTGTGGATGGCACTGTAGACTTGCACTTCTGGAGTACGTTCTATGGTTTTAAACCAAGTATATAATTATTAAAAAGTTTGCAACTTTATATTAAGTGGTGGTCTTAGCTCTTTTTCCTGTTATATTTTGATACTATTTATCAGGAACCCATTTAGCTGTCAAAGTTTCTTGTTATAGATTGCTTTAAACCAAGTCTTGGTCACAGCACATATGTCTTTATTCTCCAGAGTGTGGGGGGCTTCATGAATGTGAATTTTTTTTGTTTAGGCTCTGACAATTGAGCAGTAATACGAGGTTGCTTGTAGACTTTTTTACTATGTTGGCAGTTTTGTATTTTTGACATTGTCTAGAAAACATTGAAAAGAGGCTGGATAAACTTTCAGCCATTATCTGAAAGCCAAGGGTGGACAGGTGCAGCCCATCCTTAGCAAAGCAACATGGTCTTTTGACCATGTTCTCCAGTGCTGACAGATACTGGATTCTCTTGGCGTGACATTAGAAACTAAGCCAACTACTTAAATCAATCCTTTTATTTTCATACTGTGGCATCACCCTTGCTGATAATAGAATGTTGCTCAGTGCAAGGCTCATACCTATTTGTGACACATAGTCCAAGACATCCATCATGTCTATTTTCATATAGTCCAGTCAGGTATGTATCAGGCCATTTGCACCCATATGGACTATGATAGAATCATATTGGTACCTGGCATACGGTGACTTGAATGCATGTGTGATATTGCAGATCTTGGCTCCAGGTGGGTTACTAAATGTATTCTTCTTCTAGCATAGCCTGGTCACTGGGGCATCTGTGTGTCACAACATTTAGCCCCAAATGGCAAAAGTATTAGTTAAAGCAGATGCTTGCTTTATGGGCTTTGCTGTTAGGGGACCACTGGGTGCACACTTATGTGAGATGTTTTGTATTACTTTTGGTATTTGCTTTAGTGATTTGTGAGGAACAGTGTTGCCATTTGGTGGTTTTGGAGGTCTTCGAAATTCGGGAAGGTTTCTTTTAATATCTTAGCATAAGACAATCTGTGTACAAGGTGAGTGGTGAATATGTGTGTGTGTGTGTGTGTGTGTGTGTGTGTGTGTGTGTGTGTGTGTGTGTGTGTGTGTGTGTGTGTGTGTGTGTTTGTGTGTGTGCATGTGCGAGGGATATAGTGTGAGTATTCCTGAAAACCCTGTTTGCACATGAGATTTTTGCCTGAAAGTTGTATATTTATACCTCTTGCATACTGTCATATTTTCTTTAACAGTTATCTGGTTGTCTGAGAACATGACATAATTGCTACATTGCCTTAGGATGGACAAATATACCACGCTAATTACAGAGACTTTTAGAAATTGCATATCCTTGTTGTTCAATTTTGTAGTGGGATGGGCAGTTTAGGATTAAGGACTGGGTTTTAACAGGGGTCTCCTAGGGTAGATTCCAGGGTAAAGAGCAAGATGTTATGTAGTGCTATTTGACATGTAAACTAGTTTCTGGAGTTAAGGGCAAGATGATATCCTATAATAATTAATGAACAAGCTAGCTTTTCTAAACTTATTTCCACACAATGCCACAGTGTTTGACAAATTTTGAATCTAACCCACAATTTATAGTGTTGTTTTAGTGTCTAAGGATTTGCTGCTGTACAGGGCACTGTTTACCACTGCTGCCCAGTGGACAGATCCATGCAAACTTGCCTGACTTATAGCAGAGAACATAACCTTGAAAAATGACTACTATGCCCTCTCACCAATAAACAACTGCAACTTGAGCTTCCTGGAGTGGTCCACTACTCATAGCGACCAGGTAAATACATTCTGCAGGAAGATGGAGAATCCTGGAATTTCTTAATGTAAAAGCACAGCAAAAGCAGCTCTCAAGTGCATATTAAACAATAAACAACTACCAAACAACTATCGAACAACTAAGTCCCTGCCTAATTTGCCCTTCTGCAAGGAGATTTGAAATCATACTGAATTAGAAATGCTGTCTCATCCCACCTTCTCATATTGTTTCCATTTCTGTCTTTAAAAATTTATAACACACTATAATATCTTTATAGGGAGGAAAAGCCTATGCAGACATCTACAAAAGTGTATGTATTATTAATTTGACAGAGGTACAGTCTTCAAACACCAAGGTCCTGGCTCAGTGGAACATAATGAGTTTTGGTCTTGAAATTGGTATGTAATAATCGAGTTGACAAAGTGTGTGTTTGTGTGTGTGTGTGTGTGTGTGTGTGTGTGTGTGATATACAACTGGTGGGACTGAATTTAATGAAGACTAGAAAACCCAAGAGTCATGAAAATGAGTTCCTCAGTTTTACAGGAAAAAATATTTCTTGCACCACACAAACCAGACAACTGCATATTTCCTTTATATTTTTGTTTCTTTCTTTCTCTTTGTCTCTGTTTCTGTCTCTCTCATTTTTTTTCCAGTTCACATGAATAGCGTTTGATAACTGCACATGTCGTCAAAAAACAGGGTTTGGGCATTTTTTGCAGGTATTCATGAATGGTTTGTCTTGTCTTGTATGTTGTATAAAAGCCTATTCAAACATACAATTAAATATGTGTTTACAGTTTAGAGGATTGTTTTTAAGCATAGTATATAACAGAGGGAATAAAGATTAATTAAAAAAATAAAATCAGAATTTAAAATATTTTTCACCTTCATTTTAATTGTATTCTGAATATGTTGCACAGTTGTCATAATGGTTAAGGTCTTCTCCTCCGATGCACAACATACAAGTTTTGATCCTGACCAACAGCCAATGCCTGATTGAAGTTTGTGTGTTCTTCCTGTGTTACTGTGGTGCTCTTCCCACCTCTGAAAAACATGCACAGTGCTTCTATCTCAGAATCAACAATGAATGGGGCTGTATGCAGCAGAACAGACTCTACATAGTGCTCTATACAGGAGAACACTGATCATAGACTGCATGCTGTGCCTGAGCTAGCCACTCAGCAGTGTAAAATATAGTTCTAGGTGATTAGGTCATGTTGACTAATGTTGCTAAATGGCGATGAGTACTTGCCAGTGATAACTGGGGTTGAGGACCCTGCTTACTCCGATCTTTGCAAGGACCCATGCTAGTAATGGGAGGGGGTGCATGTACCCTTAGTTGGCAGTGTGTGTGTGTGTGTGTGTGTGTGTGCCTGCCATAAAGCCCAGCAGCCCTGGATCAGTAAGCTACTGACTGGCCAGTGTCCGGCTGCCAGCCTGAGTTACCTGGGATAGCTCTGTTAAGCGAAAGCTGGACATAAAACCAATCAACCTGCCAAACATGAACTAAGAATTGCTATACTCAATGTAGGTTCACTGACAGGATGGAGCTTGGAAGTGGATTAAATGATGGTATGGAGGAGACTGGCCATGGGCGGCCACGGTGGTGCAGTGGTTAGCATTGCTGCCTCACAGCAAGAGGTTCTCCGGTTCGATCCTCGGCTGGGGTGCCTTCTGTGCGGAGTCTGCATGTCCTCCCTGTGGTCGCGTGGGTTTCCTCCGGGTGCTCCGGTTTCCTCCCACATCCCAAAGACATGCTGCAGGTGGATTGGACACTCTAAATTGGCCCTAGGTGTGCGTGTGAGTGTGCCTTCTGTGGAAGGTTGGGCGCCGGGCTGGCAACTCGACACCGTAAAACTCCACTGCCATTCAATGTGCAGACAGGTGATCCGCTGTGGCGACCCCTAACCGGGAAAAAGCCGAAAGAAGAAGAAGATGGAGGAGACTGGCCATCCCATGTATCCAAGAGAAAATATGGAAGTGCAGTACAGCCAAGGCTCTTGGTTTGGGATCCCAAATCCATGACTCAGTAGGAGGAAAGTCTTGTGAAGAAAACAGTGCAGTTAGACAGCCGTTGCACAACCTACAGTGCATATAAAAAGTGGACACATCCCTGTTAAAATGCCAGGTTTTTGTGCTATAAAAAATTAGACCACAATCAAAGATTTCAAAACTTTTCCCTCCTTTAATGTGACCTATAACCTGTACAATTCAATTGAAAAATAAACAAATCTGTTAGGGGAAAAAATATAAAAAAAATGTACAATAAGCTAGTTGCATAATTGTGCACACCCTTAAACTAATACTTTGTTGAAGCACCTTTTGATTTAATTACAACATTCAATCTTCTTGGGTATATACCTGCCATCAATTAAAGAGACTCTGATTAACCCCAAATAAAGTTCAGCTGTCCTAGTAGGATTTTCCTGAGATTTACTTAGTTGCCTGCTACAGCAAAAGCCATGGTTCACAGAGAGCTTACAAAGAATCAAAGGGATCTCATTGTTGTATCAGTCAGGAGAAGGGTACTAAAACATTTCCACAGCATTGGATATACCATGGAACACAGTGAAGACAGTGATACAGCAAAGAACTGGACATCCTTCCAAAACTGATGAAAAGACAGGATGAAAACTGGTCAAGGAGGCTGCCAAGAAACCTACAGCAACATTGAAGGAGCTGCAGGAATTTCTGGCAAGTACTGGTTGTGTACTACATATGACAACAATCTCCTGTATTCCCCAAATGTCTGGGCTATGGAGTAAGGTTGCAAGATAGGAAGCTTTTTCTTACACAGAAAAACATCTAAGCTCGGCTAAAATTTGCAAAACAATACATCAAGTCTCTCAAAAGCATGTGGAAAAATGTGTTATGGTCTGATGAGACCAAGGTTGAACTTTTTTGGCCATAATTCCAAAAGGTACGTTTGGCGCAAAAACAACACTTCATATCACCAAAAGAACACCATCCCCATAGTGATGCATGATGGTGGCAGTATCATGCTTTGAGGTTGCTTTTCTTCGGCTGGAACTGGTGCTTTAATCAAGGTGGATGGAATTATGAACAGCTCAAATACCAGTCACTTTTGGTCCAAAACCTTCAGGCGTCTGCTAAAAAGCTGAGGATGAAGAGGAATTTCACCTTTAAACACAACAATGACACCAAGCATACATCCAAATCAACAAAAGAATGGCTTTACCAGAAAAAAATTAAAGTTTTGGAATGGCCCATCCAGAGCGCAGACCTATCCCCAACAGAAAATCTGTGAGGTGACCTGAAGAGGGCTGTGCACAAGAGATGCCCTTGAAATCTGACAGATTTGGAGTGCTTTTGTAAGGAAGAGTGGGCAAATATAGCCAAGTCAAGATGTGCCATGCTGATAGACTCCTACCCAAGAAGACTGAATGCTGTAATTAAATCAAAATATGCTTCAACAAAGTAATAGTTTAAGGGTGTGCATGCTTATGCAATCAGCTTATTGTACATTTTTTATTTTTTATATTTTTCCCCTAAAAGATTTGTGTGTTTTTAAATTGAATTGTACAGGTTATAGGTCACATTAAAAGTGGGAAAAGTTTTGAAATTATTTATTGTGGTCTCATTTTTTATATCACAAAAACCTGTCATTTTAACAGGGGTGTGTGAACCTTTTATATCTACTGTGTTAGACAGGGGTGGTTTGTGCTATTGGACTGCAGCCCCCAGCTGTAAAATCAAAGAAAATAGCATTGTGAAATAATTAGCTGTGGGTCACAAAGAGAAGGCATCAATGTACAGATGCCCAGAAGTCTGTGTAGTTTTTAACTGCATAGACTGGAAGGGGATCAAACTGCAACGTCTGCAGTCATGTACGTGGATGGATGGACAGCTACTGACTGGCTCCCCGGGAAGTGGATGTGTGTGTGTGTGTGTGTGTGTGTGTGTGTGTGTGTGTGTTTAAGTAAAATGCTCCAGTTAAAGGACAACAATGGGATTCTACTATTAAATTCCCAACCTCTCTGTCTTTTTTCTCCCTATTTACTGTCCCTACTATGAATAAACAACAATACAGCATTTAAAATATTTTAAATTGACTGTTTCTCTCCACTAGAACAGTACCTTACTGTACTGTGTTGGTTTCACTTTCAAAATACTTTTGTCCCGCCCTGGAAAAGTTTCCAGTTCACTGTGTCATCATGGCCACTGGAAACAGAAGTTGTCTGGCCATTTCCCTTCCCAAACTGACATCACCACTGCCATCCTAAAACCCACCCATGCTGTGATGTCACAGCTCCCTGGTCCTTCTCCTACCATACAAAAAGTAAAGGCTACAACAAGGAAGCAGTACATGAGTCAGATCTCTTGTGATTTGTCAATCACAGCTCAAATTACCCTTAGCACTTTGACAGCTAGGGAAGTTAGATGTGAAGGGGGATGGGAGATGAGTCAAAGTAGTACAGATTCGGGCTTCACAAAAGACTGCAGTTTAGCCATCCTAAAAAGAAGCAGCAGTAAAAAGCACTTTGAAAGTCTGTTCTGTGGCATTTGCACTGTTTGTGTTTTAAGTAGTCATTGGAAGGCATGAAATGGTATTTAAAACGAACTGACTGAAAGACAGCAGTCTATACATGTAAAATCAGTGCAGTGACAGGAGCTTTAGGAAGAAAGAGGCCTGCGTGATGTAATTTTTTACAGACAAGCACTGAATTATGTGAGACCTACAGGCAGACTAAACAATCAGAATTACTTCAAGATGCCAGTTCCCATGTGGTCAGAATCAGAAATTACATATAAAATATTTAAAAACCTATAAATAGTCCCAGAGTTGTGTTAAAATATAGGAAACACCAAACCTTGAAGAAATAAACATGTTTTTTGAGTCTATGGGTGCGGTTCTCCTTTAAATATACCTGGTGGCTAAAGTTACTCAGACTCAAACCCTGTACCTTGGGTACAGGTAGCAGGAGCCGAAATTCCCTACCCACCACCACTTGTGAAAACTGTTCAGATTTTTGCCTCATATTTTTGTTTTGTTCTGTTCCTCATAAAATCTTTGGTTTTCTGTATTTTTGTAATCAGTGAAGGATTGAATTCACTAAATAATGACAGACATTTGAATTTCAGACTTCATATTCTTCAGAAAATACATGGTAACATAAAACCTTTTGACTATAGCAATATATATATATATAGTCCCTATTTGTCGGGCTATATTCCCCCATTATTGGCTTTGTCCAGGTGCTTTCTTTAATGTGGAATTATTTAGATGACTTTTACTTCTGCAGAGATTGTGCATATTTACTGATACTGGTGGATTGTAGAAGTTTGAGTAGACTTTTATGATGGAAATGTTCTGAATTGGGCAGTTTTGTCATTAATGGTGAATGCATTTTGTTTCATTGTTTATTGGAAAAATGTTCAAAACAATAAATTTAAAATGCCCTCTAACAACTGCATTGTATTATACAAGGAATATAATTTAATACAATCAAGAAGGTGTTTATTGATTATCTGATAAGCTCAGGTATGCCCCCTCTCAGTTCTTGGTTGGATGGGTTCTATTAGAAACCAGTTAAATCAACTGTCTACAAGCACAAACTTTTTTGTTACTGAATATTTTCACTGATTGAGTCTGAATGCTACTGAAAGTGATGAAGCCAGATTGAAGCAATCACTTCTCTTAGATCTTTTTTTTTTGGGGGGGGGGTACTTATAATCTACACCTAGGGAGCTAAGTCCGTCATGTAGGATTTCTGCCGCACAATTCTCCTGACTGAAATATACCTCTCAACTGTCCAGATTTTCACAGAATGAATAGATTTTTGCTTCTTATTTTGGATTGTTCCTCATAAAAGTTGTGGTTTTCTGGCAAATCATTTAGGAATGAATTCACTTAATAATGACAGACATTGAGTTTCAGACTTCATACCCTTCAGAAAAATGCATCCTAAAGCAAGACCAGTTATTCTATCAACTAAGTTCATACAAAAGCAATTTTTAATACTGTATGTTTGTTCTCCCAATATATTTGGCCTATCCTGATTTCCTGCATTAAGAGGTTGACAGGTATGGGCAAATAGATCGCTATATAGAATTAGGTATATCCAAACCTCTCAACTGCCCCTGATTTTGGCTCAAAATGTTGCTCTCCCCTTAATAATCCCTCCGCAAAATGATAATTTTGGAAGAAACATGGAGGGTTTACAATTAATAAATAATTGTAATGATCAGAGTTACAGATTACTTTTATTTCAGATATGCATATAGATTCTCTTATTTTGTCAGCTACTCAACTTAACAGTACTAATATTAAAAAAGGGTCCCTTCTTTGACAGGTTCCCAGCTGTATTGTGTGGCTATTTTATATTTTTGCATCACATTTTTGGTCCGTTTTTCGTAAAATTGTGGTTTTCTGGCAAATTAGTAGCAAATCATTAAAGACTGAAGTTAGAAAATAATGACAGGCATTTGAGATTTAGATTGCATACCTTTCAGAAAATTTATACTAATGCATGGCCTACTATTCTATTATCTTTCTAAGTTTAAAAGAGCAATATTTAAAAATTGCCCTTATTTGTGGGCCTTTATCCCACTTCTGTTTATGGCTTTTTCCAGATTTCTTGCTCTGAGGTTGAGAATTATGACAAATGTGTCACGGCCATCACTGTCGGCCAGAGACATTTCAAATGTGACATACCTGTTGGACCCCACTCCCTCATGCAGTGACTCTGGATATGTCCAAGCAAGTCAAGCAGCAGTTATGCAGTGTAAGTGTGCAAAGTATCCCCCCATCCAAGGTAGACACAAGTACTACAGTGGCTTTTCATCTGTCCTTGATTTTGCAGAATGTTCTGGTTTTCTGTCATATTTTTATACTGCTGAGTTATGCTTCTTATTATTCAGAAAATGCATGTTGTTGCAGTGCCTGTTGTTCTGTGTTTAAGTTGCAATGCTTTAATGACCATCAGGTAAACTTGTCTGAGATTGTAGGATGCAAGTAAACTTTAATAAGCATACTGTTAAAGAATTATCAACATTGAAAGCCTTTTTGTTGTTGCCATGCAGAGAATATTTATATTACTAGATAACGTATAAGCCTTAGGTTTTGAAATGCATATGACAGTATTTGTAATAAAGGACAGGATTAAAGTATTTTCAGAAGCTCATTACATTTGTTGGAGACTTGTAGTCGTCTTTGCAGTCTTTACCCATAAATTAAACAGAATGCCAATCTATTATGTGTGGTCCATAACCTGTACAGTAATCTTTAAGCAATTTATCTTGAGCTTGTTTGTTGTTTGCTGTTCAGTTTTTACTTTGATCGTGTTTTCCCCATGAAGCAAGTAAATACTGTTGCCCGGCAGCAGGTCTTTTTTGGATCAGAAACATTTTTACAAGTGGGCGTAATCAGTATCACAGAGATTGCTACTTTCAGCATGTTACTTGGTACTTTTATAAAGCTGAATATAAATTATAATTAGAACTGCAGTGCAAGGAGAAGAGGTTTGAGTTGAGTGCTGCTTGTTTTTTTTGGTTTGAATTGAGTGCTGCTTGTTTTTTATACTTGATTTTGACTGGCATTCCAGTAATGTATTTAAAAAGTAATTTATTTTTTCATGCCTCACAACCTTTTTGTTTCCATCTAGATATTAAGTAACTTGTCATGTAGCCAATGCATTAAACTATTTTTTTCTTCTCCACTTCATTTTGTCTTGATTGGACTCTCATAATGATGGTTTGGCACCCAGGGCAGTGTATTTAATTAAAGTCCCAGTTTTTGTGGTTTTGAGCATAGCTCCACCCCTTTCTAGTTGACCACACTCCTTCCCATTGGCCCCACCCACTCCACTGACTTCTGCAGCCCCCCTTTGATTTGAAGTCACCAGCTGCAACTGGTATTAGACAAAGCAGGACAACATGAACAGGTGTGGATAATGGGTGACTTGAATGCACGTATTGGGACAGACAGAACAGGATATGAGGACTACTTAGGTCCACATGGCTGAGGCAACAGAAATAAAAACAAGGCCATTCTAGACTTCATTCTGGTAAATGACTTGATAACAGCCAACATATGATTCAGAAAGAGACACAGTCACAAGATCACATGCAACAGTGGCTGACATGCAACTCAGGTTGACATCCTCCTAATAAGAAAAGGGCACTGGCATAGAATCAGTGATTGGAAATGCATTCCTAATGAAACAGTTGGCCCACAGCATAAACCATTGGTAGCCACAATCAGCTGCAAGCACTGGTCAGAGAAGGCTCTAAGGTCAAAAGATACCAGGATGATTGACTGGAGAGAAAGTACAACAGCTCAAGGAATTACTAATGGCGCCACAAGAAGAGGAAGAAATAAGTGTTTGTGGAGTTGAAGAAAAATGGTAAGGAGCCAAACCAGCATGACTGAGGGCTGCAGAACAGATATGTGGCTGAGCTAGGTCTGGAAATAAGGTACATAAGTGTCAAAGGAAAAACAACTTCAGAAAGACCAACACACAGCAGGTTCAGGTTAAGGCACTTTAATCTTGCAGCAAGGAGACAAAAACGTGCTAATACAGAGTTTGTCTAACTAGAATCAGGAAGTGAAGCTATTCTTATACATTTCTTACAAGACATTGCCTACTAAGCTGACGTAATAAATCACAAGTTCTTTCAATATTATTTCATAGCAGCTGTTTGTCCATGATTTTCTGCTGACATATCAAGTTTACAAAAAAAACTTCCTAAGAAAAACAACGTGGCCTTGATGACCACCGGTCAGATACAACTTCTCACTATGCAATGTTACCATTCAAGGTACTATGGCTAATTCGAGCACAAAGCAAGTACAGATTACAGTTCATTTCTTCAAGCAGTCTTTGTTTAACTGTGTCTATTTTTTCTGCAGCTGTGCATGTTCTCATAACACGAACAGAGCTGATTGTTCAAGTTCAATAACATTATAGAAAACAGTATTGTTCTATTCATTATTTTCCTGACCTAACAGATAATCACCTGCTTCTCAGTAAATTTCCAAAAGGCATAAACATGAATTTTGCTGTGCTAGCAAATACTAGGTCAAAGAGCATCTTGCAATTTCAGAAAGCATACTGCAGTTTGAAAAGCATCTTGTAATTTCATACAGAATTAAGCTGTACATAAAATAGAATGAAATGTGTTAACCCTTTTTGCTTCTAATAAGCACTAAACATATACATTAATACATATTTTTCTAACATTTCCCCCCGTTAATACTTTTTATTCTATTTTCAAAAGCATAAACAGTTTGCTTCTTCTCCTAACCTCTTTCTGTTCAGAATTTGCAGTTGAGAGTCATTCAGTTTAAACTTATGAAAGTGTTTCATTTTTCAACAGTTCTTCAATTTCAGTACTTTGATACAAAGTCTCAGAAACTGACATGTCTATAAAATCTTTGATTAATCTTTTCATGCCGGGAATACCACAACAAACACACACTCCTAATAGGAGTAATCCCACACAAATGGCAATCAGGATGTTCATTAGGATGCTACCCCACCCCCCAAACAAATTCTGGAAAAAATCCGTCAGTGGGTTTGGGCCTGGTTTGGTCATGGCCGACACTTGCTGAATCACCTCAAGATGGTTGTTTATCTCATGCTGGTTGTCAGGAATATACGAACAGCACTCCTCTTTTATTAAAGCTCACGTACCACCTTTCACCGCTAGGGTGAAGTTGAGAGCCATGCGGTTTTGAAGCACCACAGTTCTCATAGCGTTCAGTTCATCAGTTACTAATTTGAGAGCAGAAAAAGTTGCATTGCTCATTACTTCGAGAAGTTTGGACAGTTTTCTCAGCTCCCAAATCGATTTCACTGCGCTATATGCAGGGGCTATACCTGCCCACGATATAATAGTGTCACTCAAGTCCATGTGTGTCAGTTTATCTTTGTTTTTCACGGAGTTATGGTTTCTCCAATCTGCTTCAATTTGTCCCATTGGATTTTCAGGTCTCTTGATTAGATTTCCAGGTTTCTTGGTGACCTCTCTGGCATTTTGACTTCTTCCCTGAGGCAAAACTGCAGTGTGTCATATGGCTGGAACCAGGTAACCCAAAAAACAACTGCCGGACCAATTCTCAGGTAACCATTTGTATGCCTTTTTCCCACACACAAAATAACAATTCTCTACTTTAGTATCAATATATACTTGCCCTGCATGAAACATTTTCTTATCAATGATAGATAGTTGTTTAAAAAGAACAGGATTACGTTGTACTTCATCAACCGTTTTGTGCATTAATTCAAAATATGAGTCATAGTTTGTATCACAAATATAACCTGCATTATTAGCTGTGATATAACACTTGTAAGGAACAGTCACATTACAATTGCTCCAACCCACCTGAACAGTATCATTTTTGTAAAAACATACAATTCCCTTTTGTGTAACAGGCAGGTACAATGCTATTTTGTCTTGTGATTTCACAGTTGTAGTATCAAAAATCAAATTTTCCCAGATCTCATTGACCCCTAGGGGGACAGCAGTCATTAACAATCCTCCATATGCTGTTGGTATAGCTGTGCAAATCCAGCAATTCGAAACATTAAAAGTTTCAGCATATACATATTTAATTGCTTGGTAAGTGTTAAAGTTCGGATACCAGTCTATGAGTAACGTATCTCGTTTATTCAGTTCAGCTCGTGTGGCTGGAAAAAGGAAAGGCCACAACAAAAAGATTAATGTTATCAGTATGGCCAACAGAATGATCATGCAATACTTCTGAGGTTGTTCTATATTTCTATTTGCTCCGTATCTGGTCACTTTGTTCTTGTGTAACAGTAACAAGTTTTTTGTCCAGTTCAAAGTTTTTAACCAATTTACAGTGTGTTAGATGAATCCAGGATGCTTGCTCTGCGATCTTGACTGCAGTGGGTGTTGACAGTAGCACTTGGTATGGCCCTTCCCACTTCGGTGATGTCCAATTCTTCCTCTTGATGACTTTCACCCAGACCCACGTGCCTGGGACTACTGCTGCTTCTGATGGTCTGGTTTGTTCTTTATCTGAAACAGAATTTAACTGCAAAAGTTGTTTATTACTTAAAAGTCGTCTCATGTATTCTGAGAGTGAACTGCCGGCCTCCTGGTCTGCAGGCATGAGAGGTTTCCATTGAGGTATATAATATGCCCTCCCAAATAATTTTTTAAAAGGAGTTAACCCCTTTGCATTCGGAACAGTTCTCATGCTCAACAGTGCCAGAGGCAGGCAGTGCACCCAGTTCTTTTGTGTCTCACTAATTAACTTCCTAAGTTTGTTTTTCAAAACCCCATTATGCCTCTCTACTAGTCCTGCAGATTGTGGGTGGTATGCACGATGGTTCTTTAAGGAAATTCCGAAATATCGGTTCAGCTGTTGTATAGTTTGATTCACAAAGTGTGTGCCATTGTCACTGTAGATCTTTTCCAGTATGCCAAATCTAGGAATAATTTCTTTAACAAGGACTTTTGCAACAGTAGCTGCATCTGGATTTTTGGTCGGAAAAGCTTCCACCCATTTGGAAAACATATCTATAATGACAAAACAATACTTCTTATTTTCTCATTTGTTCAGTTCTATGAAATCCATACAGATAGTATGGAACGGGTACGGTGGTGTTGGGAAACTCCCTTGCTCAGGCTTCAATGCCCCTTGTGCATGATGCTTGTTACAAACATGGCATGCTGCACAAAAATTTTTTGTGTAGTTTGTAAATCCATATGCTGTGAACACTCGGTTCACTAACTGTACCATCCCCCCTGTTGAGACATGGCACTGCCCATAGCTCAACAAAGCTACATATCTAAACAAATTAGACAGCAAAATCAGTTTTCCTTCTTTGGAGATGTACAGCCCTTTCTCAAGAATTGCTCCTCGTTTTATCCATTTCTGTTTTTCTACTTTCGTAGTAAGTGTCTGCATTGTTTTCAACATTTCTAAATCTAAAATCTCAGAAGGTTGTAATTCCTCACTCAAAAGTAATACTTCTGAAGCTGAAGCTGCCTGCTTTGCAGCTGTTTCAGCTCTCGCATTACCTTTTGAAATCCTATCCTGTTGCTTGGTATGAGCTACACATTTACAAATAGCTACTTTCTGAGGTAACTGAATAGATTCTAACAAATCTAAAATAAACTGCGCATGATTAATCGGTTTACCAGTAGATGTTATCATTCCTCTATTTTTCCACTGTTGGGCAAAAACATGTACAGTAGAAAAAGCGTACTGGCTGTCAGTAAAAATGTTCACACATTTACCCTTTGCCAAGGTACATGCCCTTGTCAAGGCAATCAATTCTGCTGCTTGTGCAGATAAGTTGTGTGGTAAAGACTTTGCTTCTAAAATCTCAGTATCAGAAACTACTGCATACCCCACTAGGTTCTGCCCTGTAGGACCCCTTCTGCATGAGACGTCCACGTAATATGTCAACTTGGCATCATCCAAGGGAACATCCATTAGATCTTTTCTAGGCAGTGTCTTTTGCTCAATCTCCTGCAGGCAGCTGTGTGGTGTGCCATCCGCAGGGGTTGGGAGCAAGGTAGATGGGTTTAAAGTTGTACATCATTCAATTGTCATATGAGATTGGCTCAAGAGTATAGTCATACAGGAAAGATGTCTAGCAGGAGAAAGATATGCTACTTTTTCTTGCAGTAAAATAATCGCGACTGCATGAGGCACTCTCAATGTGAGAGGGTGCAACAACACTACTGAGGCCGAAGCCTGTACTGCCATTGCAGCTGCGACTACTGCTTGTACACAGTGGGGCAGAGATCACGCCACTGGGTCCAGCTGTGATGAATAGTAAGCTATGGGGCGTTGCTTGTCCCCATGTTGCTGTGTTAACACTGATGTCATATAACCTTGCTTACAATCTACAGTTTGGAAAAAATGTTTATGATAGTTTGGTAATCCTAAAACTAATGAGGATGCTATCAATTGTTTTAGTTTGCAGAAAGCTGATTCTGCTTCTGGTGTCCATTGTAATAAATCTTGTGCTGCCATAGGCTTCTTGTATATCAAGTTGGTGAGTGGAGCAGACTCCAAGGCATAGTTTGGAATCCAACTCCGACAGAAATTAGTCGTACCCAGGAAGGACATCATTTCCTTCTTGGTAGTCGGTCTGGGTGCTTGTAAAATTGCTATTTTCCTATCTTCATCTAATGTTCTGCCTTCTTTGGATATTACATATCCCAGGTATTTAACTTGCTTTCTCCAAAGCTGTAATTTGTTTTTATTTACTTTATGTCCTTGAGTGGCTAGAAATTGTAGTAATGCTATAGTATCTTCTCTGCATTCTTGCTGGGTGGGGGCTGCCAGCAGGATGTCGTCTACATAAAGTAAAATCTGACTGCCTCTTGGTGGGCTAAATCCCGCCAAGTTGCTTGCCATCTCTTGTGCAAATATTGTTGGACTGTCACAATACCCCTGTGGTAGTCACGTGTATGTATACCTTTTCCCCTGAAATGTGAATGCAAACCAATGTTGGCTGTCAGGGTGTATCGGTATCGAAAAGAACGCATTGCTAATATCTACCACAGAAAAATACTTCTGTTGAGGCTTCAAATCATTCAATAGGGTGTGTGGGTCTGGCACCGTAGGTGCTCTAGGTATTACTGCATCATTTACAGCTTGTAAATCTTGGACCATATGCCATTCTCCATTTGCTTTCCTGACAGGAAATAAGGGTGTGTTACATGGTGAATCGGGAGATTCTACCAGTACTCCTTCCTTAAGTAAAGCTGCTATTATAGGTTTGATTCCTACTTCTGCATCTTTCCTTAAGGGATGCTGTCTCTTTTATGGTCTAAATGATGATTTTGCGTAATAGTAACTGGTCCTGCTGTACAAATTAGTCCTACATCTGATTTCCCTGTTGACCAGAGAGTTTTTGGTATGCTCCGTAAGGCATTTTCTTCCTCTTCTAGTAAGAGTGCTAATCAGCTGTCCTCGCTAGACTGCAAGTGTACAGCTGGGTGTGTCTGTGTTATCCAGTTTAACTTCTGATTCTGTACTCCCTGTTCTGACAATTCTAACTCCGTCTGTTTTTCCCACTTTGTGACTTTTTCTCCTATGTCCATTTCACATTCTTGTCCTTAGTTAAACTTACATGTGGTAATCGATTAGATTTATAGAGTGCAAAGAATTCCTGGGGCAATGAACAGCTAACTACACTGTTCCCTTCTGTGTCCCAGTAAAGTTTTTGAAAAGTTCTTGCTCATATTCCTTATCAGGTCCTGGTGTGCTACAATAATACAGAGTACAGTGCAACAAATGCTGTTTATCAGTGTCAAGGGAGGGGGACTTACTGATGGCTACGTTCATCAGTTCTTCGGTTACTGCCCCTGGACCAGTCGTAACCAAGTCCTGGCTGTACCAATAAAATGTTTCGCCCTCCAGTCGCACCACAAAAGTATCCTTTGTCCCTGTGCTTCCATACCCTGCATAGTCGGAACTACTGCTATGCCAAATATTTGCATAAGATCTCTGCCCAAAAGGTTTACTGGGCATTTTGCAGAAACAACAATTTTGCTTTTCTGGGTCATCCCTGAAACAGGGTCAGTTATTGCTATGTTATGGGAGAGTGGCTCCCGATACAGCTGTCCATTAGCTGCTTTCACTAATATGTAATCAAGTGATTCTGAATTTTCTGGTAGTTTGGAAGGATGTATCAGGGTCCGTGAAGCCCCTGAGTCACACAGGAATTTAACTTCCCTCCCCTCTACCAGAAGTGTAACTTCCGGTTTCATGTCTGCTAAATAGAGCTCTAGGCTTAATAATGCTAAGTCTAAAATTTCACTTTCTTCATCATCTGCGATTTTTTGCACTTCCTCTATTTCTTCTATCACATTCTCTACTCCCTCTATCACATTTGTATTTGTCTTTTCTCAGTTACTCCCTTCTAGTGATTCTTGACTATCATATAGTCAGTCCTCACCTTCCTTATCTTCCATGGCTACCTTCTTGTTTTGCCTGCAATCCCTTGCTAAATGTCCCTTTTTTCCGCACTTAAAACATTCACCCCTTTTCTTTCTTTCTTCAAACTCCTCTGATCGCTTATCAGATTGTTTGTTTCCCTGGGCATTTTTCTTGCCCTTTTTCCCGGAATGTACTACATAAACTTCTGCTCCATCTTCTACAGAAAATTCTTGGGCTTTCTTTTTCTTTTTACTGTTAAAATGCCTTTCGGCATGTCTAGCATATTCAAGTAGTGACTGTAATCTACTTATATGATGATCTACCATGTGCTTTGTAATAAAGCTGCTTATAGGCAAAATACTGCCTTTCAAAAATGCATTCTTTAGCTGCTGCTCATACGGGGAATCATGTGTTTGGTCTTCAGGTACCTGCATTCCACAATGGTTATTAAAACATTCTAATAATCTATCATAATATCTGTCAACAGTTTCACCTTCTTGTTGGATGCATTGATTAATGCAAGTCCAGTCTGCCCTAGGCTTCCATTTCTCAGAGATTCGGTCTGTTAGACCTTTCACACTGTTATCCAGTTCCGCGTTGCTATGTGGGAGTGGCTTGTGTTCTGCGTCACAGGGATTCCAGTTGCCACTGATCATGTGCCAATCCAGACCTACGATTTGTCTAACTACTTTTTCTACTCCTTCTCCATTTAAATGATAACTTAACCTCATGCCCTGTAAGTCTTCTAAGAATTTTCTAAAATTAACTTTTGGATGGGGAATTCCCTCTGTGGCTTTCCGGATGTCTTCCGGTGTCCACGGTCTATATACTACGAGAGTCGGGTCCTGCCCTGCCTGAGGATTTGGTACTTCTATGAGTGGACATATCTCTTCTTCACTCATAGCTCGTGAATTTTTGTTCATTTGATATAACTCAGTATCTCCTCTTAAGTTACGTGTTCGAGACCTAGTCTCGATGGGAACTCTGACATATGGTCTTGGCTTCGTGGCGACAGCTGGGTATAGCGGAGATGGACCAGCTTGTCCACTCGCTTCATATTCTGGTGCGGGAAGCGGAGGAGGCGGAGGGGCTGATGCTATTACCAAATTATTGTCTTCTTTATCTAAAAACATAGCTTTTGAATTATTACTTTTTTGTTCCCTACGGTTTGCTTCCTCAATCCACCTGTGTGCCTGAGGAATACCTAATTGATGTAGCTTTTTTACCTGACCTTTTGCGTCGGTTTTAAGCTGTTTGACAAGTTTAATAAGCGAAGATTTTTCTAATTTGCCATCAAATTCATATTTATTAACCCATTTTGTATAGTACCTAACGTTGTCAGCACGCTGTAATTGCATATATTTTGCATCTTCACTTAACGGTGGATCTTGGGAATTTTTTGTGCACTTATTACCCATATTGTTCTGACTGTTAAAAATGTTACGTAACCCATCTTATTTTCACATGGTACCACGATTTTTCTTTTTTCACAGTTTATCTAGAATAACTGTCTTACCTATTCTGTTTCCCTGATCTATGACAAGACTGCAATCTTCCTGTCCCTGACTTGTATAAAACAAATCTCCTGACAGATGATTCAAATCAAGTCCCTGATCTAAAACAGAAAAAAGGTAAATCTCACCTTACCTGAGCCTCTGTGCTTGATCACCAGGTTCGATGGAAAACCATTAACTCGTCCTCCAGTCGCAGATCAGAAAAGTGGCTGGCCTCTTTTGAACGACAATTCAGTCGGAGGTCTTTCAGAGCAGAAGAACCAATGTGGTCTCTTCCCCGTACGGTTTCATGCCACCTGGCCCATCTGACCTGAGGCGAAGTGAGAGTTTCCGGTCCGAAGGACCAATCTGTCAAAGGAAAAACAACTTCAAAAAGATCAACACACGGCAGGTTCAGGTTAAGGCACTTTAATCTTGCAGCAAGGAGACAAAAATGTGCTAATACAGAGTTTGTCTAACTAGAATCAGGAAGTGAAGCTATTCTTATACATTTCTTACAAGACATTGCCTACTAAGTTGACGTAATAAATCACAAGTTCTTTCAATATTATTTCATAGCAGCTGTTTGTCCATGATTTTCTGCTGACATATCAAGTTTACAAAAAAAACTTCCTAAGAAAAACAACGTGGCCTTGATGACCACCGGTCAGATACAACTTCTCACTATGCAATGTTACCATTCAAGGTACTATGGCTAATTCGAGCACAAAGCAAGTACAGATTATAGTTTATTTCTTCAAGCAGTCTTTGTTTAACTGTGTCTATTTTTTCTGCAGCTGTGCATGTTCTCATAACACGAACAGAGCTGATTGTTCAAGTTCAATAACATTATAGAAAACAGTATTGTTCTATTCATTATTTTCCTGACCTAGCAGATAATCACCTGCTTCTCAGTAAATTTCCAAAAGGCATAAACATGAATTTTGCTGCGCTAGCAAATACTAGGTCAGAGAGCATCTTGCAATTTCAGAAAGCATACTGCAGTTTGAAAAGCATCTTGTAATTTCATACAGAATTAAGCTGTACATAAAATAGAATGAAATGTGTTAACCCTTTTAGCTTCTAATAAGCACTAAACATATACATTAATACATATTTTTCTAACAATAAGCAAAGCTGGTGGTGGAAGGCAGAAGTCCAGAAAGTGACTCAGTAAGTGGCACAAAGAAACTATATCAGGTTGCAAGATAAAGTCAGAAAAATAAAGAAGATAGTCAGACACCCTTCATAAGGGATGCCAGCAACAACCTGCTCACAAGTCCACATAACATCAAAGGTAGATGGAAGGAGTACTTCCAGCAGCTTCTGAATGAAGAAAAATCCACAGAAGCCATACTGCTCCAGACACAGCCTACAATCAGAGAAGAGGAGGAACCCACCCTAGAAGTAAGAACAGCACTAAGGAAAATGACATCAAGTAAAGCAACAGGCTCAGATGAGGTCACAGCAGATGTGATAAAAATGCTGGATGACAGAGGAGAAATGGCTCCTGAGGGAACACACACCAGTGTGGAGAGAAAGATGTATCCCAGTACCTGGAGAACAAGCATACTTGTGCCAATGTACAAGAACAAAGGGGACATCCACAACTGAGGGCAGTACAGAGGTATCAAACTCCTGTCACAT
Source organism: Protopterus annectens (assembly GCF_019279795.1). Taxonomy (NCBI): domain Eukaryota; kingdom Metazoa; phylum Chordata; order Ceratodontiformes; family Protopteridae; genus Protopterus; species Protopterus annectens. Next base: position 445,189,937 of record NC_056749.1, on the reverse strand, counting down.
TGCATGAAAGTCCTGAAGAGGGTGATTGACAAATGGATATGCAGTGCAGTAAAAAGTAAGATGTCAGATGAGCAGTTTGGATTCAGATCAGAATGCAACACAACTGACCCAATATTTGCAGCAAGACAGAGTCCAACAGGGCATTCCTAGACTTGGAGAAAGCATATGACAATGTCCCAGGAAAGCTGATTTGGGCAGTACTATGGTGCTTCAAAGTCCAAGAAACATTGATAGAATTAGTGCAGGCTATATGCAAGGACCCAATGACTCAAGTACAAACACTGTTCAATCTCACAGAGGGGTTACCAGTGGAAGTGAGTGTGCACCAGGATACAGTTCTGAGCCCACTGCTGTTCATAGTGGTGATGGACTACATTAGCAAAAAGCTTGAAAGGGACAGATCAACAAAGTTGTTGTAGGTAGAGAATGAGGCATTGCAGGCAGACTCTGAGCAAGAACTTCAGCAAAGGATAGGGCAATAGAATGCAAAACTGAAGGCACATGGGATGAAACTAAGCACAGATAAGGCAGTGGTAATGGCAGCAAATTGGGAAAAACAGAAGAAGCTGAGAATTGAGATAGAAGGGAATATAGTGGAACAGGTTAATAGCTTCATGTATCTGGGAGGTGTGGTTGATAGAAGGGAAGTCTGAATGAAGAGGTCAAAGCTAGAATCAGAGGGGTTGCAGCCAACTGGCATAGAGTGTCAGGGTAGTGTATGACAGACTAATGCCAAAGAAGCTGAAAAGTAAGGCGCACAAAACAGTGGAGTGACCAGCACTACTGTATGGAACAGAAGCCTGGACAGTAAAGACAGAGCAGTTGAGAGAGCTAGAGGTGATGGGGATGAAGTGCCTGAGAAGGGTGGTAAGATGCATACTGTGGGACAGACAAAGAAATGAGGCCATAAGAGCAGAAGTCAAATTTGCTCCAATTGCAGAAAAGATGAAAGAGAACAGATGATGGTGGTTTGGGCACGTGCAGAAAAGCACAAGATGATCTGGTGAAGAAGATTTAGAATGGATGGGAAGAAGGTAAGAGGAAAGAAGGGTGTCCAGCAAAGTGGTGGATGGATTGTGTGAGAGAAGATCTGCAGTAGTTAGGCATGAGTGTCGAAGAAGGCAGGAGTGTGGCACTGAGCTGAGAGATAGTAGTGCAATGACAGTTATGTACAGGTATGCTACTTTTATATATTTTACTTAGATTAATCAGTTTAGAAATTTAGAAATGTGTTCTGGTGTTATTTTCTAATTGGCTAGTAGTATTGGGATTTCCATTTATTTATTTTTTTTAACTATTTTATTCAAATGTTGATAAATTTATTTCTAAGGGGTTATTTTACAAATATATCTTATTTCGTTAAATGTGAACAGAGTGGAACTATTGTAACTGGTTCTAACACTTGACTAGCAAATGATATGCATAGAGTGGTGATGAAAACACTAACAGTCTTTACTTCAAAAGCATATTTATTATTTTTGTGCAGTTTGCATTGTAAAGATACACACACACACACACACACACACACACACACACACACACACACACACACACACACACACACACACACACACACTGTTGATTTCTGGAATGCTATCCAAAAGCATTTCAGCTCAAAGCAGTGAAAACATAAAAATGGGCATTAATGTGGCAGGACCATTTTCTTCAGTCTATCAAACTCACTTTTTTATTAATCAGAATTTCTTGGTCAGCATTCTGTGAATTAACCAAAAAATGTTCAAACGTATGCACTGAAAATCTGTCTCATAGAGAGAGGGAGAGAGAGATAGATGTGCATTTGGAATATGTAGGGGTCTTGTGTGATAAAAGTTTGAGAGGCTGGGACTCAGAAGGCAGAGGCCTGTAATGTGGCAATTAAATCACCGAAAATCCAGACTTGCATATACTAAGGCAGAGACTGACATTTCTTGGAATATTCTCTTTTCCCCGGGATATAGAGATCTTGTATTTGGCATATTTTGTTTCAATAGGTTTGCCACCTAAATTGGAGGCTGTTGAGGGCTTACCTTCAGAAAAAAAGTTTAAAGAAGCACTGTGATGATCGATATGTGCTCTTCTGCATTTTCAGTCTATTTTTTCAGCACGTTGAGACACTGCATTGTGAGTCCTGACATTTTAATATAAAGTCCAGCATCTTGGACTACATGTTTATGGAGTGACTATCATGATGAACAGTAAAGCCACATGTCACAACAGATGGAGTTCACGTGAATTGACAAATAAAATTCTATCCACATATTTCACATGTTAATTATGTACAGTATGTTACATTAGCTGAATAAGGCTGCAGCAAGCTAGTTTAAGTTTTTTTAATGTACTATATTGTTCGTGGCAGTTTTTTCTACTTTGAGGTAATGTCATTTTTTAAATTATTTTAATAGTATTTTTTTTTGTTTTACTGTTAGGTATATTTCAAGTTAGTTTTGATTGAAATGTATCTATTTTAAAGATACTGCAGTTTACAAGCTGTCTACTTGTAGTTTTTCTTATATTTCACTTTTTTATTTTATGTTGCTTATTTTTTTGAATGGGTAAGCTCACAGGACAAATATTCCCTTTTCCAGGGTGACATGGGAGCACTGTCTAAGTGACTTGCTCAGTGACAAAATAGCTTCATAGGTAAAATGGTAAGTACTAGGCCTGGTGCCCTTGTGGGCCATTTTAGGCCTATCCAGTTTCCCTTTTGGTGCTCAAATTAAACTATCGCATTTAGTGTTACATTGGCTTTACCCATCCCATGGTCCATAATTATATTATACCCCTAATGACAATAAACAGAATTATACCATAGATAATTTGAGGGATCATATGCATGAGCTAAAGCATTTATAAGCTGCTTCTATCCAGTAGTAGTACAGGGGCTGTCCTGGAGTAAATTTTCTGTTTCCCATCCATAGATCCAAGTTGCACTTGAATACAGACAGGAATGAGCTTTGTTTCATGTGGATGGGGAGTCTGTTCTAGAGCAGTAGTATTATCTCCAAGATATACTTGGCCCTGTCCCTCCAAACCATTCGGTTGATGTTGCAGAAGAGATTTAGATCCCTGAATGGTTATTTTGATGCCATTTGACTTGCTGATGTGCAGTAAATGAATAAGTATTTTGGTCGGAGGATGCCTTATATGCTAGACACAGGTCACCTCTTAGCAGTCTGTAGGATACAGAGTATAATGACAGGGCTTTGCGCCAATCCATGCAGGGCATATTGTTTGGGCCTTGTATCCTTTCAGTAAGGTATTTCTGTAGGCATTCCAGCTGTAGAATGTGTCTGGACAGATACATGCAAAAGGGGGCATTATACTCCATTACTGGCCTAATGCTGAGTCAAGGGGGGCAATGACATCCCTAGATCTAGACATAATCCCTGTATTTATAAGCTGTGTAGTGCAGAAGGACTTAATTTTGACAATGGACCCATGCTGATCAAAAGTAAGGTCACTGTCCACATAAGTTCCCAAATCCTGAATAACTGGGTCAACTCTTAAGTGCACATTGTAGTTGTGGTGGTCCCCTGGAGTAGATCACCTCCTAAAGGATACAATAATGCATTTTTTGGCATTTAGTTTCAGTCCATGATTTTGGCACCAATTATTTATTTGAGATAAACCCATTTTACATTAGGCAAATTAAAGCAGAAGGAATCAAAAAGTGTATCTTTGCATAGGACACAGCACATTAACAATTCAGAGCTTTAGTCCTCTGTAATAACTGGCAGATGGATTCTTCTATTTCAGATCTGTTTCATTTTAATAGAAAAAAAAAAATTTAGAACACTGACTTAAATGGGTAGAGTTTTATTCTTTTGAGGTTTTCTTGTGAGTGTGTGTGTGTGTGTGTGTGTGTGTGTGTGTGTGTGTGTGTGTGCGTGTGTGCGCGCACTCAGTGTTTCATATTATATTTGCATGCACACACACACACACACACACACACACACACACACACACACATATGCATTTATAGTGATAGTTGTGATAGTTCATTCTTTTGTAGTTTAATAATTAGTTAGCTATTTGTTAGTTTTATAGTTTAGCTATGTTTTTTTTTTCATTTGGATTAGATAGAACTTTGTCTGCTTTGCTGGTAATATTTTCCAATAAGGTAGTTGCAGTCATTGTTTTATTTTGCTTTTTTATTCTTCTGTTTGAATCCTGACATTATGTGGTTAAATATTCTAATTTTAAAATTACTTTCAGTATTACTTCCTTAGGTTTAGGCATAAAGAAGCTGGTTGATTGATAATGAATATAATTAAAATTATTTTTTTTTAATTATAATTTAATTGATGTGCAGAAGTATTGATTTAAATGGGGTATTATATAGATAGGGTAACTGGTAATTAGAGATAGTCAGAACATACTGCAAGCACATGAGGACTACAGGGAGACAAAAAAATAGACAGTGACAAGGAGGTAATAGTTTAATAGTGAAATTACCATATAATTATTAGGAACAATTTTTTAAGCTATTGCTTTGAATTCTGAGGATAGGTTATGGGCAGATTGTGCATGTAGTGTTGGGTGCTTGTGACAAACTTCTAGGAATACTCCGGTATAGGTCTCAGGCTTATAGCTGAACAAACTTCAGGTTCTTCATATGTATTGCATGAACAGTTGATGCCTGCAGGTGTCTGTGCTGGGACCTGCTTTGTCTAATACATTTTTGTCACATATTACCATAGGCTTGGAAAGCAAGATGATCGCAGATGCTTTGGTCACAAAGATTGTGGCAGTGTTCAGAAATGGGCGGGACAGATTTCAAAAATGTCTGGCAGTTAGATTTGTGGATTTTAATACTTGTCATCCAAGATCTAATAAAAAAAAAAAAAAAAAAAAAAACTGGAGGACTGCTCATGTTGGGAATGAGTCCCTGAACAATTTATGGCTTCATTGGGATGACTCTAAGCAAAACTGAGGAGGAAAATAACTCCGGGAGTTATGAGCCCAAGGTACATTAGCTATGGAATGTGAATGACTGAGTGAGATTATGGTGTGAAGGTGTACAATATGGAGAGAAGATTTAGGAGATATCGAGGTCAAGCTGCCACCTCACAATGCACTGCAAGACCACATATACAGATCTGCATAGAGCTGCGAAGACCATACAGATGAAAGGAAGTGGAAGGTGGTGTGCAACGCAGTGCTACCAAAATGGATAAGGAAAGGCAGTGGCCAGTTTCTGAGAAGAAGTTTCTAATGTTGAGCATGAGTATACAGACAAGAAAAGAGAAAGGAGTAATATGAGCTGGAGGCACAATTTGTTTAGAGTAAGTTGGATGGGAAGAGATGAAGAAGGAAACTATAGTCATGGAAGAGGTCACAGGGCAACTAGAAGGGAAATGGTTCTGTTTAGATTTGAAGAAATTCTGCTCCACATAGAGTGCTACAAGAACCAAACAAAAATGTCTGAGGGCTTCAAAGCTGTAGGGATTATGGCAGTGAAAACACAGGGCAAGTATATGTGAGGTAGCAGCATCAGAGCTGTTTACAATAGTAAGATTTGTTTGACAAAATGTGAAACCTCTTCCATTAGGATCTTTATTTAGTGATATGATTAAATATAGATGCACTCTTACTGGGGGGCTCTGGAGAGGTGACAGGCAATGGTTCCCAATAACAGGATATTTACATTAAAAATATTTGGTTAAAAACACTGGGCAAGTGCTAACTGTAAAACTTAATGTGTTCCAAGCCAGCTCTTTTAAAACTCATATCTTTTTCATATATTTTAGACTAGAATTTTTAAGTGTTTCCAGGGCTGTCTTCATTTAGAAAAGCTTATAAAATTGAATATTTAACTAGCAGTTAAATCAAGTCAGCACAGCTCATTTTAAAATACAAACAGAGGAAAAGCAGGAATGATGGGAGTTTGAGGTACGGAAACAAACTCCGACTCTTTTTTTCTGATCTGCAATCCCACTTTGTTCTTTTGCCTGGAATTTCCCATTCTGCCAAAACATGAACTGGTTACCTCTGCTACTTTTATGAATTACAGGGGACACAAATGCACACTGCCTAAGTAAGCGTTGTTGAATTGTGGACTCATGTACAAGTGCATTGCTTCCTCACTGCAGGCATCTAAACTGTTTGGAGATGGTCTCCTACATGTATTTAGTGAAGATATGGATTAAAGGGTATATGTCAAAGTATCAAATACATGATTACACAACTCATCAGGACTCAAACAGTCACAACAGAGTCACAGATAATCAAAAATGATTAAAAAATACAATGTTTTAAAATCTGGCAAGTCCCCGTCCCAAATCACCTACCCTGCTTATGTAATGTATTAACTCTTGAGACTGCATAAAAGGAAAACATATTTAAAATTAATTATAGTATCATGGTTTTACAAAGACATGCAGGAAACAAAAATATTTTATCACTGTGTTTGCAGGATTATTGCAAGAGTCCCTGCACCCCACATTTCTAAGTACATTGAGAGGCATGCAACAGTGGAGGAAAGGGCAAACTGCTTACCACCACTGAACCTCGATCGTGCTAAATAAATCATATCACTACCTGACTAAATAATCATTTGTTACCCTGACAAAGCATTTGGATTGCTTAAGCTGTCAGTTAAGTGACTGTAACCAGTTTTAAAGCACTAACTTACTGGTTGCTGTAGTACATCAAGTCAGAGGAAAATGACAGCATTGCTGTCTTGTGAAGACATGCATCCAAGAATATCTGCCCTGACCGATTCCTCACAAATAAATAATTACCTGCAGAACCTGCCAGGCAGTCTTCTAGGATAGGCTTGTTTTTCATGAGGCTTTATGTCCAAGAATAACTTTCCTGAGACAAATACTGATCAACCTCACCATGCTAAAGATCTGCAGGAACTGTTCCACAAGTGGGGTAATATTTAACCGTGCAATCAATAATAGCCAAATTACCATACCTCTCAACTGCCCAGATTTTCACAGAATGTCCAGATTTTTGACTCATATTTTAGGTCTGTTCCTCATAAAATTTGTGTTTTTCTGCAGATCATTGAGGATTGAAGTAATTAAATAATGACAGCCATTTGAGATTCAGATTTTACATCCTTCAGATAATGCATGCTAACACAACACCTTTTATTCCAGCAACTTTCAAAGTTTATAAGTTTATAAGAGCAATAATTGAAATTTGTCCCTATTTTTGGTCCTTTGTCCCCCATTATTCTTTGGCTTTGTAAAGATTTTTTGTGCTAAGAGGTTGAGAGGTATGATAACAGCTTTCACTCAAGAACAGCTGTCTGAATATCAAAACAATTAATCCTAACAAATTTAAAGCCTGCAAAATCTGCTATTCACACAGCTAGGTGGTAGCTATTAACATAAGCCTGCAGGAATGTCTGTCCTCAGATGTGTAATATTTACTTTTTTTTTTAATAAAGTCCAGAAGAATACTATTATGTATTTGACCTTGTAACCAAGAATATCTGAACAATAAGTCCCAGCATATTCAATCCCTGCAAAATGTGCTAATCAGAGTCCTAATGTCTAGTCTTGCTCTCTGTGTCACCTGCATCTCACAATGCTTACCTTCAAGTGAACACTGATTAGTCTCACTATATTGTAGGGTCTCTGGCCAATGTTTTACTTAAATGACTGCTCAGGTGCCTTACCAGTCATTCCTTGCTACATATTTTTGTTGCAATGGCACATCAGCTGGGGTAAAACCTTCCATACAAAGTGCCTATCTTTTGCTAGATCAACAGGGCCCTGGCCTTGTTCCCCATCAGCCCAGATTTTGTCAACATTCTAGTGGTTTAACTTTTATTCATCTCACACTACTTCCACAGCCATTCTGCTCTTCAGTTATCATCCTAGGTATATAGTGTTCTTGTTCCACCCTTTCTCCTCTTAATCAAATCACCTCCGGCTCTGTGGCATTGCCCTATTTAAATATGTTAGGAAAGTAATAACCGATTGACAATGGATTACACACACACACACACACACACACAAACGTACATACATACATACATTTTTGTGTAGCACTATGTTAACCCTCCAAGTGCTACTCTTACTTAATCTTCTCAGTTTTCAGTGGCCAGTCACTTCAAAACTCTCCTATACCTCATGTAGAGGTAGCTCAGCCACAACTACTTCAGTAATGTTTTCATTCTTTCAGCCATCCTACTGTATCCTAAAAGTAAAATCCCATAATATACATCTCCATAAACTTACAATATTCACTGGCCATGGGCTTCCCCATTCAAGATAGCTTTCCATTCATTCACTTGTTTACTCATTTATTCCTTCAGTCACTTGTTTTCTGATTACCTGTTACAGAGAAGTCTGACCCTATCCTGGCACAGAATGGGTGCAAGACAGTCATCTAATTCTGGACAGGATGCAGTCCATGATGGATGTATGGACACACTCATACACATATATACACATGCCTATACACACACACACACACACACACACACACACACACACACACACACACACACACACACACAGATACACACACAAACACACACACATAAATACACACACACAGTCTCACATTGCACTCACATAGACACACACACACAGTCTCATGTTGCACTCACACACACACACACACACACACACACACAAACACACAGTCTCACATTGCACTAACATAGACATACACACACACACACACACACACACACATACACAGTCTCACATTGCACTCACATAGACACACACACAGACACACACACACAGTCTCACGTTGCACTCACATACATACACACACACACACACACACACACACACACACACACACACACACACACACACACACACACACACACACACACACACACACACACACAGTCTCACATTGAACTCACATAGACATACACACACAGACACACACACAGACTCACGTTGCACTCACATATACACACACACACACACACACACACACACACACACACACACACACACACACACACACACACTGATGATTAATTGTAGACTAAACAGTTATACTGTACCTCTGAATATGTGGGTAAACCAGAACACTTTGTGAAACCCTACATAGACCCAAAGATGACATGTAGATTCCAGTCTGAAGGCAACCTAGCCAGGAATTGAACCAGGGATACTTTGAGTCAACAATGTTTACCAGTACACAACTATGCAACTTAAAAGATGTGATTCATTTAAAAAATTCCTAAGCTATCAGTCCAGTGCATGCCTCCTTTATTCTTGAAATCATAGAATCACATTCTTCACTTCCACATATCTAAAATCATCAACAAAACTGTCCAATTGGAAAGATATCAGTGTGATACCTCTACAGAGAAGTTAAGGGGACTCTCTATAGTGCTACATACAATCAGCTCATGTCTTTGCTTCTTTGCTAGCTATGCTTAAGCAAATAAAAACCTGCACGTAGGTGAATCCCCTCATACCCATCTCTTAACATGGATAAAAGTCCAGTCATATTATTAAAGTTGCCTGTTTCACCCAAACAGATGCTATAACCTAAATGAAGGTAACACTGTCAAGAACTGTGTCAAGCTGGGTTCAAGATTTTGGCATGGTGTGGAATAATCTACAGCAAAACCATGGTTAATGAACTAATTCTGGATCTACCTATAAGCTCTAATTCTGTGTAGCTGGTGTTGTGTAAGTTTCATTTTTTGGCATCTTCCTATTTGGAGTTTTCAAGACTAGCATGTTTTCCCCCTGTAAAGGACTGACATTATTTAGTATGTTGATTTATCAGCACTGCTATGAACAGAGAAGGACATACCATTTGTCGAAACTGCAGTAGCACTGAAAACAGGCTATAGTAGGCTGAAGGCTTGGCTCAGAAATGATGCAGTGTCATTCATGATAACACTGGTATGCATTTTGTGTTTATCCATCCAATCATCAAGACTAGCCTTGAATGCCAACAAACTACTACTTTTGTTTTACCTGTACTAGTAACTTATTTTACAGTCTGGGGCAGGAAATAAAAATAGCAATTAGGTCAGGAAGGTGTGCAAATGAAGAGCGAAATAGGAGAAATAAAAGGGGATCGTCTGACTATACAAGAGCAGCACAATGCTGAATATGGAGGTGCAGAGGAGTTAGGCAGAGCAGGCCAGGAGAGAAATCACAAAAGGATAGGAGATAATGACAGACTGACAGACGGACTTAAACGTAAAAAGAAGAAGAGTAAGAGAAGGAGGAAGGGGAGAGCTGGCAGCACAGGAAAAAAGAACAGGGGCCAAGGAGGAGGAGGAAGGTATTACTAGGTTTTCAGGCAGTTTAGAAAAGATGAGCACAGGAAGACGAAGGGGTGCAGCCTGAAAGACTCTTTTGGAAGAAGGTGGGACTCCTACAAGGAAGGCAGGAGTGGTGGGGTAGGTAAGAGTTCTAATGATTGAAGTCTCAATTAAAAGGAATGCTTAGTGAGTAGGTAAGTCGAAACAAAGTGAACGGGGAAGCAAATATCATCCTGGGACTGTAATTAAATAACAGAAACTAAACTGAATCTTCTCATCGATGTCAGGAGATATACAGGTGCCATAGCACATGTAGACACAAATGACTTAGCATGTGGAACTGTATTACAGTGGCCTTTTCAGTGATGCTGCCGTCAAGTAACAGTAAGATGAATGACTACAATGCTGGGCCCGGAAAGCGACTACTCGGCGGCTTATAGAGGCAAAGAGAGAACCTTTATGCCACAACCGAAATTAAGTTTTACTTCTGTGGTACAGCCTTAGTGAAATCCAGAACATAAAGTTACATTGTAATGATAATGCTATTAAACTGAAATGTGTGTGTGTGGGGGGGGGGGGACCAATATATGTGTGTGTGTGTGTGTGTGTGTGTGTGTGTGTGTGTGTGTGCGCACACATGTGATAAACATACACATGCAGATGTGTAGACGACTGTTTCTGTAAGTATGAGGGCTCCATATTGAATTGGTGGGAATCAGATTGTACTGAAACATTGCAAAAAAAAGTATGAAAATACAGAAGAATACAAATACTGAATATCCTTCTTCACCATTAAACTTGATTTTTGCATAGGCAAGCCCAACCCCCGCCTGCAACCTTCATTGTGTGTGGGGGGCAAGTAACCCACAAATCTCTGTTTTGTACATGCACACACACACACACACACACACACACACACACATATATATATATATATATATATATATATATATATATATATATATATATATATATTACTTTGTGTATGATTAAACGTATTTAATGTCGAATTGAAAACTCAAAAAAGTTCGAACATACACAATACTGAAAACAAAAAATACTGTAACCTGAAAACTGTAATACTGAAAACCTCTCAACCTCTTAGAGCAAGACATCTGTACAAAGCCATAAATAATGGGGGAACATAGGCCCCCAAAATAGGGACAGTTTTTAAATATTGTTCTTATAAACTTAGAAAGTTGGCAGAATAAAAGGTATGCATTAGCATGAATTTTCTGAAGGGTATGAAGTCTGAAACTCAAATGTCAGTCTTTATTTTCTGGCATCAACCCTCAATGATTTCCAAATGATTTGTCAGAAAACCACAATTTTATATGAAACTGACCAAACATCCGAGGCAAAATTCTCGACATTCTGCAAAAATCTGTACAGCTGAGAGGTATGAACATATCGAATGAAATAATACCAACAAAGTCAAACTATTTCCTCTCCTGATATTAACACTAAAGCTTCCTATAACACTAGCATTAAACTTGACTAAATAGTGACAGTGTTACAGGACATTTTTTATGAAGGTAAGGTATAGGGTTAGGGTTAAAGCGAGGGGCAACATTAGGATTAGGGTTAGCACCCATCACTCAAAAGGGCAGCCCTTGAACCCTCCTTTCTTGTCTCAACATTACTCACCATTAACATTTCCATGCCTCAGCATCCACACTGTCAACATTAAAGCACACCCTCTGCATTTGTTGAACAAACAGCATTCGACAAAATGCAGGGAAATCATCTATAGAGAGAGAGAGAGAGAGACTCCAAGATAACCATACCTATGAGCTCAAGCTTAGTGTAAGTAAAACAGGAATTTCTTTCACTTAATACATACATTTTGGGGCTCATCAGACTGAGTTCCAAAATTTCAAATGGATACCATGAGGCAGTTGTGCGATTTTGTGTGTGTGTGTGTGTGTGTGTGTGTGTGTGTATGTATGCTTGTGAGTGTAGATTAGTGTATGCGTGTGCATGGAAATTACTTGGATTGACCAGTCAGGTCTGCAATGCAGTGCTTGATTTAGAGATGTGCTAATGAGCTTATATTGAGGTATTTCTCAATATAGCTTTAGGTGTCTTTGAGTCAGACGTTTGAATCTTTTGAATCCCTAGTTTATTTCTTTATTAGCTCCATATTTATTGTTTATTCTTTACCTGTCATTTACCAGCCCAGATAATGGAAAGTGCTTAGGTTTAAGCTTTAAAATTATGATTAAATGACTGACACACTGTGACAATCTGGCTTCACAGTATACTTAGTTAGTGGGCTGTGGGAGCACAGCCGTCTCCACAAGCATACCATTTTATTGAATTTTAGTTAGAACATTCAAGAATGCTGTACATGGGTTTACTATCAAAATGTTAGATGGCAGTTATGTGAATTGGAATGGCCAAAAGGCTGCTTTCAAGTTCACTTAATGCCGATCTGGAAAATGTTCGACTCCACAACAGTGAATGCTAGTGTGCATTCGCCATTGTGATGTTGATGTTCTGATTGGAAATTGCACTACAGTGGGGATTGGGAAATTTGCCCTTTTCCTCACTATACTGTGATCTCGGAGTTGGAATATATTATTAGCAGGGGGTGTATGGGGGCTTGTGCCCCTGCCAAACATTTGTAGGAAATCACCGGATGTCAAGGTAAGTTGGGTAATATCAATAATGTTGAATTCAAATTATTGGCATTACCGTTTTTGTTGTTTTGAGTGAACAAAGTGTTTATTTCCAACAATTTTTTTGAGTAAGTCTTTACTCAAACAAATATTTTTCAGAATTTTGATATTAAACCCTGCATGTGCATTCTTTTTATGCCTCTGTTATAAAATATTTGTTGACTTTTTTATACGTGCCAATAATGCATGGGAAAACCTATACATACTACCACTTTGTTTTTGGTTTTAGTAATATTTGTTGCCATCTTACATAATCCCTAGGATTCAGACAGAATTGCTCATCTCACAGAAATTGCTTACTGTAGGTAGGACATTTTATATGATCAATGGATAATGCAATTCAGAGACAGCTATGACCACAATGAGGAATAATTATCTCATCAGTATGTCTGCACTTTTTTACCACTAATGCTGTCAGACATGTGACAACGGTAGTGTTTACACTAATGTTCCATGCATTGCGTTATCACAGGCACTCCTACGCAAGCACACACACACACACACACACACACACACACACACACACACACACACACACACACATTCATTCCAATTTCATTCACCCCCCGTGCATACATGCACACATACTTATACATTCACATGCTAATGCATACCCCCATCTCCTTCTCTCTTTTGAATTTCATTGAACTTATTTGTACTACAATTGCTTCTCCTGAAAGCAATGGGTCTTCACCATCTTATGTTGGTGACTTTTTCTTCCACCTATGGCAATTTACACAGATGAGTGATTCTTTGAGTCGGCCAGCAAAGTAAACCAGGAGGCACAAGCATTTGCAAGGCAGAACATATACCTAATTAGCATATACAACTTGGCTATTGGGACTTTCCTCCATGCTGATATTACCACTAGTAGGAAACCTCAATGGTAGGACAGTCTATGAGTTGGAAAGGGTTATTGTGAGGGCATAGTTGCTGGTGTAAGGCTTCCCTTTCACGCTAATGCTTTCTGAATCTTAGGAAATATGTTTAGGATGAAATTTAATTTAGTAGCTTATGCTATTTTGTTATCACTACTCCACTAGTAACCAAAATTGCTTTCAATTTTTACCAGTTTTGACATGAAGTGGTATTCTGCAGTGGTTTTAATATGAAGATAATCTGGGTAATTATCCTGCTGAATTACATTATGTGTTTATATATGAAAATTGGAAATTATTCTGTTTTACTTTAATGTTTATTTTGCGTTGTGCATTATGTTGACACATACCAATTAAGCTTTGCCAGTTATTCACTCATTTTACATATGACAAGCTGATATTGAAACACTGCATACAGACTGCAGATAGTCAACGAATAGTCATGTATGACTCCTTCATTTGTCATGCTTCTCAGATTGTGGCTATCATCACAGTAGGCCAACAGCTGTAGGTTTACAAATCCTGGCAATCATGATGTTAAGCAAATTACACTTTCTTCCCTTCTTAATTCTATAGCTCCTCTCTCACCAATATTCTAGCCTCCTACCTTCCTCTATCCAATGAAGTGTCTTGTACTTCAAACACATTCCTATTTTCCCATTTTCTTACCATGTTCTCCTAATCTCACCTCCTCACTTATTTTTTCATTTTCTAATCTTCTAATCTCAATACCAGCTCCAAAACCCACTCCCAAGTACAATTCTCTACATTATTATCTGTTTGCCATTCAGTGTCATCTTCTGTCATTAAAACACAGTGTTTATAATTCACATTACTTTTACACAGATTATCTTGTTTTTATGTTAACCGCCTAGTTCTGAAGTTAGGTGACCTCGGCCACCTTGCTTTATTGTTCAGTTTTTGCAGTTACTTTCACAGTTGCATTTCATGCTGACGTTATGTTTGTTCCTTCTTCTACTAATTCCTATTTTTTATTCTTCATTATGTAGCTCTCTCTTTTTACATATTAGTCTCAGTCTGCATTTATGGACATTTTTGTGCTGTTGATTGCATTGGAGTTTTTTTTTTCCTCATCAGCCTCTGTTTAGAATTTATCTGGAGAGATGGACAAACCTAATCATAAAATAGACAGACACTGAGACAAACTGATACATAATTTGTTAGTCTTTTTTGGAGAGATAAGCAAGAATGATATCATTACAGATGTATTAATCTTAGGGATCACCTTGAAACCCCAAAATATATAGATGCACACACATACATACACATATATATATATATATATATATATATATATATATATATATATATATATATATATATATATATACCTGCTGTCACATATAATTTATGCATGCATTTTTACATATGAAGTAAATTTTGAGACATAAGTTAGAGATGAATGAAAGTAACAACTGTTTCACTGACTAAAAGTTTGTGCCACACTGCATAGACTGAGAGATGATGAAGTGTGATAAAAAACAAGGTATGTAATATAACCAACAAGCAACACTTCCACTCTCAAAACCAAATAGACACAGACTAATGCTGCTATAGGATACAGATAAGGACATCCTGCACACTAATATTGCTGGTTTTCTGAGAAATGAGCTGTCGTGCATTGCAAATGCATTATTTAACAGGCACTCTTAAGATGATACAAATGCTACTCAATGCAAAGACTGAATTCAGACTGCATGACAGAAGGTTACATGAATTCTCGACTTGTTTTAGCAACAGTGTGGATAAAATCTTTCCAGTTAGAAATAATCCAAAACTAAATTCCAAACTAGAAGAATAAAACATACATTTCCTAATTTAAAAACTTTATTAAATGGCACTTGAGCATATATTATAGTCAAAGTATATTTTATTAGATCTGTATATTACGAAAGTACATTGTTGCATTTCAGCTAGTTGTGTGCATTTTATTGCAGTAATTAATGGACATTTTCATTTATGCTAAGTTTTAATAAGAATGGCACATTTACCAGCTGTAAGGAAATGTGTGTTTTGTTAGCTTCACATTATAATATACTTATCGGTTATTGGCAAATACTTAAGAGGACACAGATACTCCTGGCATGCATATATGGTTACAATACCATGCTGGTCAAGAAAAATTTATTCCAGATCCTTACTAATCATAGATTAAACGATTACTAACATAACAGATAGTTTTGACACACATGCTGTACCTCCAAAGTTTGAAGTTTCAAAATCACGAGAACAGGGATATCTGTTCCTCTATAACTTCTTGCCTTGCCCCCATTTTAATGATATTGTTGAATTGTATCTCTAGCCATCCTTGCTAATGATTTCCATGAGGCTGTCTCTAACTAAATACCACATCACCAGTTCAGCACTATACATTTATTCTGTTTAAATTAATACCTGCAATGCATGGACAAAGATTTTATTTGCTGAATGTACAACTTCAGTACAAAAAAGAAAAACATTTAGACCCATTTAGACCCAGTGCAATGGACCAAGAAAGCACTATTCCAGTTGCCAAAGATGCAAAAGATAGTATCTTATATTCAGAGATACAGAACTTTCTTTTACAAAGCACAGAGTATAGCAGTTTGCTTAAGTTGCTCTGCCCTGTACCCATTAAAAAGATTAAAACCATGGTTACTACTAGTCTTGTAATACTTTTTTGTTTAAGGGGATTTTGAAAAAGATTAAGAAGAATAGAATTAATATAGCTAGATCTGCCATGCACAAAGTTGAATGGAACAAGTAGAGATGGCTGATAGTCTAATTGAGGGTTTCCCCACTCTAGATGTTTGCACATAACATGCTGTATAGCTTGAACCTGTGACTCTTATCTTTTACCATTGACTGAGAGATTATTCGTTGACTATAAGTAAAAATAATGAGGTCTAAGTTATAATATCAAATCCCCTATTTAGGTGCAGTAATTGTTAATGTGTGTTGGGCAAGAAATCATGGAGAGTTCAAATATACCATGGAGATGTTTTTTTTTTCTTTTTTTATAAATCTTAATATTTTAGTGGTCTGACAGTATTCTGTAAGCACCAACTTAGATATGACAGACAAGCACTGGAAATGGAATTCACAGCCAAAATTAAGGTTTATTGACATATAAAACCAACAATAAATATTAAGTACTTTTTGTTTGATCAGTGATACAAACTTCTTCAGATAAAATTCCAGACCTCAAAAATCACTTAAATTGGTTGAAGTCATGTGGTTATTTTCATTTACATACTTAACCCCTTGGCATAATTAACCTTTTAAAAATCTAGTTGCCTTAAAAATAAAAGCACATATAAAAAGCTGCTTTTAAGCAGATGATTATATGATAAGATAAGACAGCCGAAATAAACCAGCCAAGATAAATAGTAGTAACAATCATATAAAATAATCATGTAAAAAAAGTAATCATATGAAAAATAATCATGTGAGACCTGATAATACAAATGGGTATGTAAGATGTGTGTCATTACATGTTGACCTCTGCTTTATCCATTCTATTATATAATTATTTAACTCTAATGTTTTTCTTTATTCAACATTTCATTCTTCATCTAGTTAAACTTTTTAGCTTAAGAAAGCTCATGATGGAACAAGTTTCATTTAAGCCCATGGTAAGTGTAAGTGTTGATACGCAGTTGCCATAGTAAC
This sequence comes from Protopterus annectens, assembly GCF_019279795.1. NCBI lineage: Eukaryota > Metazoa > Chordata > Ceratodontiformes > Protopteridae > Protopterus > Protopterus annectens. The sequence continues at coordinate 445,172,493 of NC_056749.1, read as the reverse complement.
TCTAGTAGTTCTAATAAGATAGTAGTTGGACCACTCCTAAAATCTGTATTTACTCGATCTATGGCCCTAAATTTAAAATAGTGTGTAGGACACTGACTGATATGTCTTGCCAATGCATTTTCCATCTTGTTTTTATTAATGCAATACAAGTGTTCATATATGCACTCCTTCAGTTTACATTTGGTTTTACCGATGTAAAAAGTGGGGCATAACTGACACTGGGCTAAGTAAACAACTAATTTAGAGTTACAATTGTATTTTTTATATGTGTAGTATGTGTTATGCTGTACCTGGAATTTGTTGCCTGTCTCAATGTGTTTACAGAAATTACACATTTCACACTTAATCATACTCAAATTTTGTGTCAAATTAACCTGCGGTTTCTCAACATGTTTTTTTAGGTTGAACCCCCTCTTAGAAAGTTTATCTGAAGAAGTTTGTATCATTGATCAAACAAAAAGCACTTAATATTTATTGTTGGTTTTATACATCAATAAACCTTAGTTTTGGCTGCGGACTCCATTTGCAGTGCTTGTCTGTCGTATCTAAGTTGGAGTTTGTGTTTATTCTCAGTTTTCGTCAGTATTCTCTAAGCATCTTCCCTCATCTTAGTCACTTTATGCCCCCAGTGTGGGGGGCTTGAAGCGACCCTTCCTAAATTATATGCAGCAATCTATGGCACAGTATATTGGAAAAAGAGGAAAAAGGCAGCCAAAATCACATGCGGCTTGCATAATACAATACACTGTTATTAAATGAACTGTGATATGCACCTTTTCATAAAAAAAATATCCAAAAATCCCCAATGAAACATTAGTGTATGCCCATTTTTAATGAATGCTTAGTGCATCAAAATGACTGCCGGGCAGGAAATCTACAATGTTTGCAGCTAGGCAGTAAGTACGATTAACCTGAACTGACTAGACAGATTTGTGTCTTTACCTCTGACCCTGCTCTTATATCAAAGCTGTCTTACTTTTATATTGAATAAGCCGATCAGTAAGAACATTCAGGATGAATGCATCCTTTAAATATTAAGTGTTAGAATTCCTATTGAAACTTGGTTTCAGGAATTGTTAGCTGCTAAGGTACAGAAATGATAGCCAGAAGCACCTCATTAAATACAAATAATATAGTAGTCATAATACACTGTGCAAGTTCTTTTTATTTTGATAGAAAGTACCATGATATAACTGACTCCATAGTGAAGACAATGAATTCTGTCTGTGCAAGCTTATTCATTTTAAATTTAATGGGTAAACCTAAATGAGGTAGGAAGGATCTGAATGTCCGTCTCTCAATCTTGATTTGGTGATGTTAGCTGAATTGTGTGGCACACTGATTTTCACTGTTCACTCTGTTTTTTCCTTATTACTGCAATAATTAAAAGAGTAAACAGGACAAACAGCTAAACCAATTAGTAAAAAATTACAAGAAAATCCTAGTCAAGATAGAATTTTCATTGTGTGGTTCCTTAATTGGTTTCCTTATTGGTTTGGCTGTGTGTCCTGTTTACTCTTTTATTTAGTTGATAGATGGGATATTTTGCAGATGCCTTAATGGTTATGGTCATCAGTCGGATACTGTGTTTCTAAATGTTAGCCAAACAGTCTCCTTATGCTGTGCTGATGAAGTCATAAGAAGACTGAAACATGCATGTCCACAGTTATTGGGGTTTGGCTTTATTGGCCTGAATTTGTCTATTAACAGATTTAAAAAGAAAAACAAACTAACGGGCATTCAGAACTGCTATGTAGTTGAAATAACTGATGTCCTTAAGGTTCATTTGCATATATCCCATTATCTCCTTTTACAAGAGGTTTTAAGGAATCACACAGTGAAAATTCTACCTTGACTATGGTTTTCTTGTATTTTTTTACTTATTACTGCATTACGGATTAATGAACTTATGGCTGCATCTACAATGATGTAGGAAGCCCAGGACACTTTTAAGGGAGTGCTACTTTACCTTGCAATATTTTAAAATATGAGGAGAGGCATTTTATAATCTTAGCACTTATTGAAGATTGTTTAACTGCAAGCACAATAACTTCATCGCCCACTTGAATAGGGTATTACTACACTTTCAGAAAAAAATAGACATTCTTGACCCCCCCCCCCAAAACCTCACCTAACAGATATCTAGGATTGTGATATTTAGTAAAGGAAAACATTCTTTCAATGGGTTACTTCTTGAAGGACTGAGCATTATAGACGTCATGCATTGGCTCTAAAAGATATTACCTATGTTGTATTAAATATATTTTGCACATTGATTCAACAAACTAAATTGTTGGCTGAGCTGATATGCCTTGGATAAACAAAAAATCTTAACACTAGAATCACATTCAAAATGGTGGTTTAGAATTTTACTACAAATTTGTCTTGTTTAGTGTTTTGATGTACATAGTGGCCATCTAAGACATTTCGATATTGGAATTTAATGTTGGTAAAGTCTACAGTAATCCATCGAATATTTTGTTTTTATTTTGTTTGATGTCCTGCAGGTTTCTATATTCTGTAATCAAAATTGTTCAATAGGTATTCACAAATGTTTTGGGCTTTTAATTTCATATTGCATTGTACAAAAGGTTTTGCAGAGCTTAAGCTTTTGATAGGTCATTGACTATTTTGATTTGTACAGAACTATGAAAGTACAAAGTTCTTTATCACTGTTCCACGATAATAAGAAAAGAGGTATTAGCATGTTTAGTGAATATTTTAAAGATTAGCAAATGTAGGCGGAGTGGTCAGAACTACTTGAGGCATTCAATGTTTTGGGGGAAGGACAAAGAATTTATTTTGGAGGACAGTACTCAAGGTGTTTTTACAAAACTGGTGGATTTAGCAGTATATTACTGGAATATAAGTACTTTAGCTAAGCTAATGAAATGTGGCAGGGATACCTGCTTATATTTGACTAGGTACGTAATAGATTTAGTGTCTCTTTGAAATGCATTTCGAGGAAGATGAGAATATAAGAAGGTGAGGAGAGAATGGGGTTTAGGTCAGTGGTCTAAAGTAGCTGCCCAGTTCCTGAGGAGATAAGATCATCAAATGGATATGGCATGTGTGCAGCCGTAAAGGTAGTGAGGCAGTTGAAGGCCAGTAGCTGGTAGTACCTAGGCTTCCCCAAAGCACCCCAAGCTCTGCACGGATAAATCCTAGAAGGGCATTATGTGAAATCCTTGCTTTTCATGAAAAGCTTTTTTGTTACTGTGGGCCTGAAATTTTATTGGTGAGGAACAAAATAATCATGTAAAACACAAGTTAAGGAGTCCCCCATTGCAGTGTGACTGTCTGAGGAGTACTGCATGCTAATGGGGCTTACAACTGTGTTTGGAGTACTAGCCATGACACACAATGGTCATTTCCTTCAACAGTTATATTCCTCTCTTATTTCCCCTTGCATCTCAAATCCCATCTAATTGATATATTCTTCTCTGAACATCAACACAACTTCAGTTAGTTCCACTTCCCTTTGCCTGTGGTCAGCAGAAGAGTTTGCTAGGAAAATGAACCATTCTTTTGCCACTCTCTATTCTAGTGGCCCACTTATTTTGTTTGCTTTACAATCACTCCTTTCTTAAAGGTCTGTTAACTGCCATGGAAATCTACATCTAGTGTACCTTGTACATTTTATCTCTTTGCATCTTTCCAGCACATTTTTTATTATTTAGATGAATCTGCTACTTTTTCAAAGCTGTGTTCTTTAGATAAAAGTGAACTATAAGAGACAAAGCTGAATTAAATATATTTGAAGTAAAACAGTATGTCTGAATTATCATCTGTATCAGACTGGCAGTGCTTTATTACCTAACTTACCGGTAGCAATGTCTGAAAATATTTTAATAACTCCTACCTAATGCAAATAATATTATTATTTAACAATTATTTCTAAATTAAATTAAATCATATTTCTATTATAAATGTTACAATGCAGCTGTTATGACAGATAGTAAGCTTAACTAAGTTTACTTCAAATTCAACTCTAAATTATATGAAAATAACATGCAGAAGGCAGTATTCACATAAATTGATGCAGCTATCATAATACTATGTATGGAGAAATAAGGTCTTTATAAAGACATTGAATTTTTACAAAAAGAAGTAATGGACATCCAATTTTTCTTTAAAGAATGAAAGGTCGTAAATTTCTGCAAACTAATCTTCAGAGGATCTTGAACTGTTGGCTCAGACCTACTGAAAGCTGTGAAATTCTTCAGACTGAGCTAGCATTATTGTTTATTACAGTGCAAATATTGACTCTTTATCTTGATAGCTGCATGTGTTTGTTTATCTTACACACAGCATGCTTAAGAGAACTTATATATTTGGAAAGAATGTTGTACAATTCATGCTATAAGGATCGCTTGCTGCTCCTAAAGAATTTTGGCCTCATGTGCACCAGCACTTATTTCAGAGTGAATTTACAGAATGTGTGTGCGTGTGTGTGCATGTGTGTGTGTGTGTGTGTGTGTGTGTGTGTGTGTGTGTGTGAGATTTCTGAAAAACTCACAAGACTGTCAATTTCTGTACATTGGAAGTGGAGGCAATTATGCAACCTATACATCTAAGGTAACTGTTAGCAGATGAAATTTAAGTGTTGCAACAACTTGCATATAAAGGTTCACAGCAGATGTTTATCACAAGAACCCTAGGAATGGGAGTCAGAAATGGATTCAGGTAGTTTCTTGGCACCTTATAACAGCAGCATATGACTGTTATATGGTATTTTGATACTGTTGCTTTAAGTAATCAGTGAACTGCTCTTACTATATGCTATCAAAAGAGCAAAACAAAACTAGAGCTTTCATATTGGTTGGAACACTGCCAGCATGGTGTCTGGTGTACTACAAATTAAAGCAGCAGGTGACCTCATTTTCTGCATTAAGTTTACAAACTGTAGGTTATAAAATCAGGTCTGAGTAAATGCAGTCATTAAAGTGAAAGTATATTTTTTGCATGTGTGTGACTTGACACAAGGTAGCTTTATGTTAGGAACTCTCACACCCTAATATTCATGTAATGTCATCTAACTACAATAGTATCTTCTTAATGTTAGGAACACTCACGCCCTAATATTCATATAATGTCATGTAACTACAATAGTATCTTCTTAAGACACAGAGAAAACTGTTAATTCAACTTTCCCATTGCATCTCCATATAATTATGACTCCAAGTCAGACTCATCCAGATGTAAACACTTCTCAGTTAAATGTTTCTGTCAAAAACACCTCTGCAGCAGAAAGCTAGCAGATTTTAGTCAAATGCAGGATTTATGCATGGTCCAGGCTGTTCAATGAACTCATGCACCTAGTTTATTACAAGAGTTTTGCAGATAAAGTTCAGTTTGCAGATAAAGTTCAGTACCATAACTAGACTTAACTTCTTGAAGTTTGCATAGCATTAACCATGATGTTGCTTGCCTTCGCACCCCTTCACATGAATAAATTAAACAGTGAAAAAAGAGCAGCATTGGGTATATTCTTAAAAACATTGGTAATTGTATTAAATATCCATTTGATTATCCGGTCATTTGCAAACAAGAAGTCATGAAAGCATTTCTGAATGAAGCTGCATCAAAAATTAATGCATAAATGAAATATTCCGCATATTTTAACTTTCCTAAAAAAAGTTGCTTTGCTCCATTCATTAATTTTACATTACATTTGTGCGCTCATCATATAAAAACAAGTAACAGTCTTGAGATTAAACATGCATATTTCTGCCTGCACAGTTTCATTATCATTAGGTAATAGCAACAGATCTGCTGTTTGCCACTTACTTGTGTATTAAGGTCATTGACTTTTTTTTTTTTTTTTTTTTTTTTTTACATCATCATGTGTCTTAAATAAACTTGCATGATGGTGCAATGGGTATGAGAAGCCTGAGTTAAATACATTCTGGCAGGTTTTTGTGCACGTATCTTGATGCTAGTTAGAGAAAGGAAGAATTGTAAAAATATTCAAACATTGAAAGATTTTCCTAAACACAAGAAATCGATTTTCTTAAACACAAGAAATTGATCAAGGTTGTAACTAGCAGGCTAAACCTTGTTAACTGCAGATACTGCTATTTTGTAACTACTTTGATGGTTAGGAATCATGTGTTGAACTTTGATGTCTTCTGTACAAATAAAGAGTCCCAAATGCAGTTTAGGATGAACAATCCTGCACATAACATAGTCAAGTACAGCGATATAGGAGCTAGAGTTACTGTCTCATTGCATTCGGCTCTGTTGTTTGTTTTCCAGCTGAGATTCCAACTGCATTGAATCTGCATTTTCTCCTTGAGTCTGATAGTTTTTGTCTAGTGGTCTGGTTATGCTGAGGAAGAAACGGAATTTAGCTATATTTATTTATTCATAAATAGAACTAAAGAACAAGCTTCACATTGATTAATGCAAATTTTCTAACAAAAATACATGTCTTAATTTAAGGAAAAAAGTGCAGGTTTCTCAAAGGGAGCTACCACATATATTATGTAATGAATAATGCTGTTTCAAAATGGACAGTTTAACTGAGGTACTACAAGAGACACTTACAATGTCAACCATGCCATGTATGCAACTGGAAAGACTGGTGGAATATCACAATACTCAACAAGAAAAAAGCTGACAGGCATCAGTGAGAAAAGAGTATGTCTGTCCATTTCCAGACTGAGGTCTACACTATGTTCTCCTTGCACCACAGGGTAACACAGACTATTAAGCCAGTGTAGACAATTTTTTCCATACAAGTCTGGTCAATAAATGTGACAGTAATGTATTTATGTTATTTATGTGGGTGAAACTCTAACAATCGGGACTCATTTTTGTAGAGAAAGGGTTTTCTTCCTTTGGCAACCTACAAAATTCTAAACACAGCTTAGGTTTCCATTTGTGCGCAACACTGACTGTGGTCTCTCACTGTCATTCCGACCTACATTCCAGCACCTCATCCACAGGAATTCACAGAGCTCTAACTTCTTCTCAGTGTTTAGTATCTGCACATACAATAGCAGAACATTTAAAGATCGAGTTTAAAAGAAAGACAGAGTCTTGAATAGACAAGCCTATAAGCATTTCCTCCATTCCACTACCACATTGATAACTTGTGCTCCCACTCATATGAAGCCAATGTCAGATTCTTCAAAAAAGTGCACTAATGTACTTCATCACACGTGTAACTCACAAATGAATGAGATACCACTTATTTTGGAACTCCACTGACAAAAGAAAAAGATGCAGAGAAAGGAAGATGTGGTGTTTCCTAAATGTTAGGTCTAGAATGTGGAATAATTGGAATCTTAACAAATAATAATTTAGGGTGGAGCGCGGTGTTACACTGTCCATACTGAGAAAAAAATATCAGATTCCATACTATAGCAAACAACTCTGGGACTATGCCTGCCTGTCAATTTAGTGCAATAAGCAGTGGCGTAACTACGTTAGAAGCGCCCTGAGGCAAACTTTTCCTAGGTGCCCCAACATCCACCCCCCCCCCCGGGTACCCAAGCCATCGAGATGACCGAAGCCAAAGAAATCACATATAGTAGCACAAAAAATGCTTTATAACTTCCTACTAATAGTTGCATTAAAGACTTGTTTTATATCTTAATATTGTAAGAAATAACTGAAGCAACTTAAGGTCAACAAGTTTTTCTTTTACTGAAGATTTAATTTTCATTGGTGGACCACCAGGGTGGCTTGCTTTTAAATGTATTATATTTTGGTCTATATGGGTCTGAGAATTCTATACATCTATTTGTGTTTGTCTAATTATAAAACTACTTTATGAATGTGATGTTATACATGCAATATGAAATTTGTATATACTATGTTTTTGTGCTATCCTAAATTCTGTACTATATTGAGTGTTTTTTTAATGTTCATAATCAATACTGTAGACTGAATACTGCTGTTCATATTCAAAACAACATAATTGTACTGTCTTTTGGAGCTTTTCTCTGCTAAAAACGGGCTCCTAGCCCCGTCAGACTTTCCCAGTTAACAAATGTAATTAATTAAGTAATTAATTAATAAATAAGTGAATTTTGAGACTTCATCATATAATTTTATATATATGCACAAGTCATAATACAGAATGGTTGGATTATAAAACAAACTATCCTGGACCATATAAAAGAGGTAATCAAAAATCCAGCAAACAATGCCATTCCACCACACTTTACTGGGAAATAGTAACTATGGAAAACCTATACATAACATACTCAAAGTGATGTGGGAGGAAACAGAAGCACCCGGAGGAAACCCACGCCAACCACAGGGAGAACATGCAGACTCCGCACAGAAGGCACCCCAGCCAAGGATCAAACAGGAGAACCTCTTGCTATGAGGCGACAATGCTAACCACTGCACCACCATGGCCACCCACCTGCAATACAGTACTACAAGCCATTATTCTTTCAGTACAACAAGAAACCTATAAGAGGCTTTGTGAAATGAAATAAAGTTGAGCCAAATAAAATATGAACGTATTTGTGGCCCCTTATAACCTAGTATTCTGATCATCACAAAATATATCTCTGATATATATGTATGTGTATATATATATATATATATATATATATATATATATATATATATATATATATATATATATATATATATATGTATATATATATATATATATATATATATATATATATATATATATATATATATATATATATATATATATATATATATATATATATATATATATATATATATATATATATATATATATATATATATATATATATATATATATATATATATATATATATATATATATATATATATATATATATATATATATATATATATATATATATATATATATATATATATATATATATATATGTATATATATATATATATATATATATATATATATATATATATATATACACATACATATATATATATATATATATATATATATATATATATATATATATATATATATAAAATGCAGTAAAACCAAACAAAATACCCAGTGGTGCCTTCCAGATGGCTAGGTGCACCCAATTCAGCACAAGGAATACAATAACTCTCACACACAAACTTGGCAACTACACAAAACAATGACTCTGTGACAATAATAAAATACCACATCCGGAATGCCATTATAAAATGCTGAGTTGACAGCCATAAAGCATAAAATGTAATAAATGTATTAAACCATAACTATGTGCAAATAATACATAACTACATATTGAATGGTACAAAGTGGAAATTCACCAGAAGCAGGGACCAATTGAAAAACATTTAAAAAAATATTCTAGACCATCCTGAGAGGAGTACATGTGTTCTCCTTGTCATTGTTGAGTGACTCACTATGGCAGTGAGACTATTATGCTAACTTGCAGCTACAAACTCTGGTGCTGCTTGGCTTTTGAGGAGTGTGGTTACCTATCACACACCAGTATGAGCAGATTCTGTCACTGAAAAGCTTTGCGGGGAAACTCAGTAAATTACTTATGCTTCGGTTATATTTACAGCACATCTATTGTTAACTTACTTGCTTAGTCAAATTAATTCCTGTCTTGACGCTCTTTTCTAGTTTTGAATAGCTGTTCCATTTCATTGAATTATATTTCAGTGTTTGTAAGGTATGCATATGACAGATAACAAAACATTGGTAATAATAATCTTCCTTCATCAGCTAGCACTTTTTAACAGAACTGTTCCTGTTTTGCTTTTTTAAATCAATCAAATCACATTTGATAAAAAAAGAGACATCATTCAGTCAACAACAGTAACAGAATTACCTTGGTTGGGTTTAACACCTTCTGGAACTGGATACAACTGCTGGCCACTGATGTAATGTTTTCTCTCAGTCATCCATAGATCTCTGTTTCAACATTTGTTAACTGTAGCAGTAACACGTCTCTCACACCTACATTTGTTTCCTTGTGTGTAAATAAACCAAATGCAAGAGGGATATCACTCTGCAGAGCAAGAGTTCCCTCCTAAACCTCATAATCCAGCCAAAAGAAACGAAGCCAGCAACCGTCCGACCATGTCTGAAACCCTGATCACTCTACACGATGCCCGCGCAATGAAATTCCCACGAGAGCTGAGAGAGAGCTCTCAGCTCACTCCTCATTGGCCCTGACTGCAAGGGAAGCAGTTCGGAGCTCCTCTGTTCTGTGCGGTAGTTGACCGCACAGATGTCTGGGTATCCTACAGCACAGGTTGCTGGGTACCCGTTTCTCTGCATTCAGACTGCCGATAAAGGCAGTCTGAATGAAATTTTTGTTTCACGGATTTTTTTTCTTGTTTTTTTTTTCTAGGTGGGAGGGCTGCAGACTGGGATTCTTATCACCGGACGATGGACATTTACTAAATAAGCAAAGTACAATCAGTGACAACATCCGTCGGCCCAAAGCGCCCCCCTGCTGCTTGGCGCCCTGAGGCAATTGCCTCACTTCGCCTCTCATAGTTACGCCTCTGGCAATAAGTATAGGTTATGAGCCACTAATAAGCTATATTCTAGAATCTTGGGTTTGAGTCTTATAGTTTATACTTGCATGTGGTTTGATTTTGAACAAGGCATTTAACCAGACAGTGCTTCTAAGTCACCCTTATAAAGGCACTTGGGTCTTCCAGGTGTATCTAGTTAACAAATTAATAAATGAGAATAAAATACACTGGTAAAGGCACTTAGGGGATAGAAAACATACCAGCTGACAGGGGTACTGTTTATTCATTAAATGGGTGAACTTGTATGATGTGCATTGTGGGGTTTATTAAGAAGTTAAATGTCTGCTGCAAAGCATATGGTTTCAAGCTTAAATAGAAACTCAGAATCATACTTCTCAACTGTACAGATTTTCGCAGAATGTATAGATTTTTGCCTTATATTTTTGGTCCATTTTTCATAAAATTGTGGCTTTCTGGCAAATTAGTGGCAATTTATTAAAGATTAAAGTTAGAAAATAATGATAGACATTTGAGTTTTAGACTTCATACCCTTTAGAAAATTCATGATAATGCAAAATGTGTTATTCTATCAACCTTCTAAGTTTGTAAGAGCAATATTTAAAAATGTTCCCTATTTGTACCACTTCTTTCATGGCTTTGGCCAGATTTCTTACTCTCAGAGGTTGAGAAGTATGCTCAGAATCCACTTGTGGGGTTCAGGTTTACATCAACATGCTGATCTGTACCTGTTCATTAGGGGGGAATCAGTTGGAAACTGTTCATTTCCAAGCATTTAGTCTAAGCACAGAGGAAGCAGTGGTTGCCAGCTTGGGAATTCTAACCTTGTGCTTATTAAAATAATTATTTTAATTATGTAATTACTAATAGTATCCAACAGTGAGAATCCAAAAAAATAAAAAGTCAGAGTAAGTGAATACACTGAAGTGCCAGGGAAGGCCAGAGAAAAATACAAAATTAAGCAAAGCCCATATCAATGGTGGATGAAAAAAGTAGTGTAAAATTGTGACTTTCAAAGAACATTACAGCACTCTGGTAGCTTTAGCTAGAATGCCACCTGAGATAGAACTAATAATTCAAGTCAAAACTTAATCCATGTTCTAACAACTTGCTATTAGAGTTTTACTTTCCACATAAAAGTTGCACTATAAGCACAATTAAAATGAATGCTATTGCCAAAATTCATAAGTACTGAAAAATCAAAAAAAAAAAAAAAAACAAATTACGCCCAATTGGGGAATGAAAGTGTCCAGTTGCAATCACTGACCATCTGACTAGGAAGAGCGGGAGACCAAAAAATAATGATAGCATCAACATAGCAAAATTATAAAATATTTGAAGGTGTGCATTCTTTTACTCCTGAAGGGTAAGGATATTGGAATCAGAATAATAAATAATGAGGCACTCACAGATTTGCAGATATATGCAACTGAAAGTAGATAATAAATACCGGGGCACTCACAGCTTTGCAAATTTTTGCAACTGAACATAAGTATTAAATAGGGCACTTGCAGCTTTGCAGATATATACAACGGAGAATAAGTAATAAATGGGCACTCACAGCTTTGGAAATATTTGCAACTGAAAGTAAGTAATAAATAGTGGGGTACTCACAGCTTTGCAGATATATAATAAGATAAATAAACTACAAATTACTACAGCACTCAACCTTCCTCATTACCTAGATGAAAACAGTTTTTATACTTATTTCCTCACTTGCTTAGAGAAAAACAGCTCTTGTACTCACTTTCCTCACTTGTCTAGAGGAAAACAGTTTACTTGGGGCAATGTAGCAATTGCCTCATGTACACCAACAACCCTCTTCTCCTACTATCCAACACTACAACCTGTGAGAGATGCACTTATCTAGCCAAACTGGAGATAAAGCTCTCTCCAACCAAGACTGAATTTGATAGTCAAGAGGAGAAGGTAAACACTTGCACCACACCATGCTCATCACATAGTCCCACTAAACCTACACCACCAATATCCACACATAGAAACACAAAAACATTCATGGAGGCTCTCAATAATAATCTTCTCAAGCAACAGAGACCTCCAAAGCAGAAATGCAAGCAACTTCCCCCCACCAACACAACCCAAATGACACATAGCCCACAGACTCAGTGTGCCACTCAACCACAGCCCATAAGGCAAAACAATGTACCCAACACACTAGTCATAGGTGACTCTATAGTCAGGCACACTGATGTCCCACTCACCAGGCTAAACAAGAAGAAAGTTACTGTCAGCTGCTTGTCGAGAGCCAGGATCCGCCACATAACCCACACACTCAGGTCACTCCACAACAAGTACAGATATGGCTCTGTGATAATCCATGTTGGTGTGAAAAACCTGAGATGTACCTCCCTGGACTACGTGAAAAGAGAGATGGAAGAGCTTTCCGATCTTGTAGCCCAGGTAGGTATGACCCTAACCCTAAGTAGCATCCTGCCATCACCCAGAATGATACCACAGTACAAGGACAAAATGATTGACTTCAACAATTGGATAAGCTACTGGTGTCATTCTAAGGGGATCCAGTATTTGTCAGCCTGGGATGACATGGTCGACAGACCACGATGCTTTGCCAGCGATGGCCTGCACCTGTCACCCCTGGGATTCCTGATACTGGCAAAGGCTCTTGCCACCCCTATAGTGCCTTTTTTAGGCAAGGTTCAAATGACAAATTCACCACCATAACAGGAACAGGCAAGCAAAAACTGAGGGTAATACTACTCAATGCTAGAAGTCTAAGTCTCAAAATGCACTCACTCGAGGCACTCCTTAAAATGGAGAACATCGATATCTGTGCAGTGACTGAGACCTGGTTCAAGGCTCCAGAGAGCACCCCTGCATTACCAGGCTATAACTCATACCACACTTTTCGGCCATCTAACCTGGACCGGAACACCAAAGGTGGAGGTGTGCCCATATTCATTATGGATATCCACACCTCCAGGTTAGTTGCTCAGCATAATGCATCCAAGTGCAACTAACTCTGGGCAAAACTGCAATCCAAATTGTAGTTTGCAACAGATCCCACCATGTCCCAGGATTCCCACTCTTTTCTTGATATACTGGAAAATATTAGGGTTCAACCAAACACCCGAATAATAAGTGAATTCAACTACCCCACCATTAACCTGAAGTCAACTCCTCGTTGGTCAGATCCGACCATAAGCTAATCACCCTAGATATCCACATCCTGCCCCCACCCCCCATTAAGGAAACCATGGTAAAAAATTTCTCTAAAGCCAACTTCATGCTTCTTAAGACAGAAGTGGCGAACTTCATGCCACCCATGCAGATGGAAATGCACTCTATAAGCACTTACACGAGTGCATGGATTGTGCTATCCAAAACAGAACCAAGACACTATCCTACAAAAAAAGGAAGCCAATCTGGTTGCCCCCTGCTATAAACAAACTCTACAACAGAAGGAAGAAACTGTTGCAAAAGAGAGTAAAATCCCATGAGTGGAGGAGCTCCTTGGTCAGCCTTAGTAAGAAGCTGCGATTCCATATAGGATCTTCCAAAGCTAGCTACAAAAACAAGATTGCCACTGATTTTAAGGACAACCACAAAGCATTCTATAGCTATGTCAAGAATCTCAATGGCAACACCCAGATCTGCTATGAGTTACAGCACATTGGCACAATGGCACAAAAATTACAGAAGCTCCTGCCTGGTGCCCTGCAGAGTACTACAGCAGCAGAGAGACAAAAGAGAGACTTCAGAGTGATTAAGTATAATTTTTCTGCATTTTCTTGCTGTCTTTAGCAAATTCTGCCAAAAACACCAAATTTTTAGAGTTTCTATGATTTAGGAAGCTTGTTTCAGCTACATATTGTACTTATTTTACTGCCTGCACTTTAACAAAGTTGTTTTTGTTTTTAAATTACCTGTTTAACTATTGTAGGCTACACACTCAAGTGTCATAGCCATTTCTGTGCATTTAAAGTGTTTTTTTTATTTCATCTGCTTTATTTTCTGAAAAAAAATACTTGTTTTCCCGCTTTTCTAAGCTAGTAAAGTCTAGTTTTCAGGTTAGTGCTGAATTCAGGGCTGTATTACAAGTTTCTGTGTTTGCCCATACTTTACTTGGATAGAAGGAAGTTTCTCTGTTCACCTGTGAGAGAGGGGAGCTTTAAGCAGCCTATCTGTCCCTGGAGGAGTGGTTTCAGCCCAGAAATTAGTAGTTTATTGGCCATTTTGGGCTAATTTCTCTCTCTTTCATTTCCCTGCTATAAAACCCGCATTAGCGTGGTTTTGTGTGCCGGGCAGCGCCAGTTAGATAGGGTATAACTATTCCCTGCTCCACAAAGTCTACTCTTCAATTTTTCCCTTGGAACAAAACAAACTTTCAACTTAAGCACTCAAACCATTCACTTCTCAGCCTGGCACTTTCTCAAAACTCATAGCAAGCACTAATAAACCTTAGCACTAGACCCCCCTATACTGTAGATAAGGACAAGGCTCTCTATTCGACCTTACTAGCCAATTAGTAAAACAGCTCACTGTACCTATCCAAACATGTCCAAAGGGCAGTTTCAGATGTACTCTCTGGTCCAACTGGTGAATCCGGGCATTTTGAGGCAATGTTATAACTGTCTCATGTGCACAGACAACCCTCTCTTCCTACCACCAAACACTAATACATGTGAAAGATGCAATTATACAGCCAAACTGGAGGCTAAGCTCTCTCAACCCAAGACTGGACCAGACAGTCAAGTGGGGAAGGGAATTACTTGCATCACCCCACTAATCTCACATAGACTTATGAAACCAGCACCGGCAAAAAACACACATAAATACACAAAAACATACTCGGAGGCTCTAAATAAAAATCTGCGAATGCAACAGAGACCTCCAAAGCAGACATCCAAGCAACCTCCACCCCCCCAACACAAACCATGAAACACATACTTCACAAAACCAGTGTGCCATACAATCACAGCCCTTAAGGCAAAATAACACACCTAACACACTAGTAATAGCTGACCCTATAGTCAGGCACACTGATGTCCCACTCACTAGGCTGAACAAGGAGAAGGTTACTGTTAGTTGCCTGTCGGGTGCCACGATCTGCCACATAACACAAGCACTCAGGTCACTCCAGAACAAGTACAAATACAACTCTGTCATTGTCTATTTTGGTGTGAATGACCTGAGCCGTACCCCCCTGGACTAAATAAAAAGAGACATGGAAGAGCTCTCTGATCACGTAGCCCAGGCCAGTATGATCCTGACCCTGAGTAGCATCCTGCCCTCATCAAGAATGATACCACAGCATAAAGAAAAAATAATCCATTTCAACAATTGGCTAAGCTTCTGGTGTCATTCAAAGGGGATCGAGTATCTGTCAGCCTGGGATGACATGCTCGACAAGCCATGCTGCTTCACTAGAGATGGCTTGCACCTGTCACCCTTAGGCTTTTGAATACTGGCCAAGGCTCTTGCCATCCCCATACTGCCTTTTTTAGGCAAGGCTCAAAAGACAAACCCACTGCCATAAATAGCACAAGTAACAAAAAACTGAGGGTAATGCTACTCAATGACAGAAGTCTAAACCTCAAAATGCACGCACTCGAGGCACTCCTCAGTATGAAGAAAATTGATATATGTGCAGTAACAGAAACCTGGTTTAAGGCTCCTGAGAGCACCCCAGCACTACCAGACTTCAACTCATACCATACATATTGGCCACAAAACCCGGACCGAAAGACAAAAGGTGGGGGAGATCCATATTCATCAAGGATACCCTCACCTCCAGGTTAGTGGCACAGCACGATGCTTCAGAGATCATCCACGTGCAGCTAACAATGGGCAGAACTGCAATTCAAATTGTAGCTTGCTACAGATCACCCACCATGTCCCAGGACCCCCACTCTGCATTTCTGAAAACACTGGGAAACATAAAGGTCCTACCAAACACCCTGATATTGGGTGATTTCAATTACCCAAACATTAACTATGAAAACTACTCAAGTGCTAACTCCCTTGCCCAACATTTCCTAGAAGTTATAAACTCAAATATCCTGGATCAACTGGTCAACACCCCCACCAGAGGTGACAACATATTGGACCTGGTCATCACCAACATGGGCGACCAGTGTTCCACACCGGAGGTCAACCCCTCGCTGGTAGATCTGACCATAAAGTAATCACTCTGGATATCCACATTCCGCCCCCACCCCCGGTCAAAGAAACCACCATGAAAAACTTTTCAAAAGCAAACTTCACGTTACTTAAGACGGAGGTGGAAAGTTTCAAATCTCCCATGCTAAAGGATAACGCTGCCAAAGCTGCAAAATACTTTATTAATGCACTCTAAGGGCACCTACAAGAATGCATGGATCGTGCTATCCCAAGCAAAACCAAGACTCACTCCTCCAAGAAAAGGAAACCAGTCTGGTGGACCCCCGCCATAAACAAGCTATACAATGGAAAGAGGAAACTAGTGCAGAAAAGAGTAAAATCCCAAGAAGGGAAGACACCCCGGATCAGTATCAGCAAGAAACTATGATCCCTCATAAAATCATCTAAGGCTAGCTTCAAAAAAAAAATTCCAAGGACTCCAAAGATAATCACAAGGCATTCTTTAGCTATGTCGAGAATCTAAGTGGCAATTCTCAGATCTGCTTAGAGTTATTGCAGAATGGCACAAAATACACTGAACTGACCGATATAGCCAACATCTTGGCAGACAGGTTCAGTGCAAGCTTCACCCCCCTCTCACCCACAAAAAAGCCCATAAGCATACCAAAAGAATGTAGTGCCCCTGAAATCACAGACACTCAGGTTAAAACAGCTCTCTCCAAAGCCAAAAACACAGCATCAATGGGATGGGATAGTGTCCCAGGCTGCGTCCAACATGAGTTCAAAGATTAACTAACCCCTCACCTAAACACACTGTTCAAACTCAGCCTCTCCACAGGCTACATGCCCATAGAGTGGAGCACAACAACAGTTATTCCGCTCCACAAAGGTGGAGTCACAACAGACCCCAGGAACTATCGCACTATAAGTCTGACTAGCTTGGTCTGCAAGGCTATGGAGCACATCATCATGGAT
Source organism: Protopterus annectens (assembly GCF_019279795.1). NCBI lineage: Eukaryota > Metazoa > Chordata > Ceratodontiformes > Protopteridae > Protopterus > Protopterus annectens. Next base: position 445,154,982 of record NC_056749.1, on the reverse strand, counting down.
CTCATTAACAGAGACACCAGGAACCTCCAAACACTTGTCCCTACCCAGTTCTGCTTTGTTAAGGGCAGATCATGCCTCATAAACCTGGTGGACTTCCTTGAGACAGTTACCAAGGCTATAGATGAGGGAAAGGTGGTCCACACAGCCTACCTATACCTCGCAAAGGCCTTCGACACCATTCCCCATTCTGGTATTATAGACAAGCTCACCAGCCTGAACATAAACCCTTACATCACGAGATGGGTTTTCAACTGGCTCACAGACAGAACCCACATGGTAAGAGTTGTAGGAGCTAGGTCTGACTCTAAACCGGTTACAAGTGGTGTTCCCCAGGGCTCAGTCCTAGGACCCCTCCTGTTCAGCATATACTTCTCAGAGGTACAGGCAAGCACAGGAGAACTATGGCTGACCAACTTCACAGACGACTGCAAACTAGGGACTATAATTGTCTCTCTGGCTGATACAGACATCCTCCAAAAGGGTCTCACTGAGACAGATGCCTGGTGTCAAAACCATGGCCTCAAGCTAAATGCCAAAAAGTGCATAGTCATCGCCTTTGGAAAAAACAAAGTACCCATAAACTATCACACAGGTGGTAGCCCCCTAAATACGGAAGACATAATAAGGGATCTGGGGACCCAAGTAGATAGTAATCTCTCCTTTGATAATCACATTGCCAAAGTGGTTAGAAAATCCTTCTATGTGGCCCACCTAATCACAAAAGGGTTTGCATTCAGATCAAAAGAGGTCATTGTGCCCCACTATGCATCACTCATCAGACCCATCATAGAGTACAACGGCCCATTTGAGATGCACCTTACAAGACACCTGCAACAGCTGGAAAGCCAACAGAAGTACCTCACCAAGAGGATCACTAGCCTCAAACAGATGCCCTATGCAACTCGACTGAAGAAACTCCAGCTGAACTCGGTTGTATACCGCCTACTCAGAAGTGATCTCTGCCTGACATACAAGGCCATGTCCAATCCAGAATTGATGGACATGCTCCACCTAAAGAAAACCATATCTCCTCAGGCCACACACTCTAGGGATCTAAACCTCACCACGACAAAAAATAGGATGTGCTGGAGGGATAAATTCATGTCCCAGAGACTTCCCATGCTCTGGAACATGATTCCAATCTACATTAGACAGAGCTCCTCACTAACACTATTCAAGAGAAACTTTGACGAGTGGATGGGAAACAGAAAGTTTACCCAGGGATCACTTCAGTGGATCTGCTAGACAGAGGCACAGGGAACTAATCTAAGGGGGCGGCAAAAGCCAACACATTCTGACTAGGCTTAAAAATGCCTTTGGGCAGATAGCCTATTACCTACCTATGAGCCTATGCACCAACTGATATTGCAAGCATCCTGGCAGATAGGTTCAGTGCTAACTTTACCCTCCTCTCACCCCCTACAGGGATTATATATATATATATATATATATATATATACAGGAAGAATGCAGAGTCCCTGTAATCACAACTACACAGGTAAAAGCAGCACTCTCTAAAGCCAAAAAAAAAAGTATCCATGGGACCAGACATCCCAGGCTGTGTTTTACATGAACTTCAGAACGAACTGGCTCCCCAGCTAAGCACCATGTTCAATCATAGCCTCACATCAGGCTTTGTGCCCACTGAATAGCACACAGCAACAGTCATCCCACTCCACAAAGGGGGAGCCACCACTGATCGTGGGAACTATCACCCTATTAGCCTGACGAGCCTGGTCTGCAAGGTCATGGAACGTATCATCATGGAATTCGTAAACAAAGACATTGGTACCCTCCAAACTCTGGACCCCACCCAATTTGGGTTTGTAAAAGGCAGATCATGCCTCCTGAACCTGGTCAACTACTTTGAGGCAGTCACCAAAGCCTTAAATGAGGGTAAGGTGGTTCACACAGCCTATCTTGACCTCGCTAAGGCTTTCAACAATACCCACCATTCTGGAATTATAGCTAAACTCACTAAACTAGGTATAAATCCATATGTCACAAGATGGGTTGCCAACTGGCTCACTGACAGAACCCACACTGTAAAAGTTGCAGACTCCAAATCTGACTTCAAACCAGTGACAAGTGGACTACCAAATGTTTCAGTCCTGGGACATCTCCTGCTTGGTATCTACTTCTCTGAAGTACAGGCTAACACAGAAGGCCTCTGGCTAATGAAGTTCACAGATGACTGCAAACTAGGAGCAATGGTCGAGTCCCCAAATGAAGTGGACATCCTACAGAAGGGCCTCACTGAGACAGATGCCTGGTGTCAAAGCCATGGCTTCAAGCTCAATGCCAAAAAGTGCATTGTTATCCCCTTTGGTATTGACTCTGTACCGATGAACTACCGCATAGGCGTCAGTCTTCTTAACGCCGAATGTGTGATAAAAGACCTTGGGACCCAGGTAGACAGTAGTCTTTCCTTTGATAATCACATTGCCACAGTAGTCAGGAAATCCTTCTACATGGTACACCTCATCACAAAAGGGTTCTCATCTATGAAAAAGTAGGTCATTGTTCCCCTCTACTGGACACTCATTAGACCCATTTTAGAGTATAATGCCCCTTTTGGAATGAACCTCACAAGACATCTGCAGCAGCTGGAAAGGCCACAGAAGTACCTCACAAAGAGGATTACTGGCCTCAAACAGATGCCCTACACTAACCGTCTCAAAAAACTCCAGCTTTACTCTGTATGCCTACCCTGATATGATCTCTGCCTAACATATAAAGCTATGTCAAACCCAGAGCTGTTGGACATGCTACACCTAAAAAAATCCCAATCCCTCCAAGCTACATGCTCTAGTGACCTAAACCTTGTCACCACAATAAATAGTCATGCTGGAGGGATAGATTTCTGTCCCAGAGACTTCCCATACCCCGGAACAAACTACTCATCTATGTCAAGCAAAGTTCGTCATTAACGCTCTTCAAGAAAAATTTTGATGAGTGGATGGGAAATAGGAAATACACCCCAGGGATCACTTCTGTGGCTCTGCTCGACAGGGGCACAGAAAATAACTTTCTTGGGTTGGCTTAAGCCAGGGAACTTTGTTGGCTAGGCTTACTTAGGCCCTTGGGCTGATAGCCTAGTACCTACCTATGAACGTATATACAAGTGAAAGTAAGTGCCTGTGTAACTTCAAACTGTAAAACATTTCATTGTTACAGCAATAACAGCAGCAAAAGCTCCAGATATGTCGCTCTTATATGCAGCAGCTTGTGCATCTGTGCTTGGGTGTGATATGCACATCATGCATACAGCTTATGCATCTGTGCTTGAGTGTGATATATACATCATGCATGCAGCTTGTGCATCTGTGCTTGGGTGTGATATGCACATCGTGCATACAGCTTGTGTATCTCTGCTTGGGTGTGATATGTACATTGTGCATACAGCTTGAGCATCTGTGCTTGGGTTTGATATGCACATTGTGCATACAACTTGTGCATCTGTGCTTGGGTGTGATATGCACATCGTGCATACAGCTTGTGCATCTGTGCTTGAGTGTGATATATACATCATGCATGCAGCTTGTGCATCTGTGCTTGGGTGTGATATGCACATCTTGCATACAGCTTGTGCACCTGTTCTTGGGTGTGATATCAGTGGCAGCTGGTGACTTCAAATCAAAGGGGGACTGCAGGAGACAGCTGAATGGGTAGGGCCAATGGGAAGGGGCAGGGCTATGCTCAAAGCCACAACTGGAACTTTAATTAAGTATGCTGCCCTGGGTGCCAAACTGTCAATACGAGAGTCCAATCAAGACAAAATGAAGTGTAGAAGAAAAAAAATATTTCAGTGCATTGGCTACATGACAGCTTACTTAATATCTAGTTGGAAACAAAAAGGTTGTGAGGCATGAGAAAATGAATTACTTTTTAAATACATTACTGGAATGCCAGTCAAAATAAAGTATAAAAAAAAACAAGCAGCACTCAACTCAAACAACTTCTCCTTGCACTGCATTTCTAATTATAGTTTATATTCAGCTTTATAAAAGTACCAAGTAACATGCTGAAAGTAGCAATCTCTGTGATACCCCCACTTGTAAAAATGTTTCTTATCCAAAAAAGACCTGCTGCCTGACAACTATCTACTTGCTTCATGGGGGAAACATGATCAAAGTAAAAAATGAACAGCAAACAAGAAACAAGCTCAAGATAAATTGCTTAAAGGACTACTGCACAGGTTATGGACCACACATGATTGATTGGCATTCTGTTTAGTTTACAGGTAAAGCCTGCAAAGATGACTGCAAGTCTCCAACAAATGTAATGAGCTTCTGAAAATACTGTAATATTCTCCTTTATTACAAATACTTGTCATATGCATTTCAATACCTAAGGCTTATACGTTATCTAGTTATGTAAATATTCTCTGTATGGCAACAACAAAAAGGCTTTCAATGTTGGTAATTCTTTAACAGTATGCTTATTAAAGCTTGCTTGCATCTTACAATCTCAGACAAGCTTATCTGATGGTCATTAAAGCATTGCTACTTAAACACAGAGCAACAGGGCACTGCAACAGCATGCATTTTCTGAATAAGAAGAAGCATAAATCAACAGTATAAAAATATGACAGAAAACCAGAACATTCTGCAAAATCAAGGGCAGATGAAAAGCCACTGTCATCCTTGTGTCTACCTTGGATGGGGGAATACTCTGCACACTTACACTGCATAACTGCTCCTTGCCTTGCTTGGACACACCCAGTCACTCCATGGGCAAGTGGGGTGCAACAAATGTGTCACAATTTGAAATGTTTCTGGCTGATGGTAATAGCTCAGACACATTTGTCATACCTAAAAAAGCAGTTAAAAAGAACCGTGGCTGATACAATGTGCTGTTAAGCGCTTTTCATTTACTAAATGATAAACTTATTCAGACAATTAAACCATACATTAAGCACCATTTAAATATTAAAAAAGGTGCCAAAAAAACAATTATGTCACCAAATTGGTTAATCGGATTAATTTTAATATGGTGCTGATATTGCAAATATCATTTAGTCCTGGCCAAGCATAAAGAGCTTTAAATAGATGATGGTACACTATAACAGTTATACATAGTATATATGTTGTATTTAAACATTAAGGCAGTTTTGCACATTTAAATTACTAATTGAGATTTTAAATATTAGTGTAGTTAATATATATGCATATCATTTTGTATTTTTGAGTGTATTGTTGTGAATATTTTATGTATTTTATTATTAAGTGTAATCCGATTAACCGATTTGGTGACATCATTGTTTTTTGGCGTCTTTTTTAATGTTTAAATGGTGCTTAATGTACTGTGTAATTGTCTGAAGAAGTTTACCATTTATTAAATGAAAAGCGCTTAACAGCGCATTGTATCAGCCTCGGTTCTTTTGAACTGCTTTTTTGTGTTTTAATACTGGTTTGTGTTGTCTTTATACATTTTACATTTGTCATACCTCTCAACCTCAGAGCAAGAAATCTGGACAAAGCCATACATAGAAGTGGGACAAAGGCCCAAAAAAAGGACAATTTTTAAATATTGCTCTTATAAACGTAGAAAGATAATAGAAAAGTAGTAGGTCTTGCATTAGTATGAATTTTCTGAAGGGTATGAAATCTGAAACTCAAATGTCTGTCATGATTTTCTAACTTCAGTCTTTAATTATTTGCCACTAATTTGCCAGAAAACCAAAATTTTATGAAAAACGGACCAAAAATGTGATGCAAAAATATAAAATTGCCACACAATACAGCTGGGAACCTGTCAAAGAAGGTACACCATTTTAATATTAGTACTGTTAACTTGAGCAGCTGAGAAAATAAGAGAATCTACATGCATTTCTGAAATAAAAGTAATTTATAACTCTGATCATTAAAGTTATTTATAATTGTAAACCTCCATGTTTTCTTCCAAAATTGCCATTTTGTGGAGGAATTATTAAGGGAAGAGCAACATTCTGAGCCAAAACCAGGGACAGTTGAGAGGTTTGGATATTCCTAATTCTATAAAGCAATTTATTTGCATGTACCTCTCAATCTCTTAATGCAGGAAATCTGGACAAGGCCAAATATATTGGGGGAACATACAAACAGTACTAAAGATTTATCTTGTATAAACTTAGACAGTTGATACAATAACAGGTCTTGCTTTAGCATGCAATTTTCTGAAGGTTATGAAGTCTGAAACTCAATGTCTGTCATTATTTAGTGATTTCATTCCTAAATGATTTGCCAGAAACCCACAAATTTTATGATGAACAAACCAAAAATAAGAAGCAAAACTCTATTCATTCTGCAAAAATCTGGACAATTGAGAGGAATAGTTTAGCCGGGGCTGTATTTGAGTTTGCCGCCCTTCCCCCCTCGCAAAACCATGGTCGAATGGAGCATCCCCCTGCAGCAATTCCAATGTCCCATTACTTGGCTATTTCACCCCATTTACCATACACACTATAATGCACATACTGCTTTACTTCTGTGATGATTTGGATTTCATTTGAAAGTTTTATTTTGCATTTTACGGCACAAGCTAACAGAGATCTGGTAAACAAAGCAATGCAGTTTCACAATGAAAATAGACTTAGTGTTACAACTTCTCTGCCTTGAAACTCACATTCATTGAAATAGCATTTAAACCCACATTCAGAGAAAATACATTTTGCCAGTGGCAGATAAAGATTAACGTTGGTCTGCTTTCAAATCATAGGCCCATTGCACATGAAACATACATGTGTTCTTTGATACACCTTCCTGATTGTATTAAATAATATTCCTTGTATAATAGAGTACAGTTGTTAGAGGGCATTCATAAGTTCATAGATAGGTACTAGCCTATCGGCCCAAGGGCCTACATAAGCCTAGCCAACAAGGTTCCCTGGCTTAAGCCAACCAAGAAAGTTATTTTCCTGTGCCACTGTTGAGCAGAGACACAGAAGTGATCCCTGGGGTATTTTAAATTTATTATTTTGAACATTTTTCCAATAAACAACTAAACAAAATGCATGCAACAATAATGACAAAACTGCCCAATTCAGAACATTTCCATCATAAAACTCTACTCAAACTTATACAGTCCACCAGTATCAGTAAATATGCACAATATCTGAAGAAGTAAAAGTCATCTAAATAATTCCACATTAAAGAGATCTGTAACTAATGAAGAGGTTCCTGCTAGCAAACAACTTTATAGTTCATTGTTTCATCTGCAAATAAAGTGCCTGTTGCCCTTGAAGAATAAATTGCCTATGTTACATTACAAAAAATGATAAGCTAGTAATATTGCAATAGGGAATGGATGGCAAACTGATAACAGGTTCATAGTTACTAGGTATCATCGCCAAAAAGGACTGCAGCATCCACCCCCTTTACAGCACAGTACAGTATCAACAATGCATCTACATACTGTGGGAGCAGAACCCACAGCCTTTCGTATCAAAAGCAAGTACACTATCTGTTGTGCTATTAACAATGCAAGCAGACTCAGCATAAGCAGCACTAAACTTCTCTTCCCCTGCAGCTCTCAGCTCCTTGTAATATCTACTAGACACTCAGCTGTATCTCTTAACTTTGCAGCACAAGAAATCTGGAAAAAGCCAAAATTTACTGGGTGGGGGACAAAAGCTCAAAAACCAGGGACACATTTTAAACATTGCTTGTATAATCTTGGAAAGCTGCTAGAATAAAATGCTGTGTTACCACCATACATTTCACTGCCATGACTTGAACCCAGGACCCTGTGCAAAACAGTCAGAGCAACATAACACTATGCCAAATTAGCTATTTTGTGAAAGAGAGGAAGACTGAAACTTAAATTACCATTTAGTGAATTCAGTTCTCACCATAGCTGTCAACCTCTTAGCATAAAACAGCTGAACAAAGCCAATATTGGGGGAATACAGCCCCCAAACATATTCAGTGAATTTAGTTCTCAAAGTAGCAGTTAACCTCTTAGCACAAAACACCTGGACAAAGACAGTAATGGGGGAAAACAGCCCCCAAACATATTCAATGAATTTAGTTCTCACCATAGCTCTCAACCCTAGCACAAAAAACCTGGATGAAGCCAATAATGGGGGAATACAGTCTCAAAAATAGGGACAAATTTCAAATATTTATCTTATAAACTTAGAAAATTGCTAGAATAATAGATTGTGTGTTACCATGTACTTTCTGAAGAATATGAAGTCTGAAAATGCCTGTCATTTTTATTTATTTAACATTTGTTAACCAGGAAAGTCTGACTTGGAACAAAAGCCAATTTTCAGCAGAGGCCCAGGGAGAAACACACCAGACACATGTCTTCGTAACATGGGAGGACACCAGAGCACCCAGAGGAAACCCACACAAACACAGGGAGGACATGCAGACTCCACACAGAAGGCACATAACCAAGAATCAAACCAGAGAACCTCTAGCTATGAGGCAACAGTGCTACCACTGCACCACTGCACCATCAACTATTTACTGAATTAAAAAGCCAGAAACCACAGAGTTTATGAGGAACAAAACAGAACAAAAATATGAGACAAAAATCTGCAAAAGTTTTCACAGATGGTGGTGGGTAGGGAATTTAGGATCTTGCTACCTGTACTCAAGGTACAGGTTTCAAGCCTGAGGTATTCTCAAACCACCACCAGATATTCTGAGTTTTCTCTAGCCACCAGTACATATCAATAGGGGCATTTCACACACACACATACACACACACACACACACACACACACACACACACACACACACACACTCACACACACACACACACACACACACACACACACACACACACAGCAGCAGCAGCAGTTTCAATTCCCAGCAATGTAAAACAATGACACAGTACCTGGTTTCCTCATTCGTCAGCAGCTTCAATCCCCAGTCGTCCCACGTAAGCAGTATAAAAAACGTTCTTCCCCGTGAGAGTAGGCTCCAGCCTGCAGATGTTGCAGTCTGGATCTCTTCCATTCTATGCAGTCATCACCATATAGAATTCTGGGCATCAGAGTACAGAGAAGCCTTCTTCCTACTCTGGAATGCTGTTGCAGCAGTCCAGATCCCCAGTGAGTTTCGGGAATGCCGAGCATGTATGCGTGGAAGTTCTGAGACTCGCAAAATTGTTTTTTTTTTCTTTTTCTTTCCACAGCTGGGGGGGCTGCAGTCCTATAACACGAGCCACCCCTGTCTAATATGTACATCATGCATAGAGCTTGTGCATCTGTGCTTGGGTGTGATATGCATACAGCTTTTGCATCTGTGACTGGCTGTGATATGCACTTCATGCATACAGCTTGTGCATCTGTGCTTGGGTGTGATATGCACATCATGCATAAAGCTTGTGAATCTGTGCTTGTGTGTGATATGTACATCATACATACAGCTTGTACATCTTTGATTGGGTGTGATATGCACATCATGCATTCAGTTTGTGCATCTGTGCTTGGGTGTGATATGTACATTGTGCATACAGATTTTGCATCTGTGCTTGGGTGTGATATGGACATCATGCATACAGCTTGTGCATCTGTGATTGGGTGTGATATGCACATTGTGCATACAACTTGTGCATCTGTGCTTGGGTGTGATATGTACCTTATGCATACAGCTTTTGCATCTGTGCTTGGGTGTGATATGGACATCATGCATAAGGATTGTGCATCTGTGCTTGTGTGTGATATGTACATCATGCATATGGCAGTTTCCTGCTGCCAATGTCCACATAACGATCTTCAGTATATGGGTGCAATAACACAATACAATTGCTTTTGCATATGTTATGAGTAGCGACATCCATTCCATTTCACCGGACTTAAGGAGGTTTTGCATGCACATATATGTTAAGTTCCTAGAGAATTATGTCTAACAGACTTTTAGGATGCATGCATCTTATAGGGTTGAGTAATACTTTCTAAGGTTATATACTTTCCTAAATCTGAGTGCACCTAATTTATTTCATACTCCATCAAAAAAACAATTCTTTAGCTGATTAATTCTCATTGTACGAGAAGCTCTGTACACAATATGCCATCCGTAACTAGTTCTTATTTATTTATTATTTTTGTTGACCAGGGTAGTATGACTGGGCTGCAGTAACCCCTTTTCAGCAGAGGCCGGTGAGGAAACTCCAGTTACAAAATAAGCAGTTTTGTAAAACAGAGAAAAATGTAAAGTTTAAAGTTAAAATACAAGCATTCAGTAACTAAAAAGAAACTATACTAATGAAAGTCTACAATCAGTAAAATATAGAATCATTACATATTACAAGACAAATCGGCATAAGCTATGAAGTTTAAATGTCAAATTACATAAGGTCTCATGAGTATTTTACATCAATGACTTGTTTACTGGGCATCTTCACAGGCAAGCAGTTTCCATATGATGTACTTATGCAAGCACTGTTTTTTATACACCTGACATCTCTGAGTCTGCATACTATTTTTTGAAATTCTGCTTTCCTCTGAACTTGCTGAAGAAAGGAGAAATACTTCTTTGAAAAACAGCAAGTGGTTATGTTAAGAAGGAATAGTACATCCCTCCTGAAGCTTCAGATGAATTTCAATTTGTGATCCTCTGCTGCGCATTTAACAGAGATCATAGATGCATACCTCTCAACCTTTTAGCACAAGAATTCTAACAAAGCCTAAAATAATGGGGGGGGGGGCAGATTTTAAATATTGCTCTTATAAACTTAGAAAGTTGCTAGAATAACAGGATTGCAAATACTTACCAATTTACAGGGGAATTCCAGATCCAAAATGGAACAATGCTGTAATAAGATAGCTAAGTCTGCCACCAGCTTAGAAACTAAAACCCATCACTGTCTGTTTCTAAGAAAACTAAACTGGATAGAATTCCCTAACTACTAACTTTATACCCAACTTATAACATTCTATATAACATGGTCTACAAACCCCTAGTCTACCCAGCTCTAAACATCAACAAGTCTTATAAACCAAAGATCACTTAGGTCCACAGATAAAGATCTTCTCACTATATCCAAACCCTCTAAGTCAGCTGGACTAAGCCTCTACTCCTACTACGTTGCAAAAGCCTGGAATTTTCTTCCACTAACTGTAAGAGCTACTACTAACCTAACTCCCTTTAAATCCATGCTAAAACAACACATGATTAACTCCTCATTCTCTAACACCTCTTTACTATCTAATACCCACTTACCTACCCCCACTATTTCTATATCTATACCCTACTCCTCACCCACTAACTCCTCTACCCCCTCTTCTACACCTACTCTATCCCCATCTCCACCTCCCCAAAACTCCCCCCCTCCTGACTGTCCCCTCTTCTCATTAAATCCAATACCAACATCTACTATTAAGAAACTTCTTCAGAAATTGAAACCATGTACCAATGCTCCTGATAATATCCCTTCTTACTTTCTCAGTATAGCCGCTGAAACCCTTGCCTACCCCATTAGCATTTTAATTAACCACTCTCTACAAGAATACACAGTTCCCCAAATCTGGAAACAAGCCTTTATTATACCTCTACATAAAGGTGGTAACAATAATAACATTACTAATTTCCATCCCATAGCCATTCTGTCCCCCATTTCTAAACTCTTAGAAAAATGTGTCCAACTTCAGCTCCTTCCTCACCTCCTAGACAACCATCTTATAACTCCCACACAGCGCGGTTGCAGACCTAATCATAGCACCATGACAGCCCTCCTCTCCTTCCTTGAGGTTGTAAATAAAGCCCGTGACTCTGGAAAAATTGTTTCCACCTTACTTCTTGACCTCTCCAAAGCCTTCAATACTATCTCACATAGCCTGCTCTTAAACAAACTCTCCAAACTTCACCTATCTTCCTCTTCTTTGAACTGGTTCTCTAGCTACCTATCTAACAGAAGCCAAGCTGTAAAATGGAAAAAAGCTACCTCCTCTTTCCTTGGTACCCCTACAGGAGTTCCCCAAGGCTCCATACTGGGTCCTCTTCTCTTCAACATCTTTATAAATGACTTCCACAAATCTATCCCTTTCTCTAGCATCATCCAATATGCAGATGACTCAACTATCATCTGTTCTGCCTCTTCTATTACTACCCTACAAAAACTTACTCAAGATGCCTTCTCTTCCACAGAACAATGGATGCTATGTAATCATCTAGCTCTCAATGCTTCCAAAACCAAATTAATGTTATTTACTCCTTCCAAAGTCATCCCTCCCGACATGGGTACCTTCTCAATTACTACTCTACACTACTCACCTCTTGAAATAGTATCAGAAACCAAGCTTCTTGGGGTCCAAATCGATAACCAACTGAAATTTAACTCCCACCTGCAAATTAACATCAAAGAAACACACCAGAAACTTGGCATGCTTTATAGACAGAACACCTACCTCACATCTGCCACTAAAATCACTCTTTCTACCTCCTTCCTAATACCATCCCTTCTATATGGTGCCCCACTACTAACTAATCTTCAGTCCCATTTAAAAAAACAATTTACCTCCTGTTACAACAAAATTGCTAAATTCGCCACCAGCCAAAAGTCCTCCACCCACCACTGCATCTCCCTCCATAAGCTAAAATGGCTAGAACTTCCCAATCAACTAACTTATACTCAACTAACTCTAGCCCATAAGCTTATTCTCAACCCTTCCCTCTGTCCCTCTCTTTCTTCTGCCTTTAAAATGCACCTACCTAACAGAGTTCTAAGGTCAAATAATCAAAATCTACTCGAAGTACACAAACCGACTCATCCCCCAGGCAAAAACCTTCTTTCCTTCAGCCTCGCTCGCCTCTGGAACTCCCTACCTCCACTCATCCGCACCACCTCTAACCACTCTGCCTTCAAAAAGTCTCTTCACCTTCATCTAGCTTCTCAGTGGGAATGCTCTTGTCCCCACCCCACATAACTAACTCTACTTAATTCACCCTCAATACCATATTCTACTTCTATAGCTATGATATTTATTCTCTAATCAGTATTATGTTACATTTATTTAATTACTAGTACGTTTCTTCCTATTGTTTTAACTGTTATGACTGCTATTCTAAATTGATGAGTTCTACATTTGTTTGTTTACAAAATAATAATAACTCTCTGTACTAATATTGTTACTGTTAAATGTTGAAAATACCTTCTGTTATGGAGCTTTTCTCCCCAGGACTCCATTGAAAACGGGTTCTTTATGGCCCAATGGACTATCCTGGTAAACCAACGGCAATAAATAAATAAATAAATAAAATAAATCCAGGCTAACTTTTTCTCCAGATTAGGCCATATGAAATCTCTTTATATTCTTAAGCACATCGTCAAACTGCATATTAATAATTTTAACTAGCTTCCAAACACTCACAGCAATTTATTTTACTTACTGTATAACTTTTACTTTATTTGTAATTCTGTATTATGCTTCTTGTAACTCTACATCATTGTTTATTTTTTTATTTGTTCAAAGCTTTTATATCTCTATAATTTGGAGCTTATCTACCCGAGGATCCGATGAAAATGGCTTCTTTTGACCCAGTCGGATCATCCCAGTAAACAAATGTCAAATAAATAAATTTGTGTTAGCATGCATTTTCTGAAGGATACAAAGTCTTACACAAATGCATGTCACTATTTAGCGTTTTCAATCCTTAATGATTTGCCAGAAAACTACACATTTTATGAGCAACAGACCAAAAATAAGAGGCAAAAATCTGGACAGTTGAGAGATATGAATAGATGTCTTTTGTGGAGATCCTGATAACAGGTATAAACATCCATACAAGCATGATATACCATATCTTTAACTGTGTGGCCATTGTTGATTTAGATGTAAGCATCCATACATACATGCTTGCTATATCAGATCTCCATTTGTGTGACCATAGCTGATTTCACATTCAAGTGATTATGTGTTTATTATACCACTCAGGACAGACCAAAAATGTAGTGTGTTATCTGCCATGTATTTAACACAGCTTTTACTGTATTATGCCAACATTGGATTTATTCATAAACTGACTAGGTGGATAATAATAGTTCTTAAGGGGGTGAACTAGAAACATTCTGTTTTGGCAGAGTTATGATTTCTTGTTATATTTAATATGTGATGAGACAAATTAGGGAGGATCAACAGACATTGGGGACTAATGAAATGTAAGGGCTTGTTAAATGCATTCTATAGTCGAAAAGAAGGCACTTTGAAAACATTTCAACATATCCAGCTGAAGCCGTCACAAAGCTCTATCAAGCAGTGTTTAAATATAACTGTAAATCTAACAAAGCCTCACTGTGCTCAGTGAATGTAGCTAACAATTTGTAATATATCCAGTTATCTGTGATGGTAAGATTTAATCTTTACAGCAGACGCTGCCTTTTGTAATTGTGTCCATGTGTATCACTGGTGGCAACAGAAAAACGTAGTTTTCACATTATTCATACTTCAGTTAAAACCCACTGAATGCATTATGTAAAACAAGATCATATTCTGAATATAAATTGCTTAGCACCCTTATTATTAAACTGTCTTGTGGACCATTTCAGATATTTGTTATCATACTGTTGTGCGTCAGGGCTGGTAACCCGGTACGTAAAAATCCACTACCAATCATTAGCGGACCGGAGTTCTGCTGTGGCGACCCCTAACCGGGAAAAAGCCGAAAGACAAAAGACACTCTTCCACTGTAAAAGTAGTTCAATATCTCTAGATTTTGTATCCTCATGCTTACAAAAATATTTATTTATGTGTATATGTGCGTGTATGTGTATACAAAAATGTGTGCAGATACACACACACGTGTGTACATATGCATTTCTAAAGCACAGTTAACTGTGTTTCAAAGTGAGAGATTTTGTACTACTTTATGTATAAATCTTTTACTGGTAGGCCTTGACTTCCTTCTTATATAACTAATATGTACCAGAATTAGTGAAGAACTGCTGAGTCACTGTGGCAAGGTCCAGCTTGTCATAAATATTTTCAAACAGAGCAAAGCATTAAATGTGACATTTAGAAAAGGGAAAAGCAATCCATACTGTGCATAAATACCACACTTATGCAAAAGATTAAGTAGCAATTTGTAGAGAAAGCATTTATTATTAATGTTGGTAGAAAATGTACATTTCATGTAGTGTTTGTAATAGGTATATAATAGCACTGCTGTAAACATGTATCTGTAACCCCAGCAGTATTCAAACATGGATTTTCTTTTCAACATATGTTTTTCTAAAAGCAAAATCTCTGGGGTTGCCTTGCATTTAACCTCAGTGCAAGAAGTACCTCTTAAAGTGATATCTGCTCAGAACTTTGCATTTACTGATACATTTCTTTTTACAATGCATAATCTTCAAGTCTGCAAACCTATGAAATGCAGGAGATCCCTTTGTTATCTGCATCAGCCTACGTAACTGAGCTTGCCAACATTTCTCTTTGTTATCATAAAACATTATTGAAAGATCCTTAATTTTGTCTTGAAATGAAGACATTGCAGTTTGATCACAGAATGTCTGGCATAAAAAACAGTTCCAAAACAATGTTGACTGCAACTGAGATAATACCTTATTTCATCAAATATACTGTACTGTTACATGCTCTGATATGGATCTGTTCCACTCTTTTTCATTTTTGTAATCATGCTGGAATAAAGAATAAAGAAAAATGTTTGTATACTATCTGCACGGAACTTGCAGTCATAGTATACTCTTCCAGTTTAGTAATGAGCATGCATCTCCTCACAGTTCAGGCACAATCATGTTTCTCCAACAGTTCTGCCCTTACCATGTCTCCTCCACAGTTCAGCCCTGATCATATTTCTCCTACAGTTCAGCCTTGATCACATTTCCCCTGCAGTTCAGCCCTCATCATAATTCCCCCTGCATTTCAGCTTTGAATATGCACCCCCATTTCAGCCCTGATCACATTTCCTTCACAGGTCAACTCTAATCACGATCCCCCCGCAGTTCAGTCTTGATCATGGTTCTCCCACAGATCAGTCCTGATCACGTTTCCCCTACAGTTTGCTCTAATCACGTCTCCACCGCAGTTCAGCCCTGATCACGTCTCCACCGCAGTGCAGTCCTGACCACTTCAGCCATGATCACGTTCCCCTACAGTCAACCCTTATTACGTTTCTCTCATAATTCAGCCGTGATCAAGTTTCCCACATAGTTCAATCATGATCATGTTTCTCTCACAGTTGAGCCCTGATCACATTTCCCCCACAGTTCAGTCCTGATCATGTCTCTCTCACAGTTGAGCCCTGATCACATTTCCCCCACAGTTCAGTCCTGATCATGTTTCTCTCACAATTCAGCCCTGATCACATTTCCCCCACAGTTCAGTCCTGATCATGTTTCTCTCACAGTTCAGCCCTGATCACATTTCCCCCACAGTTCAGTCCTGATCATGTTTCTCTCACAGTTCAGCCCTGATCATATTTCCCCCATAGTTTAGCCCTGATCATGTTTCTCTCATAGTTCAGCCCTGATTACATTTCCCCCACATTTCACCATGATCACATTTCCCTCAAAGTTCAGTTCTGATCATGTTTCTCTCACAGTTCATTTTTCACCATACTACTCTCACAGTTCAGTCCTGGTCACATTTTTCCCCACAGTTCAGTCCTGATTACATTTTTCCCACAGTTTAGCAGTAATCGCATTTACCATATAGTTCTGCTCTGACCATGTTTTCCCTACAGTACAGCTCTGGTCATGTTTCCTCAGCAGTTCAGTCCTGATAATGTTTCCCTCGTAGTTAAGTTCTGATCATGTTTCTCCCACAGTTCAGCTCTGATCCTGTTTCTCTTACAGTTTAGCCTTGATCCGGTTTCACCCACTGTTCTGTCTATATCATGTTTATCCCACAGTTCAGCCCTGATCATATTTTCCTAGAATTTCAGTGCTGATAATATCTTCTGTATAAAGTTCTATGTTTCCTCCACAGTTCAACCACGGTCAACCTTTCTCCACAGTTCAGGCCTGATAATCCCCCCCCCCCCCAACAATTCAGTCTTGATCATGTTTATTCAGTACAGTACAGTGACTGCTTTGTTGCCCTTCAGCTGAAAATTGCATTCATTTTTTCACACAATGCAAAAAATATGTCTTTATTCTTTTGTTTTTTTGCACAGTGTTCTCTTCATCTTTTGATGGTCATTCAGATCAGGATAAGTGAAATCTATATAAAATATCAAAGTGTGTGTGTGTGGCTTTTCAGATTCATATTTGCTACTTGTTTGCACAAGATAAATATGTGCTATGTATCATCCGATCATAATTAATATTACATATCTGCACACTCTGTCCTATTATACGTGTCACACTCTCTGGTGGTTCTCTGACTGCAGCATATCAGCATCATGGTACCTCTCCCTAGATATTGTGGACATAACCATGTCTCTGTGTTTCAAAGCACAAAGCGTGCTAAAACATCCATTCACTTTTGCATTCACTGACAGTACTCCTCTAACTGATATTAAAGCATTACCTGTACTCTTATGTACACAATACAAACAAATGTATAGTACTGATGCCACAAATTCACATGTTTCTCCAATAACCCATACTGCGACTGTCTCTTTAAACCATTCTTCAGTGTGTTAACCATGGGGTCATCCATACCACTCAGTCATCTGTCCAGAAGGTTGCAGAATGTCCAGATCTTTGCCTCACATTTTTGGTCTCTTCCTTGTAAAAGTTGTGTTATTACTATCAGGACCTCGCCAAGGCTTTCAACACCATCCCCCACTCTGGAATCATAGATAAAATTACTAAGCTGGGCATAAATCCCTACATCATTTGATGGGTTGCCAACTGGCTTACTGAAAGAATCCAGACTGTAAAAGTAGCCGACTCCAAATCCAACTCTAGACAAGTGGAGTACCTCAGGGTTCAGTCCTGGGACCACTCTTGTTTGGCATCTACTTCTCTGAAGTACAGGCCAACACTAAGGGACTCTGGCTAACAAAGTTCGCAGATGACTGCAAACTGGAGGCCATTACTGAATCCCCAAATGATGTGGATATTCTACAAAAGGGCCTTACAGAAACAGATGCTTGGTGCCAGAGCCATGGGCTCAAGCTTAATGCCAAGAAATGTCTAGTTATCCCTTTTGGGAAAAAAACATGCACCCATGAATTACCACATACGTGGCAGTATACTAAACACTGAAAATGTGATGAGAGACTTAGGCACATAGGTGGACAGTGGTCTCACCTTCGATAACCACATCACCACAACAGTCAGGAAAGCCTTCTATGTGGCACACCTCATCATTAAGGGCTTTTCATCCAGAAAAAAGGAGGTCATTGTCCCATTGTACTCATCCCTCATTAGACCCATTATAGAGTACAGTGCCCCGTTTGGTATGTACCTCACAAGACATCTGCAACAGCTGGAAAGGCAGCAGAAATACCTCACTAAAAGAATAACAGGCCTAAAGCAGATGCCCTATGCTGACCGTCTAAAAAGACTCCAGCTATACTCTGTAGTATATCGTCTACTCAGAGGCGATTTCTGCTTAACATACAAGGTCATGTCAAACCCTGAGCTGTTGGACATGCTCTACTTAAAGAAATCCCAATCTCTCAGAGCCACACGCTCCAGGGAGCTAAACCTTGTCATCACAATGAAAAAAACATGCTGGAGGGATAGGTTCCTGACCCAGAGACTCTCCATACTCTGGAATGGACTACCCATACATGTCAAGCAGAGTGCCTCCTTGGCCCTCTTCAAAAGGAACCTTGACGATTGGATGGGAGATAGGAAATTCACCCCGGGGATCACGTCAGTCTCCCTGCTAGACAGGGGTCCAGGGAAGTAAATATTGTGGGAAGAAATATCCAGGGAATTGTTTGGCTAGGCTTATATAGGCCCTAGGGCCAATAGCCTAGTACCAACCTATGAACTTACTTTCAATACATAATGACAGACATTTAAGCTTCATACTTCATATCCTTCAGAAAAGGTATGCTACTTCAGACCCTTTACTTTAACAACATTCTAAGTTCATAAGATCAAGTCCTAAAATATTTCTCTATTTTGGGGCATTTGACCCCTCCCCCCACAAACACATACATTATTTTTGGCTTTGTCTGCAATTCTTACACTAAAAAGTTGAAAGGAATCACTTTATCTGTTTGACTTTAGTTACTATTTCCATATAGTTTTGTACAATGATGTAATGTCTCACTAGTTATTGTTTAATCTTCTGATTCTTACTGATTTGGTTAAAACGTATTGTGTACTATCTAAACTTAGTAATCTACTAATTAGCCTTTATGTATAGCTGCTTGTCAAAAGTTAATATTTAACTTCTTTGTCCTATGTATACTACTGATATATTGTGTTTCTGTACTTTCAATGTAGAGCCAGTAGGACTCTCCCAGTAAACAAATGTAAAATAAAAATAAAATAAAAATAAATAGTTTTGTTTTTATTGCCTCTCATTATATCTTAGATAAACTATATGCATTCTGAATGGTCAAAGAGCACTCCATTAGTTGAGAGCATTCTTTTTTCCAGATTAAAATCAGGCACAGTGATCTAAAAATAAACATGAAGTAATATATAAAAATAATTCACATGCAACTTATCAGTAACATTCTCAAATTCATAAGATTCTATTATTTTATCATGCAACAATTATAAATCACATTCATTAAGGAAACTGTTTTACCTAACAAAAACATTTAGTCTGTATATTGAATAAAGTTATTAGCTTTGCATGTCCCAGTGTAAAGTCATTTTACAAATATCCATGTGTGTATATTATATATCTATATCTAATCTATATCCAATACACACACACACACACACACACACACACACACACACACACACACACACACACATATATATCTATATATATATATATATATATATATATATATGGGTCTCATTTGACTCACCAAATTTTCACTTCTGCAAATTGTACTTGGCCAACTCCACTTTAACGAAAGACCATTCCTCCGAAAACATAGACTACCAAAAATCTTTCCCTGGGAAACGGGCCAATTAGCCACCAGAATGAACTTTGCACTTTCCCCAGTGCAATGCAATCTCAGAGTTGCTATATTTAGTTAGGTGGGTGTGATGGTGAAGTCCCCCACATGGGTGGTTTTAGTTTTCTTCCATTGAGGTTTTTTCCCTGGTGGCCAAGTCATTCATTTCGTAGGAAAGGAATTTCGGTAGTTCGTGCTTTTGGAGGAATAGTCTTTCACTGAAGTGGAGTATGACTCTCAGAAGTGAAAATTCAGTGAGTCAAATTAGACCCATATATGCATATATATATATATATATATATATATATATATATATATATGTATATATATATATATATATATATATATATATATATATATATGAGAGAGAGAGAGAGAGAGGGTTCCTAATAGAACCTCGAATGCTTGAAATTTCAAATGGCATATGGTCGTCACCATATGATTGAAATTTTAAGCGTTCAAAGGTTAAATGTAATGGCGCCATTCAGTGCAGAATGGGAGTATTTCCCTTTTCTGCACTGAAGTGCGATCTCAGAGTTGGTGCATTTAAGTAGGGGGGGGTGTGGGGATCGCACCATTAAGGTAAGCTTTTTTTGTTTGTTTTATTATATATTGGAAATTTTAAACTTCGATCATATGTTGTCAAACATATGGGATTCAAAGTTTAGAAAGTTTGAATATATAATATAGACCCATATATATTTTATATATATATATATATATATATATATATATATAAAGATTCCAGTGTGGTAATCATACTCCTCAGGGCTTCAGAAAAGATTTCAAACCCTTTAAAATAAAGTAAATCAAATACATAGGTCTACCTTATAGAAGCATTATATTCAATCATGAATCACATATGGCTATGATGTCCACATTAGATGCACATTGCTGATATCTTGTAAGTGCAAAAACACAGTACAGTGGGAGCATACCTACTCCATACTTTCAACGAGAAGGTTAAAGCAAAGCAATCAAATATTTTTATTTAGAAATAATTTGTACAACACAGTGTATCTCTTTCAAGTGCTGATCATGGAGGAATTAGTCTTGATAGCATACTTTTCCTCACAAGATTTGTCCTTGGGAGTAAACAATTCCACTCAGTGTAAATTCTGCACTGTTTATACCTTTAAAAATGTTGCTCCGTAAAATCTTTATCTACATATATCTATATATGGATCTACTTCTAAATTTCAAAGTTTCAAGATGTTAACTTTCATATGGTCCAGACCATAAGACTGAAGTTTTGAAACTTCGAACTGTTTAAATGGAGATTGCCGTACAGCACAGAATGGTATATTTTCTGTTTTCCTTGCTGTAGTGTGATCTCAGAGTTGGGATATTTAATTAGCAGGGTGGTGCAAAAAACGTAAAAAAAAAATATTTTGTTTTAAGAAAGGCAATGTTATGAAAGTTATTAATTTAGAAGTTAACCCATATATATATATATATATTATATATATGTGTGTGTGTGTGTGTGTGTGTGTGTGTGTGTGTGTGTGTGTGTATATATATATATATATATATATATATATATATATATATATATATATATATATATATATCAAGATATATGTGTGTATATATAAGTGCTGACTGAGATTTCATTTTGATGATAAACTCTTTGCTAGGCTTGTAAGGGCTCCATGGCCATTAGCCCAGTAAACTCCCATGATCCTATGATCCTATATATACACATACACATCCCTGTAATGGAGCTGTGTAAATGTATGTCATATCCTTTGGTTTGAAGCACAGTATACTTGTTGCTTTTGTGTTACAGCATATGTTGCCAAGACCTATATCATATACTATAACAATATGAATTACTACAGGAGGAGAGAACCACCACCAAAATGTCTTTATCTGGTCTGGAAAACCTCACAACTGTAATTTATCCACCTCTTTGTTATCTTTTCTATACTGTCCTCACCTAGTTTTTATAACACTTCCTCTTGTATGTAGTCTTTCTCTTAAGTTATATTATGAAACAATGCAGTCCAATCAACAGTTAATATGTTATTGTGTTATATACATGATCATGTCATTGGCTTACATGATTTTGTTCAATATGAGCATGCTTGTTGTTCTTTGCAGCTCGAGGTGGTACTTGGTTATGTGATATTTTTCTATTCATACAGGAGCACTTTGTACTCAAGTTCTTTGTTTGTTTGTTTGCTTTTTTCCTGGATTACAACATTACAGTAAAACAGTGTGATTGATGAGTTCCTTATTTCTGATATTCAATGACCTTGGAGTAAGAATAATAACAGTATATTTTATAAATGGAGGATACATTCGGGTAGATATCTACTATGCTATCTAGTGTTGTTGATGTGGCAGCATAGAAATGCTTAAGTCTCTAGAACAGGTTTTTGATTTGCCACTAATTCTGTTTAGTTGAAGGAATTCAAAATGTGCTGGGTCATTCATAACACTCCTTCACCTAAATAGAACAGAGCAAGAAAGCATTTATCAAATTAAATGCATAGTTATAACTTTGACAGTATTTTTAAGAGTTTCTGTGTACTGCAAAAAGTTTCTAATCATTTGTAGTATGCCTCTCTTGTAGTCGACTGATTTCATCTTATGTGATTTATCTGCAGTAATTGATATGCAGTCTGACTATCATAAACTTAAAGGAGAGGTCCATCTAGCAAATGGAAAACTATTTTTTTCTTTGTATTTTGATCTCCATACAGTAGTACTTTCTCTGAAGTATGTTATATGATCCTGAGCTTGAAGGTGGGTCAGTGGTAAGATATCTGCCTCTCCCTCACATCTTCTCAGCTCCAGGATCTTCAGGTTTTTGAAGTGACACCCCAACCTCAGGTGCAAAAATGGGAAAAAGGAGTTGCGGATGGAAAGACGGATGGACTTTTCCCCACCTCACAAAAACATGCTGGTTGACAAACTATATATATATATATATATATATATATATATATATATATATATATATATATATCTAGAGAGAGAGAGAGAGAGAGATTATATCTGCATCGATATCTAATATATATCTATATCTATCTATTTATATGTGATAACACCCAAGCCCTTTGCAACCCAGTTCATAGTTATAAGGGGTCCATGTGTCAAACCAATTAATTGATTAACAAAACATAAATAAAAGTGCAGTCACTGTTGGCTTACATTCTGCTGTACCACAAAATTGTATGATTAAAGCTCTCATAATGATATGAGTTTGTTTTGCAGCCATGCCATCATTCTCCCATAATTCACTCTGCGGCTACAATACATAACTTAAATCACTGCTGCTTTGTGTTCTTGATGATTTAGAATGAGAGTACTCTGAAATTTTGCTTAGTATTCAGTTTTGTCATAAATACTAGCATATCTTTTGACATGACTCCCTTTGGATTTTATTAGTGCCAGGGTAATAAAAAGAACTTTTCCTCAGTTTAAGTTGTTGTTGTGTCTTTCAGCTTTTCCCGGTTAGGGGTCACCACAGAGGAAACCCGGTCCGACAATGATTGGCAGTAGATTTTTAAGTGCCGAGTTGCCAGCCCTGATGCACAACCTTCAACAAAGGTATGCCCATTCATGCTTGTCTCCCCACAGAAGATGTTCTAGCTGAGAATCAAATAGGACGTGTTACTGTGAGGCAACAACGTTACCGCAAGTATTCTGCTAAAATGATTTAGTTGTACTAAGCATGTGTTTTTAAGCTGATATTTCAATTGGTCACTTTTGGTAATCATATGTGAGTCAAAATTTGCACTTGAAATCTTTTCGTATACCCCTTACTTATGTACCCAGTTTGAATTGAGCAAGCATCTCCACTATTTCAGATTCACCATTCATACAATGTTTTTTGCTGCTGAATAAAACAAAATGTTTTATTACTGTATAATGTTGAATGTATCATGTTGATATGAATTTGTATTGTAGTATGTGTCTTGTAAGAATTTCATAATGTATAATATTTGTAGAATCTTTTTTTTATGTAACCTGGAGCTTTTCCCCCCCAGGCCTCCTCTGAAAATGGACACCCTTTGGGCCCAGTCAGACTTTTCCATTAAGCAAACAAATAATAAATAAATACATCTGAAAAGAGAGACATAATTTATTTTGTTAAAGTTAATAAAGAAGAATAGTACAGAAAGATGTAAATACTTTCTATTTAACAATTAAAATAAAGCTATTCGTACTCAACATATTTTTCATCAGACAAAGTCGCTTGTTAGAAACACTGTAAATAGTTTAGTACAAAAACATCACATGATCATGACATCAATTAAACCATTGAAAACTTAGTAGGAATGTCTTAATAATGTCATAAAAAGATGGTATACTTAATCACTAACAAAACTGATCTTTGTATCTAGCTGCAATACAGGTGTTCCATTCACTTTTTCATTTAACCATTGCCTTTCTTAGCTGCTGCCATATAAAACCACCTTTAAGCAATATATTCCAGGTATTACTACTATATTATGTCTCTACACTGAGCATCACTTTCACATTTTCCAAAAACAGTATTCACATTTCATTTGGTATCAACATTTGCATGTCCTGCAATTTTCTCTTTCAGGCTTCACATGGTTTTCCCTATATAAAACATGCTCTACAAATAGCTGGCTAAATAAACAACATTCCTGCTTAAAAAAATGCATTGCTATTAAATAAATAACTTTTGCATGTATTTGGATGCAGCTATATCATAAGTGACGTGTTTAACACATCTGGAGTTACCATTTGGGTTTGACACGTTCATAGTTTCCTTACCTATTTAGTCATTTAAAATATCCTCAAACAAAAACATATTGCTACAACATGAGAAGAACATGCTAGAATACGGAAAAGAATACCCTGATTAACATATCTGAGAACATATGAAATGAACAATTAACAGTGAATCAGTTGAGGGAAACATACACTCCCTATATTTTGATGTATTCATTCCATTCTGAAGTTGTTGTCACATAATACAGGTATTATATCATCTGTGCTAGACTAAATGCTGCTTGCTGTTCCACCTGTCATAACAACAAGCAGTCTATACAATGCAGTAACAGCAAAAACAGAAGGTTTAACTGATTTTAATTTTTGTGCATCTGTGTGAGCATGGACAAACTTAGGGCTGTATACATATATGAGAAAAGACAGTGTTTTTTAAATTTCCTTAATATAGTGTTAATATATTTTAAGGTTGCCACTCACTTTCAAATAAAACTGTGTCACTTTTTTTCTCTGTCTGATGAGATAGTGGGAGAACAGGAGTAGTCTCAGTGTTTTAAGTCTATATAAAGATACATAAATATATATATATATATATATATATATATATATATATATATATATATATACATATATATATATATATATATATATGTGTGTGTGTGTGTGTGTGTGTTTGTGTGTGTACCCACACAGACACACACACACACACACACACACACACACACATATATATATATATATATATATAGATATATATATATATATAGACACATATATCATCTGTGTTGATTTCAGGTGCAAATAATATTATTAAACTGTCACTATCTTCCACTCTAAAACTAATTTGATTATATGATAGCAAATCTTGGTATGCGGTGGTGATGAAGTACTGAGACAGAAGTCACCTCAAATGCATATTCGACATTTCGTAATGAAACATCTACAGAAGAAAACAGGAATTAGTAATAGACACTGCAATGCTCTGATTAATATCTGTTTACCTGCTTATAACTATAGCAGCACTGGGCAATCATGATTTAGATTTTTACATTTTTCTTTCCTGTCTAGTCTTCTTAAAGTAAAGCAAACATGGAAATGTCTATCTGGACTGAAAAATGTAGTGAATACAGACTCATATTTTATAAATAAAAATGAGTTCTGAGTCTAAATAATGGCATGTGTTAAAGTCATGGTGTTTTGGTACAAAATGGCTTTATCATCATTTTTCTTAAAAACAATGTTGAGAACTGCCACAGTCAGATATCCATGATGTTCATTCAATTAATTGCTGGCAAACAGACTATTAGTTAGAAGCAGTTTGGGGTAACATGTTAAAGTATTCATTTCACAAGGGAGAATCACAGAGAAATGTCTGCAAACATCTCAACTGTCTCTATTTTATAGGAGTGTTCCTATTTTCATCCCTGATTTACTGCTGCACAATATGTCCCTCTTTTTTGAAGATTTTTCCCTATTTTAGATTTACGCTTTCACAGATTTTTCTGAATCCTTCCTCATCATGGGTGATTTTTGAAGCTGTCTAATAGACAGATAGCCACACTACATGAATATTAACGACACCAATAATTTAATGAAAGAGGACACACATTGTACATCTCCCTTTTTCTGTAGCAAAAATAAATGACCTTGAGTTGTAGAATGTTTGCAATACATTTCTTTACATTTTATAGCTTTTACAGTGTCTCTTTGATAATGTGCTTATATTTCTCTATTACTTTTCTCACTCTGTTTTAACATGTCTCTGAGTAGTATCCCTCATTCCTACTCATTTAGTATTCAGATTTTACACTTGTTAGATGTCCAAATGTTTAGCTGAATGTTCCTACTTTTCAAGGACCTTTCTTCCTATTTTTAATATCTGTAGGTTGAGAGCTATGAGCAGCCAGTACATTTTTTAAGGGATATCAATATAAAATGTTATTTTTATTAGGAAAATATCATAAAGTGTCAAACATATGAAGCTATATCTAAATGCAGTGCTACTCCTTTGATAGGTTTCAACACCATGTCACTATATAATATCGCACTGTTTTTAGGGGCAGCTTCATAAATATAGGCAACCAAAATGTTTGTTTATGATAAAGAAGCTGATACTTTTCTTCCAAAATCAAGAGCAAAGTGACTTACTGGACATGTTAAGGTACATTTTTCTTATACTGCAGACATCTGTGGCTGTCATGATCTCAATCTAAGAAATAATTTCTTAAAGTGTAAGTGCAGGAACAAAATATTACAAAATTATGGACATGAGAGTTAGCAAAGCCGAAAAAAATGCTGCAACCCAGCTACATATGTTTGAATGCTTAACTTGTAGCTGCTCACTGATAAGTGGGTCATTAATACCAAATCAGAAATGGTTGAATTTACTCTTTATTATATCATATTCTTTTAAGCACAGCAGGTTTACTGTTTGTGCATGACCCTTAGGTACTATTTTGGGGAGTTTATCTTTCCTCATTGTTCTGCAAACATAAAGTTAGACTAGGTTTGGGGAGGCATGAGTATCCTGCCTTTATTTTTGGGGTGCAGGGGCATCCCTATTGTTTTAGGGCTACTGGCTCCTCAATCATTTGTGACCAAGCAGTCGTATTATGAATGACCATACACTGTCTTTCAATGTGCAAGCCTTTTGTATTCTGTAGTACTTGCTATGACAGCTAACCATTTTGTCAGCACCCCACTCCCAAACTTGTGAATTTTCATTTCTTTGACTCATGCTGAAGGTGTGGGGCAAGAATAAAAAGAATGTGGCCCTCATTCTCAATTGTTTAGCAATTGTCCATTCTTGTTTACCCTTTGATACCTAGGGGGTGCAAAGTTGCACCTACAGCATCTGGGAGAATGCACAAGCATGTCTCTAAAACTTAATTCTTTCTGTCCCAATCTCACAATTCTCTTTATATGTGTAGCAACTGTTAAATCCATACAGGCTCAACAGCTGACCCTTCCATTTTCCTGAGATAAGCAGGCCAGCCTCTGTTTGCAATGTACTACACACGGGTTAGTTTCTTTGATATTCAGACTCATTAGTGAAACCCAAGTCAGAGGGGGGGCCTCAGGTCTTCTGCACCACAAAGCTAGTACAGCTGCAACTTTTTAATATCTTCAGACTGTATTTTCAGCATTTTTATGTCATAGTAACAAGAGCATTTAACATTTGTCCAGAAGTAGATTTCTGCACAGACTGTACATAACTTATTTTCTGACAGATGTGTGAATACTATTCTGCCATTTCTTAAGTTACAGCTGAAGCACTATTAGAAATCCATTGTACTCTTAATGTAAATACTTTAATGTCAACTTTTGTATACATCTGATGAGTTAGTATATGTCAGCAGACAAGGAGAAAATATGGACATCAGGCAAGTTTGGAAGGTAAATATAGTTGCTTGGCAATGGTAGATAGCTAATGACCCCACAGTAGATGACTATGGGACATTTTCTGTTAGACAGGATATCTGTAACATGCACTTCTCCCTGTGTCTTATGGAATAATTAAACACACACCTATGATTCATGACCAGAAACATCCAATTTTATATTCCTGCTGCAGCCAAACTACACATGGCACATGCCCACCCATTATATGCACTACTGATACACTGCACATTACACGTGGCATAAGCACACCCATTATATGTACTACTGATGCACTGCAGACTACACAATGCACAATCCCACCCATTATATGTACTACTGATGCACTGCTCACTACAAGTAGCACAAGCCCCTCCTTTATACTAGTGATACACTGCACAGTACACGTGGCACAAGCCCACCCATTATATGTACTATTTATGCACTGCACACTACATGTGGCAGAAGCCCACACATTATATGCACTAATTATGCACTGCTGTGTTTGTGGGAGTACGTTTTTTCAGCACATTTGTCAGACATCCCTGTTTACTCATACTCATGCAGAGAAACAAATTAGGAATGGAATTCACATTATTCAATTGCATTAATTTTGAAAAGGTAAGATGTTTATTTTCAAAATATTGCAACACACTCAATGGCAGGGTCATTTGTAAAATATGAAATCCCATAAAGTGTGCTACCCTGTATTGTGTGGATCCCCAAGAAGAAATGAAAGAAAGTCATTCCAACAGAAATAAAAAAATATATTAATACTTGTTCTTTCGTAGTAAAAGCTATGTTACTTTAGATTATAAAATTAAATATAAATAAATACTTACATACATACAAGCTAGCAAACATTCTGAAAAAAATATTATATTGATGAGGTCTTGGTTATAAGCACTGCCTGAACCAACATTCTAAGTTGCCCGTTAAAAAAACTTATCATAGCATAGGTATCGAGTACAAATTTATAACCACATTTTTAACTTTGCTATCTCTGAATAACTGTCTAGTAGATTTTCTTAAAGCTCTTTTTCCATCTAACCATCCAGTTTCATATTAGACTGTTCAGTTTAGTATTGCTGGATCCCAGACCCTTATCCTGGCATACTGACAGCAAAGGAAGGAAGGAAACAGTCCTGGTCTCAAAACTTCAATCCGATACATGTGCACACTTAGAGGTACATTACACACACAAGCACACACATACACATAGACCTAGATGCAGTTTAGGTCATCTCCATTTCAGCTAGTTGCTTGAGTTTGGGTTGTGGGATTAAACTAGAGATGCCAGTGAAAACTAACATGTATATGCAAACTCCATACAGAGGGCATCACAACAGGGAACTGATGTGGTGACCAAATGTATCTGAGAGGTAAAATCCTAAATTATCTCTTTTCAACAACAAAAAAATGCTTTCTCATTTTTATTGACTGACAAAAGTAGGAACGATGTTGTTAATATATTTCTTTGCTTGTTCCTTTAAGTCAGCATACAGCCAAGCATTAATCCACGCATTTAATGACAATGTAAGTCAGAAACACAAATACAGAATTATATTATTATGTGTTCTCGACATGAATACTTTGCTCTTGAGGTGAATCTTGCCAGCTATGTCAAGAACACATCATAACTAGTTAGGATCAGTGAGACCAGATCATAACTCTTTGTTGTGCATTGCAGTTTTATCTACTCCATATACCACCAGTTACAAACACAAACAAAAAAGTGCAAAGTGCTTTACCATCTAAAGTACTTGGTGAGTGCTGTCACACAGACAATGTAAATATAATTGGAAGAAGTACTGGAAATTTTTAAATACCCATCTATTTAAGTTACATAAAGAGTGACATCTGTAAAGTTCTGCAGACAGGAATATTAGGCAAGATATTCAGGACCAGTATGTGAGACCTGACCGTAACAGTGACTAGGGAGTGTGCAGCAATCTGTTATGGCTGGTTATCATGTAACAGAAGCACTTTACAGCTTTAGCTTTTTTCTGACTCGAGAGCATAATCATAACTCCACACACTACAAGTAGGTTACCACACTGCTAGCATTAGTAAGGATGTTTTATGGTTTGGTAAACAAACTGCATAAAGCCATATCAGACATGCAAAACAAAGTGAATGGTATAAGCATATAATGTGAAGTGGAGCAAATCTTTCAATGCAGGATTATTCATATAAAGAATCTGTCACAAATCAGAAGTAAACAAAAGATTAAGGTAGGGAGGGAAAACAAATTGATGTGGAGCAGAAAGAGAGAAAGGCATGCACTGTCCTACATCCAGATATATGAAAGTTGCAGTGTGAGTACTTGTTGGAGTAGATTATATGCCAGCATAATGATTATGAAAAAATACTAACATTTTTGGTTAAATCTGAGGAGCTACTACAGGGTGGCTGACTGAACACTCTGCAGTATTTAAATGAAAAGTGAGTACACCCAACCCATGAAGCGTGATAGAAAATAATCTTTTACATTATTCTACAAGGGCTTCTAATTCTATGCATTTTCATAAAGCAGGCATACATAATGTGTGAGCTGTTCCTTTGCAGTCAGCGAGTTCAGAATGTTTCCTAAGTTGAAATACATTAACCAACTAACTTCAGATAACAAAGGCCAGAAGAAGGGTACCAAAAGCAGAATGCCTAAAAGAGAAACAAACAGTATTTTTTGAGTTCTACTAATGCAGTGCTTACATAGCATAGCAGAAAGATTGTTTTTACAGCGTTTTGAAATAAGGGAGTGTCATCTCTAATGTGGTCACACATTGGATGCTGTGTTATACTCAAATAAGAAAAAAAAATTGAAAAGAAATACTAAAATAAAGTTTAAACATGCCTGTTATAAATATAGCATGTAGCATTTGCATTACGCACAATATATAGGGAGAATACAACTAAAGAGCAGGTGAAAATGGAGGTTAGATTCAAGTATGTAGAAAGACAACTGAGAGAGAGTAGGGTTAGGAGTTAACACCTGATGAGTGTACAATATTCCTTGGGTAAGTCAGAACAGGATTCATTAGACTGAGGTCTTAGCTTCTTGCATGCATTTCTTGTTATTAAATTTTATCAAGTGGCACACAGATGTGCAGTGATCAGCATTATGTCCTCACAGCAAGAGGTTCCCCAGTTTGGTTCAGAGTTGGGATGTCTTCTGTACAGAATTTGTATATCCTCCATGTGTTTGTGTGTGTGTGTTTTTGTTTTTTTTGGAGGTCCTCCAGTTTCCCCACACAAGATGCACGTACAAAGACATGCAGTAGGTGGATTGGTGATTTGCACATTTTCTATACGTATGCATATATGTGTGATATGAATGAAAGCTCTAATAATCTATTAACATTTTCCCCTGTGCTAGTAAAGTCCATTGTGGGTGGCAGTTGTCCATGGGATCAGTTTATGTGTTGCCTGTGATTTAATAGAATGGCTGAATAAAATATTTAGTATGTAGAGGGTGAGAAGTAAGGGATAAGCAGCGTAAGTTATACTTCATTCTTATACAGCATTTACAATTGGCCTCATTATACAGACATGCTTTAGTTTCTTCCAAACCTCTTGGAATACAGATATAAAACATATTTTTAGTTGAAAGTATTTTCATATATGGTCAAAAGTGCTGACAGTAATGTGTAGTTTATTCCTTGGGGTAAATGGGGGAGGGGGTTCATTTGACTGTACTCCTAG
Source organism: Protopterus annectens (assembly GCF_019279795.1). Lineage (NCBI taxonomy): Eukaryota > Metazoa > Chordata > Ceratodontiformes > Protopteridae > Protopterus > Protopterus annectens. The sequence continues at coordinate 445,123,252 of NC_056749.1, read as the reverse complement.
GTTACAGTAAGTTTTCCTTCTTACTGCATTTTATCAATGTTTGTTTCTATTAAACTGCAGTTTTGCTGACAGGATGCTATTATTTTATGTTAGAGACATTTTGAGTATTTCTTTCTCATCTATGTTCTCTCAGTGGTCACACTTAAGGTTTTGCTGTTTATTTTGCTGTTTGTGGTAGACAGTGGCTTTTTTTCTGTTTTTCATATTTCTGATGATAATTAATTAATACAGTTTGTCATCATCTACTTTTTTACCTGCTGTTCTGCATAAGACCATTCCATGCAGCAGTTACACTGATGCATACCTGCACATATATTTTATGTATGCATATTGTGATATATATATGCAGTGGATATAAGAAGTGTACACACCACTGTTAAATGCCAGATTTTTGTGATATAAAAAATTGAGACCACAATACATCATTTCAAAAATATTCCCACCTTTAAGGTGACCTATAACCTATACAATTCGACTGAAGAACATACAAATCTGTTAGGGGAAAAATATAAAAAAATCAAAAAACATACAATAAGCTGGTTGCATAAGTGTACACACCCTTAAACTAATACTTTGTTGAAGCACCTTTTGATTTAATAACAGCATTCAGTCTTCTTGGGTACACACCTGCCATCAATTAAAGAGACTCTGATTAATCCCAAATAATGTTTCTGTTTTTCATATTTCTGATGATAATTAATTAATACAGTTTGTCATCATCTACTTTTTTGCCTGCTGTTTTGCATAAGACCATTCCATGCAGTAGTTACACTGATGCATACCTGCACATATATTTTATGTATGCATATTGTGATATATATATATATATATGCAGTGGATATAAGAAGTGTACACACCCCTGTTAAATGCCAGATTTTTGTGATATAAAAACTTGAGACCACAATAAATCATTTCAAAAATTTTCCCACCTTTAAGGTGACCTATAACCCATACAATTTGACTGAAAAACATACAAATATGTTAGGGGAAAAATATAAAAAAATCAAAAAACATACAATAAGCTGGTTGCATAAGTGTATACACCCTTAAACTAATACTTTGTTGAAGCACCTTTTGATTTAATTACAGCATTCAGTCTTCTTGGGTACACACCTGCCATCAATTAACGAGACTCTGATTAATCCTAAATAATGTTCAGCTGTCCTAGTAGGATTTTCCTGACATTTACTTAGGTACCTACTACAGTATAAGCTATGGTTCACAGAGAGTTTACAAAGCATCAAAGGGATCTCATTGTTGAAAGGTACCAGTCAGGAGAAGGGTACAAAAAATGCCCACAGCATTGGATATACCATGAACACAGTGAAGACAAGCATCAAAAAGTGGAGAAAATATGGGACAGCAGTGATGTTGCAAATAACTGGATGTCCCTCAAAAATTGATGAAAAGACAAGATGAAAAAAGATCATGAAGGCTTCCAAGAGACCTACAGCAACACTGGAGGAGTTTCAAAAATTTCTGGCAAGTACTGGTTGTGTACTTCATGTGACAACAATCTCCCATATTCTCCATATGTCTGGAGTATAGAGTAGGGTTGCAAGATGAAGCATTTTCTTATACAGAAAAACATCCAGGATTTGCTGAAATTTGCAAAACAATATATCAAGTATCCCAAAAGCATGTGGGAAAATGTGTTATGGTCTAATAAGACCAAGAATGAACATTTTGGCCACAATTCCAAAAGGTACGTTTGGCGCAAAAACAACACTTTGCATCACAAAAAGAACACCATCTCCATGGTGAAGCATGGTGGTGGCAGTATCATGCTTTGGGGTTGCTTTTCTTCAGCTGGTACTGGGGCTTTAGTCAAGGTGGAGGGAATTATTAACAGTTCCAAATATCAGTCACTTTTGGCCTAAAACCTTCAGGTGTCTGTTGAAAGCTGAAGAGGAATTTTACCTTTCAACATGACAATGACCCCAAGCATACATCAAATCAACAAAAGAATGGCTTCACCAGAAGAAAACAAGTTTTGGAATGGCCCAGCCAGAGTCCAGACCTAAATCCAATAGAAAATCTGTGTGGTGACCTGAAGAAGGCTGTGCACAAGAGATGCCCTCACAATCTGAGAGATTTGGTCCACTTTTGCAAGGAAGAGTGGGCAAATATTGCCAAGTCAAGATGTGCCATGCTGATAGACTCCTACCCAAGAAGACTGAATGCTGTAATTAAATCAAAAGGTGTTTCAACAAAGTATTAGTTTAAGGGTGTGCACACTTATACTACCAGCTTACTGTACATTTTTTATTTTTTAATTTTTTTCCCCTAACAGTTTTGTTTGTTTTCAATTTAATTGTACAGATTATAGATCACATTAAATGTAGAAAAAGTTTTGAAATTATTTATTGTGGTCTCATTTTTTATATCACAAAAACCTGGCATTTTAACAGGGGTATATACACTTTTTATATCCACTGTATCTATATGTATATATATATATATATATATATATATATATATATATATATATATATATATATTCATGTGTGTGTGTGTATGTATGTATGTATAATGTAGCCACAGATTGTTTTGGTTACTGGTGATTAATTATTGCTTTGCTGCTGAAAAAGTGTTCTGTTTATCTATGGGAGCCCTTTCACAAACTGCCTAAAAGAAAGGATATTCCTTGAAACATTACTGATTTATGAATTGATTGCTTGATAAATGATTGGCTTGGCAGCTAAATGACTGATAAATGGGATTGTTTCCAGTTCTGTCAGTTTGCTGCTTTTCATTTATGTTCATAATAAAAGTGACATGGTAATAAAACCTGTGCGGGAGAACAACGATGCTTTGCATCAGATTAAATGGTGATTCAGTCTACCACCCTAATGATGACGTGTGTGAGAAATGATAAGTGGACAATTAGGTAAGGTGCAATGAGGTTATCTAGACAGAGATGAAGGATTTTCAGAAAATGTTGTGTGGCTGACATTTTGCAATGCCAGTGAGGTATTCTTAGTCAGAATGAAAAGATTGATCATTGGATAAATGCTAAGAGCCATTTGAGGACATAACACAGTTACTAAATGCAATCAGAATTGGGATGGATCCAAACGATGCATATGCTAAAAATAGCAATACTTGTTATGGATCAGTAAGATCTCTGTATCTTAGTCAGAAATGTACTGCACTATCCATTTGCTTTCTTTGTCCTCCTCACAGAGTTAGTAACGTTGGGCTTTTCTCCAGGCAAACTTAGGGATAAGGAATATATTATAAATCTAAAACTAATGATTGCCTTAACTAGCATGGTAAATTATTACTTAATTTAATTTGTTCATTTGACATGGTCAGCATGAACCCTTTTCAACCAGTACATAAGGGTTCCTCATAAAAATTGTGATTTTCTATCAAATCACTGAGGATTGAAGTAATTAAATAATACTAAATAATGACAGAAAAAGACTTCATATTCTTCAGAAAATACATAATAATGCAAAAGCTTTTATTCTAGCAACTTTCTAAGTTTATAACAGCAATATTTAAAATCTGTCCCTATTTTTGGCCTTTACCCCCCCCCCACCATTATTTTTGGCTTTGCCCAGATTTCCTGGGGTCTATATTAGATGAACGAACGATTTTGAATACAACCTGCTCGACACACACTGATCAAACGTTCATCTAATCAAACCCTTAAAATAATGAAAACCAGAGTTCCAAAAAGTTTTGTTTGTCCCACACCTTCCCTACACTAACATACAACACACACACATACAACTAATACATATAAACCCATACATTCTCACATCATTCAACAACTTCAAACCTAAACACACTCTTCTACTTTTAAAAGAAAATGGGGGGTTTCACCCCCCACACCCCCCCCTACCTATATATACCAACTCTGAGATCACTCTACATTGGGGAAAGGGCAATTACCTGGTAATCGCAACATACACACACAATTTTGGAATTCACTTAGCTAGCCATTCCAGACAGTGTAGTGTCCTTATGTCACAAACTACACTCACCACCATGGCCAACTAAAACTTTTCGGAACTCCGGTTTTCGTCTTTTAAAGTATTTGATTAAACAATCAATCAAAGTGTGTTGAGCATGTTGTACTCGACATTTTGATCATTCGTTCATCTAATAGGAACCCGAGAGGTTGAGAGGTATGAAAACAGATGAACAAAACAGTTATAAGAATTCAGAAATTCAAAAGCAGCTTTAAATGCATAGGCTGCTGATTATAATGAACATCTGATGACATCCTCTGCACTAGAGTTACTGTTGTGTCAAATGTTGAAATGATGATTGCTTAAACATTTTGATGAATTTAGCAAACAAAATCATAACTTGCTGCAGTTGTTTAGCACGATTTATTATAGTGGCTGTAGCTACTACTGTTAATGATGTCAAAGCATTTATATCTGTATGTTTTAAATGAAAAAAATGAATGATAACAAAATTTCAACTTCGACCAATGCCATGTAAGTTCTGTGTCGCGTTCCTATTTGCACTTATGCATACACTATGTGCTATTAGCTGTTCTTATATATTGTATATTCCAATGTGTTTAATCTCATTTAAATATGTACGTAATGTACTTGTGGAGCTCTACTCCCCAGGCCTCTACTGAAAATAAGGTCTGACAGATGGACTTTTCCCAGTAAACACAGACAAATAAATAAATAAAATGTAATAAAGTGTTGGCGACTTAATCAGGGTGGGGCAAAGGTGATGGCCGCACTAGTCATAAGGTGGTGGGGTCATGACTGGCAGTTAACAGTAGGGCAGAAACCATGGGCAATATATTTTTCAAATGTATTTATTGGTTTACTATCAAAAAGTTGAACGTTAGTTCAGCAAACACGGAAAGTTGAATGGCAGTTAGTCGACTTCCATATTGTTGAAACTTAGGAGATCGAGAGTACATATCAGCAACGAATGCAAGTGTACATTCGCTGATATGAACTAGATGTCACAGTACAGTGTGGATTGGGAAATATATCCTGTTCCTCACTGTAGTGCAATATTGGAGTTAGAATATTTAATTTGCAGGGGGTGTGGAGACATGAATAACAGTGTAGGTGTTTAACTTGCGTTTGCACCTATTAAATCCGATCAACAGATTCGACATTTTAACCTAATTAGTATGCAAGAAATCTGAGGTTATTTTCAAAGTATCGAACGTTCATTTTTATGAACTTCGATATTTTGACAGTAAACCATATTTATTTATTGAATGTGTTTATTAGCTTTAGTTAATAAGCGTAGCAAAGAGCCATGCTGTACAGTGACTAACACACAACATCTATGCTACAGTTCAGTACTTCAGAGGACCTTTTTTTCCTTAAGAAGAAATTTAAGACTTCTGTTTTTTTACTGCCAGGGTACCAGACAACTTAGCAGAATCATACTCCCAACATCACCGTAACTGTATATTCTTATAACCATTCTCTTTTCTACTTGTATATAACCGACAAATGAATGTACGCCCTATTTTTGTATACATCATATATATGACATTTGTTTCTCTTCTTTTGTTCTTGGCTATGTATGTTTTTGAAAACTTTTTAAAATTGTCAAGCACATATTAAGTAGTTTAGAAACCGTAGTAACATGTTACATCTCTAATCTTTTATGTTTTTATATATACACATGGAAATTTTCTCCACAAGCCTCTTCTGAAAAGAGGCTTTGCCTAGTCAGACTATCCTGGTCAATAAATGGAAATAAATAAATAAAATGAATACTGACTGAAGTTATTTATTTATTTATTAATGGAGTTTATCTCCCTGGGCATAGACTGTGAGAATTTTTCATTTGATCAATGGCTATCCCTGCTGTACTGGGTGATTAGCTTATGGTCAGACCTGACTAACGAGGGGGTGACCAAAGGTGTGGTGCATTGATTTCCCATGTTGGTAATGACCAGGTCTAGGATATTGGAGCCCCTGGTGGGACTATGGATTAGTTGATCCAGGGAGTTGGAATTTATGAACTCCAAGAACCATTGGGCAAAGGTGTTGTTACATGAGTAGTTTTCCCAGTTAATGGGAGGGTAGTTAAAATCACCCAGTATTAGGGTGTTTGGTTCTATCTTAATATTTTCCAGTATGTTTAGAAAGGTGTAGTGAGAATCTTGGGGTATGGTGGGGGATCTGTAGCAAGCTACAATTTGGATTGTAGTCTGACCTAGTGTTAGTTACACCTGAAGAATTTCAGACACAGTGTGTTGGGCAACTAGCCTGGTGGTATGAATATCCTTGGTGAATATTGACACCTTTAGTGTTTCTGTCCTGGTTTGGTGGCCAAAAAGTGTGGTAAGAGATGTAGTCTGGTACTGCAGGGGTGCTCTCTGGAGTCTTGAACCAGGTCTCAGTTACTGCACAGATATCGATGTTCTCCATTTTTAGGAGTGCCATGAGAGAGTGCATTTTGAGGTTTAGACTTCTAGCATTGAGTAGCATTACCTTCAGATTTTGCATGCATGCACCTGTTACGGTGGTGGTTTTGTCCTTTGAACTTTGCCTAAAAAAGGCACTATAGGGGTGGCAAGAGCCTTAATCCCAGGGCTGACAGGTGCAGACCATCTCTGGCAAAGCATTGTGGTCTGTCAGTCATGTCGTCCCAAGCAGACAGATACTGGATCCCCTTTGAATGACACCAGAAGCTTAGCCAATTGTTGAAGTCAATCATTTTGTCCTTATATCGTGGTATCATTCTGGGTGAAGGCAGGATGCTACTCAGGGCTAGGGTCATACCTGCCTGGGGCACATGATCCAAGAGCTCTTCCATGTCTCTTTTCATGTAGTCCAGGGAGGTACGTCTCAAGTCATTCACTCCAACACGGACAATGACAGAATCATATTTGTACTTGTTGTGGAGTGACTTGAGTGCATGTGTTATGTGGCGGATCCTGGCACCCAACAGGCAGCTGACTGTAATTTTCTCCTTGTTCAACCTGGTGAGAGGGACATCAGTGTGCCGGACTGTAGAGTCACCTATGAATAAAGTGTTAGGTACATTGTCTTGCCTTAGGGGCTGTTGCTGGGTGGCACACTGGTGTTGTGAACTATGTGACACTTTAGTTGTGATTAGTGTTTGTTTGTGTTTCAGCTTCAGAGGTCCTTGTTGCTTGGGCAGGTTACAGTTAAGGGCCTCTGCATATGTGGATTTAGCATTGCTATATGTGGGTGTTGGTGGTGTGGGTTTAGAAGGGCTATGTGTTGCTTGAGGTGTACTGTGGGTGTTAACCTTCTCCTCTTGACTGTCTAGCACAATCTTTGGTGGAGAGAGCTTTGCTTCTATTTTGGCTATGTAAGTACATCTCTCACAGGTTGTAGTACTGGGTGGTAGTTGGAGAGGGTTGTCTGTGTACATGAGGCAATTGCTGCATTGCCCCAGTATGCCCAGATTCACCAGGTGGACAGGAGAAATCACCAGAAGCTGATCCTTGGACATGCCTGGTTTGGTGCTTTTTTTTTGTAAAGTACAGGAACTGTTTTCCCTTACCTTAGCAAGGTACTTTGCAATTATAGGCTGTTTAGTGCCTACTATTAATTTCTCCTTATTAACAAGGAGAGTTGAGTGCTTGTATCAGTTTAAGGCTTCCTAGTGCTTTCCAGCAGGTATTAGAGAAAGTGCTAGTCACAGGGATGCTTAAAGGTAAGATGAAAAACAATGCACACTTCAGTGTGCACTAGAGAAGTTAGATGTGAAAGTAGGTAAATTAAGTTTTACCTGTTTAAAAAGTTAAGGTTTAGTGGAGAGTTTTTTTTAAAACATCAATAGGTTGAAAGAGGTGGTCACTTCTGTATTCTGGTACTATGGAATACAGTGGGATGGCCAATAAATTTAAATAGTTGAAGGGAAGGGATTTCAAAAATGATGATTTTGTGATTACTCACACAAGCCAGTAAAAGTAGAGAGTAAATGAGATATGTAGTCAGATTAACATAAGAGGCAGGCAACTAGAAAGACAGTGGTATTTAACAAGACAACTGTACTGGGTGGGAGGGCGGAAAAAAAATTCTGAAAATTCTGCCTGACTCAGAAGAGAGAGAGAGAGAGCTGTGGTCTCTTTTGAAGTTTTAATATGCTGTTAAAGCAGAATGCAAGTAAAACACAAGGTAAAGAAAACAAACCACAGTATTCATAATATAGAAAGGCAATAAAGTAATACAAAATACAAAAAATAAAAGCAAATTAAAATTTCCTTCACAGCAAAGTGTAGCAGAGTCTGGATGAGCCTTTCTGTATTATATTGTACAGCTTTGCTAATACACATTAAACAAACACACACACATACATGGATATCTATATCTATAGTTATATCTATATCTATAGCTATATCTGTGTCTACATCTTGCCAGATACACAGTGATCTTGTATTTGATTAGATAAGCAGTAAACAGCACCACTCACAATAAAGATGCAAACTATGTATGTATCAGTGTTCCAATTCTTCTTCTTCTTTCGGCTTTTCCCGGTTAGGGGTCACCACAGTGGATCATCTGTCCGCTCATGATTGGCAGTGGAGTTTTATGGTGTTGAGTTGGCAGCCCAGCACCCAACCTTCCACAGAAGGCACACACTTGCACACACTCACACCTAGGGCTAATTTAGAGTGTCCAGTCCACCTACAGCATGTCTTTGGGATGTGGGAGGAAACCGGAGCACCTGGAGGAAACCCACACGACCACAGGGAGGACATGCACACTCCGCACAGAAGGCCCCACAGCCGAGAATCGAACCTGAGAACCTTTTGCTGTAAGGCACCAACGCTAACCGCTGCACCACCGTGGCCGCCCTGTATCAGTGTTCCAATTACTGTTATTAAATTCAAGAAAAATATTGATGCATGGATGGGAAACAGAAAGTTCACCCTGGGGATCACTTCAGTGGCTCTACTTGATAGAGGCACTGGAAACTAACATCGGGCAGCACCATGCCAGGGCACTTCTATAGGCTAGGCTTATAAAGGCTCCAGGGCCATTAGCCTAAAACACACCTATGAACCTATGAAACACAATCTGGTTTAAGTGCCCTTGGGGTAAAGCCTACTTTGTAGTTAAATGGCTTGTTACATAAAAATCACTCATCTCTTTTCAACTTAATCAACCATGGTTTAAACAGGCAATCCCTAGACCAATAGCATAAAGGTTAAAACACAGATTACCAACTTCTACACCTGGGTTTGAAACCAGGTTGGGTAACAACTGGGCGGCAGCAGCAGCAGTATCTGCTCAGAAGAAAGGCCAGGCAATCTATTTCCATGACATGCCATGAGAATCCTATGGGGCTGACCCATGAAGTCACCATGAGTCTAGTTCAACTCAAGGGCATCGAACTTATTTAGTAACTTTTTAAATAAGCAATGCCAACTTGAAACCAGTTCAGTTTGTTTGTGTCTTTCGGCTTTTCCCGGTTAGGGGTTGCCACAGCGGAACTCCGGTCCACTAATGATTGGCAGTTGACTTTTACGTACCTGCTTGCCAGGCCTGACGCACAACCTTCATCGAAGGTACACCCATTCACGCATGTCTCAATGCAGAAGACGCTCTAGCTGAGAATCGAACCGGACAGCGTCTTACTGCGAGGCAACAATGCTACCGCAGCACCACCACCACAGGTTACCAGTTCAGTAAGACTACAAAATGATTTTGACACTGCACAGAAGATGTGCCCATCCCTGGTGCTTGGATTTTAAACATGTAATGTAACCAAAAGACAAAACAACATCTATCACTCAGAAAGGCATCATATAATTTATTCCAACAACTATATCATTGACACCAGTGACTGATTTTCACACATACACATACACAAACACATTTATCCCAAGCAAGTACCTAACTGAAAAGGGAGTAACATAGGAGGTCAGTGAAGAGCATATAACTGTCTATAAAGGGGAAAATGCTCAACTTCTTAAGGATACTAGAAAATTAATTATTCATCCATGTCAGGTTTTCTGTCATTCAGATTCTGATTCTCCAGCTGATATGTCAAAGGTGAGAGAAGATAGTGCACAAAAAATTGAGAGCAAAGATATGATCATATCAGAGAAATGAGAAAACTGTATTTTTGGTGGACTCTGCCTTAATGAGGAGATGCAAACATGTAATACAGAAGTCATAACATTCTGAGGAATACTGTTACATTGCAGTATTGGACACAAATTCCTTACATGGAAGTAACCAAATCAGAACTTTATAGTGTTAGCAGTAGATCAAGCAATTTCTGAGTGGACAAAAATGTTGCCAAAAAAGACAGGAGTGTAGCTAGACCATAGTCTCTGAACCAAAATGTAGTTCTCAGACTTCTAACTAAACAACTACTTCATCAAAAGGGGGTGAGGAAACTACTCCTGAGATTCAGCAAACATGAAGCTAATTCCATTAGATGAACTTTTACAAAGAAAGACAAAATAGAGCACAAAATGCCACTCATAAAAACGTGCTTGTATTGTATTTAGCATTACATTATCCACATATTCATTCATCTGAATATCTCTATTTTGAGATGCAACACACAGGAGGATCAGAGTGGGAAGTCCTAGTGACCCCAGTCTCACTATAACTGCTTGCACCCTACCCACCCTCTAATACAAGCATAGGGAAGAAGGGGACAGAGATGCAGTAATACACAGGGGTAGTACTGAAAATGCCTGTCAGAGCAGCACACACGTAAATTTGTGTATATATATATATATATATATATATATATATATATATATATATATATATATATATATATATATACACACACACACACACACACACACACACACACACACACACACACACGAGCGTGAGTGCACACACACACATGCATAAATGTGATTCACTGACATTTGACTGCAGGATCATTTTACTGATATGGGAATCAAGCAACACCAATTATCAAAACTACATTTGAACAAAGGTACATTTGAGTGAAATGTTATTTTACTTTAAATATTCTACGCAATATATGTACGATAACAAGCTTTTTCTGCAGGGGGGTACGCTCCCATGCACACCCTAAATGGTGGGCTTCAACCCCTCATACATGCACAAACATATATATTTCAACTCCATGGTTGCACACCTATGGAGAAAACACATACACATACATACACACACACACACGCACGCACGCATGCACGCACGCACACACACACACACACTGAATCAGTGCTGGCACATAAACACAGCATCTACAGATCTGTTCATGGTGCCCACAGAGTCTTCTAAATGACTTCCCTTACAAGTCCTCAAATCAAATATTATAAAAAAATCATCTACAGAATTTTACAATTTTCATTTAAATGACTTTTCAAATGTACTTTCAAAAAAATATAACTTTGAGCATATATATCACCTGATCTCTGTTCTATTAAAATGAACCTGTGTCTCAGGGTTAATCCTCCTTCCCAATTTATTTTGCTTTCTTTGAAGATGCCCAGTGAGCACAGATGAAGAACTGATAATGCGCAGGCCCCAGAGAGTCCTACCATACACTTTTAATATAACACCCCATGTAGGAAATATCAATTAATGATTCAAATGGAATGGAAATGGTTATGTTATTTGGTGAGTGGAACAGCTGACTAAATAATGTACCACAGCAGGTAAGGAAGTAAAACGTTTGTCTGACCCAGCAGATGGAAACTGTGGCAGCCCAAAAGGTTCAGTGAGACGCCCTCTTTGTGATTATTTGTTCAAAATTCCGAGGAGGAAGACAACCTTAAATTTCAAAATACGCAGGTGCCTGTAAACAAAATACTATAATCACATCCCTGATACATGCTTCTAATACACAAAATGGCTTAAAATGATGTAAACATGATGCAACGATAAGAAATTCACTCAAGGCAAAGTAAATGTAATATCCTTACTATCAGTAGGAATGAAGTATTTAAATGCGTAATGGATGAGGCAAATACTGAAAAAGACTGTATAGTGAAATTCTAGGGACCAGGATCAGTAACAATTTTAACTTTAACGAGTGTGCTGCCACTGTATTTAAGACTTGCATTAGTGGCATACATTATATAAAAACAATGCCAAATCACTCCAGAGAAGTAGATGTTACTCTCTACAGTAAAAATTAAAATAATCCAAACAGACAACTGATAATGTAGAAAGGACTTTAGTTAAACAATATAAATAACAACTTTAATGAGGGTAACAAATGAGGTTTGGAACAGACTGATTTCTCCAGGGACATCTTCAATGTGGGGCTAGATAAATAGAGTAGTAGGAATTAGGAGGATAAAGGGAGGATAGGGTTAAACAGGAATGAGGGATGTTAGGGAGGAAATGAGGTAAGGGTAGGGAGGGGCTTAAAGGGTTTTAGGCAAGTGTAACTGGAGTAGGAGTCACATTTTTGCCATGAACTTGCTAAGGCAAGGTATGCCCATGACGACCTGTAGGTATTCTGGGTGAAAGAGTAAGCCTCAGGGTGCTAGGTAGTGGCAATTGGTATGTATATATATATATATATATATATATATATGGCAGAAACACAAAACCCAGTGCGAAAGGAGCTTGAATACCTTTAGCAGTGAACCAACGTAGCAGCTCTCAAATGAATTGTAACAGGCAGTCCAGAAAATCAACTTTGCTCACCCAATAATTGCAAAGAATCAAGTTCGTAAACCAGGCAAGAATCAAGAACGTAACAGGTCTCAGATAAATTGTAGCAGACAGTCCAAAAAATCAACTTTGCTCTCCAAAGAATCAAGTTCGTAAACCAGACATAAAACCAAAAACACATTTAATAGTAAAATGAGCGCTTTCGCGGTGAACACCACCGCTTCATCAGATATACAAAAAACAGTGAATAACAATTTAAATACATTGCATGATATAGAATCACCAATCGTTGACCTTATCAAGTTATTCTTATTAATTTGTTATTCACTGTTTTTTGTCTGGTGTACGAACTTGATTCTTTGGAGAGCAAAGTGGATTTTTTGGACTGTCTGCTACAATTTATCTGAGAGCTCTTACGTTCTTGATTCTTGCCTGGTTTACGAACTTGATTCTTTGCAATTATTGGGTGAGCAAAGTTGATTTTCTGGACTGCCTGTTACAATTCATTTGAGAGCTGCTACGTTGGTTCATTGCTAAAGGTATTCAAGCTCCTTTCGCATTGGGTTTTGTGTTTTTGCCATATCTGTTTGGGACATTCGCACTGGTTTTTTGTTTATATATGTGTATATATATATATATATATATATATATATATATATATATATATATATATATATATATATATATATATATATATATATATAAAACATATATTATCATATTTCTTTTTTGTTAAGAAATTGGGGATGGGCATAGATATTTGTGTTTAGATAAGGGGCATTTTGGTCTAAGTTTGGCTGGGATTCATGGTGTTGTTTGTTGTGGTCTCTTAGTTAGGTTTTCGTGTAGTGGGGGGTATCAGTGGCCTTGTTTGTCCCTCATTTTGCACTTAAACACGTTGGCAGTTGAGGGGACTTTGTAGTTGTTTGGCTTGATTCCCCTTGTTGGTCTCAATTCTGTTGACAGCTTTTCGGGTCATTTTTGGTGGTAGTTTTGTCTTTGTCTCCAACAGATTTTAGTGGTTCTTGCTGGGGTTGGGACACCGGAATAACTAGAATAAGGTGTTAGTAGTCTCTGACTTGAAGATTGTGTCTGGAGCGAGTGATGGCAGTTCTTCCCATGCACTGTGAGATGTGAATGGTTGTGAGGGGTTGGAGTCTGTTGTGAAGCTGAGAAGTGGCTGCGAGCATAGCTGGTTGTATATACAGAGTTTTATAGGTCGTGTTTTTGCCTCCCGTCTTGGGTTGTTTATCATACAATAGTAATTTTCCAGTAGGTAGTGGCACATCTTTGGAGACAGATGGACTTTAGAAATTAATGGCATACATGTAGGTCAAGACTGTGTATGCATCAGACATTTCCCACTACGGCAAACCTGTTATTTCATTAATTTGATATGCTTGTGAGAGCAATATCGTTATTTTGAGCCTTCATCCCTCGGTACTTTGTGGTTTGTCTGGCTTGTTCTGAGAGGTTGTGAGGCATGATGCATTCCCGTCGGCAAGCATGTGGGTCAAATTAAGATAGCTTTATAAAAGAATGAGTGAATGTGTTAATGTCATGGCAGGCATTCCAAGTGCATGGGCTACACTAGAGTGTGAATTTCGTGTGTCAGGGTCTAGGATAAAAAAAAAAAAAAAAAGAATGGGAATGAGTCGTTATTGGGCCTGGGTTTTGTTTTCCCCCTTCCTCGCATCAGGACAGCAACATTTGCTCTGCTGCTATGGGGAGTTATGAAACCAGTAAAGGTAAATACAAAAAAAATGATGAAATGAGCACCGAGGGTATAGGTTTTATTTCTTGTGGGGTTATATTATGATTGTGGTCAAGTATTGGGTGAAGTGCATGATGGAGGGTGTGTGGGTGAGAAAGAGTAGGGTGGTTTGTGCAAATTATCTTTCTGATGAGATGGAAGGTTTTCGCAGGCTAAGAGGCCCTGCGAGCAGTGGACGTTCACGCATGTGCTATGTGGCAGGGGTGACTGGGGAGATGTAGGTGAGAATGGTTATATTTATCATTACAAATTGCCTCATATTAGTGGGTGTTCCTCCTCAGATTTGTGTTATTCTCACAAATCATGGGAATGGTCAGAGGACTGAAGGCACTCAATAATGACATTCACTTGGTTTCAGACGGTACTGCCAAAGGAGCTGCATGCTGTGACAAATATGGTATTTTAGCATCTTTCTATGTTTATAAGAGCAATATTTACATCTGTCCTATCTTTGGTCTTGTTCCCCACAGCATAGTGCTGCGGCAGTGGCCTTAACTGGGCACTATTAGAATTTGGAGGAATTTCTCAGTACCAACTTTACTAAGGGAGATTTAGTAGCAATCTTGGGGGTGGGGGGTGTTGAACTCGCTTGGTTAGTAATTTGGCTTTGTCAATTCATCATGAACTTCTGGTTTTCTGGTATGCTGCTTAGATATAACTTAAAATAGTCTAAGCATTTAAGTAGAGTACCGTACTTAATAAACATGGTGATATTTCACCTTATTAATTATAAATGGCATAGAGTAGGTTTTATTGTTGCCCTTAGCACTGCAGAAAAGCACTGGGGTGACATAATATATTACACATGGAGGGTAGTTGTATTTGCAACTACTGGGCAAATCAATTGGGGTTGAACTAGAAGGGTATTGATCATACCTCGTGACGGTACAGATTTTCACAGAATGGCCAGATTTGACTCGTATTTTGGTGAGTTTTGCATACATTGTGTTTTTCTGGCAGATTAGTGATAAACCACTCCAGACTGAAGTTAGGAAATGACAGACATTTTCAGACTTCATGCCCAGCGGGAATTCAGGTTAATGCAAAACCTTTTATGCTACTGATTTTGAGTTTGTAAAAGCAATATAAAATTGTCCCCATTTTGATCCTTTCTTAGTTCTTGGGGCCTTTGTCATTTTTTTTTTTTTTTTTTTTTTTTTGCGTTTAGTGGGTGATGGCTTTGACTGCCTGGGAAAGGGAGTTAAGTGGGTTGAGTTGTTTATGGTGAAGCTGGCCGAGAGTTGGGGAGGTAGATGAAGGGGGTTAGGTTGTGTCAGAATGTTTTGTTTCATATGACTTACATTTCATTTTTCTTTGCGGATGGCGGTGCTGTAATGGGTCTTTCACCAGTTGGAGTGTTACGCAATGTGGTCACAGCTGGTTCAGCGCAGAGGTTGTATCAGCTGATGGTGTGAAGGATGTGGGCTTACCAGGTGATGGATGCTGCTGTAAATTGTTTTGACTGATGGAGCTGCAGGGATTGTGCTCACAAGTGATGATACAGTTTTAACTCTTCATTTTTGGCATGAGTGGGTTTGGAATGCTAGTGGTGTGGGGACTGGTAAAGAGGCTATATGTCGGGAGATCAATGAAGCGGGTATTAAGGTTTAATTATGGGGAGTTTGGGGCCCATCCTCAGATCGGGTATTGTCCTAATGAATAAGGTCGTTTAGTCATTTTCAGGTTAAGGGATCTTGGGGTTTTAATTTCCCTTGGGGTATAGTTCACATTGAGCATAGAGACTTGTTGCAGTAGGATACGGCCTTTCCCTTGTCAGAATCATTTAGTTACAAGGGGCAGGGTTTATGTTGGTAGGCGGCATGTGGTTTAAAAATGCTCAGTGTATGGGTAGGTATATGGAGGTACAGACAATAGATGAGGACAGCATGTTGGGTATTCGCAACAGCCTGATTTTGTTTGGTGGGTAATAGATGGGATTTCCTTATGGACTTTTATTGAAATAAGGAGTGCGGGGGTCAGTTTGTAGGACTAGTTTCTTCTTATAAGGAAGGTCATGCTTCTGAAGTTATTGTGAAGTAGGAATGGGGGATGGGTAGGTTAGTACATCCAGGGTAGGACGTTTGAAGGATGGATGTGAGACTTTGACATTGGTCCAATCTAGCAGGCATCATAGTTTAGCAGGAACACGTGGGGGGGAGTAGGGTCCATTTTCACATGGTTAATATGGCAGTGGTATGAGTTGTTGGTGCTGCTACTGGAGGGTGTTAGGTTCTAGGGATTAGATTCGTGTTGCAGGAGTCATAAGGTGGGGGTGTTGTGAGTTGGTCAAATGGTATTATGGTTGTCTGGATAGGAGACTGGGGGGATGGATTTGGAGTTTATTCGTTGGGCATGTGCACAAGATGGGGGTTGTTCCTGGGTAAGGAGGATTTCCGTGTGACTGCTGCAGTGGTAGGAGTGTTAAGGTTAAGTTTTTAAACGTTGAGCAGTGGTACATATGCTGTAAGGTTATGGTACATTTGTGAAGGTTAGTGGATATTGGCACTGTCAAGTTAAGTGGTTTGCAAGGGGTGGTGGTTTGCAAATAGAGGGTCATGGGACTATGATTATGATGGGCTTGAACTCATTAATAAGGTGGTTTTGGATGCCAGATTTTTTTTTTTTTTTTTTTTTTTTAAGGGGTATTGGTCATGATGCCAGGATGAGTCCGCAACTGATCCATAATAAAAATATATTTTTATTTCATCATTAGTAGACCCGTTGGGGGGGGGGGTGTTGCAGTGGGGCATGATGGCATGTCAGTTACAAAGCCTTATTTCAGGCTGTATTGGATTTACTGCATTTATGGTGGATCACTGGGTGGGTATTGACACAGATATGGGTTATCAGTCATTAGAGTGTGGTTTGTTGGCCATGACATGCTAGGATGTTATTGAATATTTATTTCAGAAAGTTGGTGATGCAGATTACTCAGTATTAATTTGAAGGAGGTGTCATTTGAATATTAATAGGTACATTGAGCAGTTAAACAGGGCTGTGGTTAGACATGATGGTGCAATTGGAATTTTGATCAGAGAACTCATGTGGTAATTATATTCACTGGGCAGTTTAATGGGGCTGCAATCTGATGTGAGGGTATGCAATTGCCTTTGCGTGGTTTTAAGGGGCAGATGGTTTAGTGTTTGGGTTGTCCATTTGGTTGGTGATGCCCTGGGAATCATTGCAAAGACTTCATTTGCTGTTGGGGAAGGATTATTTAGCTCTTGCACAGTGGTTATGCTTGATTATGAGGTTATGGTTTGTTACTTTAGCACAAGATAGGGATCACAGGTTTGCTTTTAGCTGTTAGGCGACTGGCTATATTCATTGGTTATGTGACAGGGTTTTAGGAAGGATGACACGGATCCAGCTTGGTTAGGGAGGATGGCGTACACCAAATGATGATCGGCCAAAGGCCTCAATGGTGGTTAGGTTGTTGGAAGTTTGGTTGGAGAGAGGGGGAACAGCCTGGTCAGGCTGGTGGGTGGAGAAGAAGGGCAGGCTTGCCCTCTTCTGTTCCATCTCTAGCGGTAGATGTTCAATTCAATAAGTTGTGAAAGGCAAGTGAGCAGTTGCACTGCTTGATAAGGAAAAGCAAGTGAGTGGTTGCGCTGCTTTATCAAGTGAGAGGTTCCGCTGTTTGATAAGTAAATAAGCAAGTGGATGTAAGCTGCTTATTTGGTTGGAGGTGACTCAATAAATGGTAACTGAAGTGAGTGGTGGTACGCTGCTTCATAACTAAGCGAGTGGAGTTATGTAAGCTGCTTACTGATCAGGTTGAGTGGGGTTACGCTGTCCTATGTTAATGTTACATTGATGCTATTTTCACTTATAGCATGTTTTGGTTGAAATTAATGAATATTGGTTAACAATCATGTTTATGGAAGTACAATAAAGGTCATCAAATGTCATTCGGTATGATGTTTTTATTGAAGAGGACCGCAACAAAATGGAAATGTATTTGAATAGTTCAAAAACAGCTGTTGGCAAGCACTTCCATTCTTGATTTTCATCATCTGATGAAGTACAACATTTAAAGAATGGAAGTACTTAGTAAATGAAGTACAAAGAGCTAAGAACAAAATCTTTTACTAATCAACATATATGAGTCTTTCAAATAAATTCTCACTGTGCTTGTTCTTGTACACTCTGCAGTGATCTACCTCATTCTTAAATGTAAGATGAGTTTCTGCAACTGTATTACAAAAAATCTTGTATACCTTTACAAAAGGCTCAAACTCATGACAAGGGAAGTACAAGGGTTAAAAACATGGTCCAATCTGAAAGATTATACTTCTTGGCATAGCAAGTATTCATCCAATAATTCTTTCTCACTGCCCCACATTTATGAGACTAACTTACATTTATTGAAAAACTTATGCCTCGAGCACACAGGTTGAGTGAGTAGTGAGCAAAGGTCTAAATTAATAATTGGAAACATGAAGCCAGAAAGCTGTCGGTGGTAACAATACAATGTACCGCACTTACCAATCTTCAAAAATAATCTTGATGACTGGATCGGTGATGTAAAGGATGACAGCAGGCACACCTCTGTACGTAGTTAGGCCCTATTCCTGATATTCTTACCTACAAATCTATTCATTTGTAGAACATTTTCACTCAAAAATAATATTTGCCCTCTATGGATTATACTTATCCAAGAAATACCCAATTTATGTTTCTTTTCTCAAAAATATGCTTCTAAATGTAAGTCGTAAAAGGCATAATATGTTATACTTTACAAAAAAAATTAAATATATCACTCTATTGAAAGTAGTTTAATGTTCTGCTCTCCGGTGCAAGGCCACCAGATGAAAGGGCTTTGACATGGACACATTGAGACAGATGAATGTAGAGTAATTTATGGTAAGCCAGTAACTAACTGACAGAATAACATTTTTTTTTCTTAACTGTCTGTCTTGCATTCATTAGCGCTGCTTAACAAAAATTCTTAACCATGTAGAATACTATCTTGTGTGTAGTTTACAAAAGATGTTCATTCCAAAATCATTTCTCCATTTCTTCCAAACATGGATTGAATTATACCATAAGAAACATTTTCATAAGTCTTCGAAACACTAACCTTTCTGTAAAAAAATAAATGTGCTTGAACTGTGGAATTTCTTTTAAGGTTTATAAGGCTTATGTTTGTTGCTTGCTAAAGGTGCAACAGTTCCTGAAGCCACAGTAATCCTTAAATGCCCTGAACAATCTAATACAGATCTTGCAATTGAAAATAAAGGATATGCTGCAAAAAGTAATTGTGGTAGTCATACTTAAAAAATAAAGAACTGCACACATAGCAAATGTGGTTAGTTCTATTTAAAAGGCAAACACAACCTGTACAAAGCAAGTATTATTCTGATGGGCACTGTAACAGTATATTATTTATTGTTTAAGTTCAATATCATATCCCTCAACTGTCCAGATTTTCACAAAATATTCTGATTTTCACCTCATATTTTTAGTATGTTTTTCATAAAATTTATGGTTTTCTGACAAATTACTGAGGATTGATTCTTCATATCTTTCAGAAAATGCATGGTAATACAAATCCTGTTATTCTAACAATTTTCAAAGTTTAAAATAGCAATATTTAAAACCTGTGCCTATTTTGGGCCTTTGCTACCCCATTATTTTTGGCTTTGTCCAGATTTCTTGTGCTAAGAAGTTGAGAGGTATGTTCCATAACCTGCAAGACTGAAATGTTTACAGCTATAACAGTATTTATATGTTCTCTGGTACCTGTTCTGTAATCAAATCAGCAATTCTGGCCATCTAATTTGTTAACATTTGCAAACCCTCAGGAAGCAATTCCAGATACTATGTAGGAAAAAGGGAATAAAATAAGTGGTTTAAAAATCCTGTGGAAAGAGTAGCGGCATAATAAAGAATGAAAGTGCTTAAGATGAATACCGTTAAATGCCAAAGTTGTAACAGATGACACTGAGAAACAGGTTACTCGTCACAACTTGATTCAGAAGATCAGTTCCCCCTAATAACCATAACTAATACCAAAGACACAGGGAACTAAATTTCAGAATAAAGAACAAGACATTTTAAAGCTTTAAACCTCAGTGGTACTAAGTAGTTATGCAATAAGGACTGTGTTAACAGAGAAATGACAATATACCCAGTATATGTTCGCTTTCTGCTTTTAAAACATGACGGGTGACTTAATTTAACTTTTTGCATGCAGCATGAAAACTCCGCACAACTACAGTGGCATGCTGAATTCACTCACAGACTTTGATCTGCAGTGTCCTGCTGGGAGATACTTCATGGCTTTAACCTTTCTGCATAATAAACTGATTTTTTCCATTTTTCATCTTAATACTTCTGCTAGCATGATAGCTTCCAAGTAAATCTTGCTTTCCTAATTCAATAAACTATTCTACCTCCAGTAGATTATTTCTTTTTTGAATATAATAACAGTATCAGTATATAGGGCAGATGCTTTTCTATCTGCAGGTATGAACACACACACACACACACACACACACACACACACACACATATATATATATATATATATATATATATATATATATATATATATATAGTTAGATGCATTTATATCTATTTATCTAGTGCCCTAACAACATTTATGTACAACACAGCATCTGAAGTAGTTTTATAGCCAAGTAATAATAAAGTAAAGGTTATGAGTATACAGACATAACAAACAATCTCAAAAGTTGAAATAGTTTAATTAGGAAGACTATGTTAATAAACAGTTTGACTTCTGGAACCATGTCTTTTCATCATTACAACAACTGAAGTAGCACAATCATGATGAAAAAAGATTAATGCAAACATTCATATTTAATGAAGAAATTGTAACTGAAAAATGCACGTGTGTTACCAGGCTGGGAAGACCAGTGTCTTGAATCGTACAAAGAAAATGACACATTTAAGCAGTGTAAAGTAACAGTATATTGCAAAGCAACTATGCCCTTGGTCATATCTTTTGTATCTTGTTTTTTATTATCTTCTTCTCCAGATTTTCTCTTCAGTGATCTTTAAATCAGTCTTGGTACAAATTGTGTACCATGTTTTCCTCCATTGAGTTATGCATACTTTGAATTGTGACTTTCAGAAAACTAGGCTAATACTATAAGAAAATATCCTACATTTCCTTTCTTGCTTTTGGGATAAGTTGGTGTTACAGTGTAAGTCCTAATTGTGCAACCAATATTACTGAGCTATTATATTTTCCTGCCTTGGCATTTCATAATAACACCATTTGTTCTAATAATTGTCAGTTTTAACAACTACTGTAACAGGTTGTATCTAAAAATGGATCACTGAGACATACAACATGCCACAAACTAATCACCAAATAAAAATTAAAAATAAATATATATATCTATAGCATAGCTCCCTAAAAAAAAAAAATCATAGAATATTCCTTTTAGGATGGCATGGTCATTACTTTTTTCTGTTTGGAATACAGTACTAACACATCATAGGTTCATAGGTAGGTACTAGGCTATCTGCACAAAGGCATTTATAAGCCTAGCCAGAATGTGTTGGCTTTTGCCTCCCCCTTAGATTAGTTCCCTGTGCCTCTGTCCAGCACAGCCACTGAAGCGATCCCCAGGGTAAACTTTCTGTTTCCCATCCACTCGTCAAGGTTTCTCTTGAAGAGTGTTAGTGAGGAGCTCTGCTAATGTAGATTGGAATCTTGTTCCAAAGCATGGGAAGTCTCTGGGACAGGAATCTATCCCTCCAGCATGGCCCATTTATTGTTGTGGTGAGGTTTAGATCCCTAGAGGGTGTGGTTCGAGAGGATATGGTTTTCTTTAGGTGGAGCATGTCTATCAATTCTGGGTTGGACATGGCCTTGTATGTCAGGCAGAGATCACCTCTGAGTAGGCGGTATGCAACCGAGTACAGATGGAGTTTATTCAGCTGAGCTGCATAGGGCATCTGTTTGAGGCCAGTGATCCTCTTGGTGAGGTACTTCTGTTGTCTTTCCAGCTGTTGCAGGTGTCTTGTAAGGTACATCACAAATGGGGTGTTGTACTCTATGATGGGTCTGATGAGTGATGAGTAGAGGGGCACAATGACCTCTTTTGATCTGGATGTGAACCCTTTTGTGATTGGGTGGGCCACATAGAAGGATTTTCTAACCACTTTGGCAATTCAATTATCAAAGGAGAGATTACTATCTAGTTGGGTCCCCAGATCCCTTATTATATCTTCCATATTTAGGGGACTACCACCTATGTGGTAGTTTGTGAGTACTTTGTTTTTTCCAAAGGGGATGACTATGCACTTTTTGGCATTTAGCTTGAGGGCATGATTTTGATGCCAGGTATCCGTCTCAGTGAGACCCTTTTGGAGGATGTCTGTGTCAGCCAGAGAGTCAATTATAGCCCCTAATTTGCAGTCGTCTGTGAACTAGGTCAGCCATAGTCCTCCTGTGCTTGCCTGTACCTCTGAGAAGTATATGCCGAACAGGAGGCGGTCCTAGGACTGAGCCCTGAGGAATGCCACTTGTAACCGGTTTAGATTCGGACCTAGGTCCTGCAACTCTCACCATGTGGGTTCTGTCCGTGAGCCAGTTGTCAACCCATCTTGTGACATAGGGGTTTATGTTCAGGCTGGTGAGCTAGTCTATAATACCAAAATGGGGAATGGTGTCAAAGGCCTTTGCGAGGTCTAGGTAGGCTGTGTGTACCACCTTTCCCTCATCTATAGCCTTGGTAACTGTCTCAAAGAAGTCCACCAGGTTTAGGAGGCATGATCTGCCCTTAACAAAGCCAAACTGGGTAGGGTCCAGTGTTTGGAGATTCCCAATGTCTCTGTTAATGAGTTCCATGATGATGGGCTCCATAGCCTTGCAGACCAAGCTAGTCAGGCTTATAGGGTGATAGTTCCCAGGGTCTGTTGTGGATCCACCTTTGTGGAGCAGAATAACCGTTGCTGTGTGCCACTCTATGGGTACGTAGCCCGTGGAGAGGCTGAGTTTGAACAATGTGTTTAGGTGAGGGATTAGTTCATCTTTGAGCTTGTGTAGGACGCAGCCTGGGACACCGTCTGGTCCCACTGATGCTGTGTTTTTGGCTTTGGAGAGGGCTGTTTTAACATGAGCATCTGTAATTTCAGGGGCTCTACATTCTTCTGGTATGGTTATGGGCCCTTTTGGGGGTGAGAGGGGGTGAAGATTGCACTGAGCCTGTCTGCCAGGATGTTGGCAATATTGGTCGGTTCGGTGTATTTTGTGCCATTCTGCACTAACTCCGAGCAGATCTGAGCATTGCCACTTAGATTATTGACATAGATAAAGAATGCCTTGTGGTTATCTTTGGAGTCCTTGGCAATTTTTCTTTTGAAGCTAGCCTTGGATGATTTTATGAGGGATCATAGTTTTTTGCTGATACTGATCAGGGATGTCTTCCCTTCTTGGGATTTTGCTCTTTTCTGTACTAGTTTTCTCCTTCTGTTGTATAGCTTGTTTATGACAGGGGTCCGCCAGACTGGTCTCCTTTTCTTGGAGGAGTGAGTCTTGGTTTTGCTTGGATAGCATGATCCATGCATTCTTGCAGGTGCCCATAGAATGCATTAGTAAAGGATTTTGCAGCTTGGACAGCATTATCCTTTAGCATGGGGGCTTTGAAACTTTCCACCTCAGTCTTAAGTAATGTGAAGTTTGCTTTTGAAGAGTTTTTCAGGATGGTTTCCTTGACCGGGGGTGAGGGTGGAATGTGGATATCCAGAGTGATTTGTTTATGGTCAGATCTAATCAGCAAGGGGTTGACCTCCAGTCTGGAACACCGGTTGCCCATGTTGGTGATGACCAGGTCCAATATGTTGTAACCTCTGGTGGGAGTGTTGACCAGTACATCCAGGGCATTTGAGTTTATAAATTCTAGGAAATGTTGGGCAAGGGAGTTAGTACTTGAGTAGTTCTCCCAGTTAATGTTTGGGTAATTGAAATCACCCAATATTAAGGTGTTTGGTAGGACCTTTATGTTTCCCAGTGTTTCCAGAAATGTGGAATGGTGGTCCTGGGACATGATGGGTGATCTGTAGCAAGCTACAATTTGAATTGCAGTTTTGCCCATTGTTAGTTGCACGTGGATGATCTCTGAAGCATCGTGCTGTGCCACTAACCTGGAGGTGTGGGTATCCTTGATGAATATGGATACGCCCCTGCCTTTTGTATTTCAGTCCGGGTTCTGTGGCCAAAATGTATGGTATGAATTGTAGTACTGGGGTGCTCTCTGGAGCCTTATTCCAGGTTTCTGTTAATGCACATATATTAATTTTCTCCATACTGAGGAGTGCCTCGAGCGCATGCACTTTGAGGTTTAGACTTCTGGCATTGAGTAGCATTACCCTCAGTTTTTTGTTATATTTGCTATTTACGGTGGTGGGTTTGTCCTTTGAGCCTTGCCTAAAAAGGCACTATGGGGTGGCAAGAGCCTTGGCCAGTATTCAAAAGCCTAAGGGTGACAGATGCAAGCCACCTCTAGCGAAGCAGCGTGGCTTGTCGAGCATGTCATCCCAGGTAGACAGACATTGGATCCCTTTGCATGACACCAGAAACTTATCCAGTTGCTGAACTTGATAATTTTTTCTTTATACCATGGTATCATTCTTGGTGAGGGTAGGATGCTACTCAGGTTCAGGGTCATACCGGCCTGGGCTATGTGATCAGAGAGCTCTTTCATGTCTCTTTTCGTGTAGTGCAGGGAGGTACGGCTCAGGTCATTCACACCAACATGGACAATGACAGAGTCATATTTGTACTTGTTCTGGACTGACCTGAGTGCTTGTGTTATGTGGCAGATCCTGGCACCTGACAGGCAGCTAACAGTAACCTTCTCCTTGTTCAGCCTAGTGAGTGGGACGTCAGTGTGTCTGACTATAGAGTTGCCTATTACTAGTGTGTTGGGTATGTTATTTTGCCTTAGGGGCTGTGATTGCATGGCACACTGGTTTTGTGAAGTATGTGTTTCATGGTTTGTGTTGGGGGGGGGTGGAGGTTGCTTGGATGTCTGCTTTAGAGGTCTCTGTTGCTTTTCCAGATTTTTATTTAGAGCCTCCGAGTATGTTTTTGTGTATTTATATGTATTTTTTGCCGGTGCTGGTTTAATGTGTCTATGTGAGACTGGTGGTTTGATGCAAGTATTTCCCTTCTCCTCTTGACTGTCTGATCCAGTCTTGCATGTATTAGTGTTTGGTGGTAGGAGGAGAGGGCTGTCTGTGTACATGAGGCAGTTGTAACATTGCCTCAAAATGCCCAGATTCACCAGTTGGACTGGAGAGTACACCTGAAACTGCCCTTTAGACATGCCTGGGTAGGTACAGTGAACTGTTCTATTGATCGGCTGATAAGGTCGAATAGAGAGCCTAGTCCTTCTGTACAGTATAGGGGGGTCTAGTGCTAGGGTTTATAAGTGCGTGCTATGAGTTTTGAGCAAGTGCCTGGCTGAGAAATTAATGGTTTGAGTGCTTAAGTTGAAAGTTTTTCTAGTTCAAAGGGAAAAATTAAAGAGGAGACTTTGTGGAGCCAGGAATAGTTATACCCTAGCTAACCGGGCTGCCTGGCAAGCAAAACCGGGCAAATGCATTTTTTATAGCAGAGAAATGAAAGAGATACAAATTAGCCCAAAATGGCCAATAAATGACTAATGTATGGGCTGACAGCACTCCTCCAGGGACAGATAGGCTGCTCAAAGCTCCCGTCTCTCACAGGTGGACAGAGAAACTTCCTTCTATCCAAGTAAGGTATGGGCAAGCACAGAGACTTGTAACACAGCCCTGAATTCAGCACTAACCTGAAAACTGGACTTTACTAGCTTAGAAAGGCAGGAAACAAGTATATATTTTTTTGTTTTTTTTTCAGAAAATAAAGCAGTTACAATAAAAAAAACACTTTAAATGCACAGAAAAGGATACTTATTGTTATATATCTCAGATCAGAGCTGTAGTCAATGCCCCTAGTAATAAAGCAGGAAGAAACACAAATAGAGTAAAAGCAGATGAATAAAGTGCAATATATATATATATATATATATATATATATATATATATATATATATATATATATATATATATATATAAAACAATAGAAAACGAACAAACTGATTTAAACAAGTTACCCAATTAACCAGAAAAAATCTCAAAACTGAGCCCTGTTCCAGCAGTCTTCAATCAGACAAGTTCTAACTGCACACTCCTGCCACTAGGGTACAGGGGAACCTTCTCCAAAAAAGATGGCCTGGATCAGTGCTCAAGTTATACAAACAAAGCTAGATTCAGCAGGCCTGAATCTGGTCTATGCTACAGCAACAAGGCACACCAATTTCAGAAAAAAACAGTTCAAATAAGCAGGCACAATAAGCCTGTGACCAGAAATTCCCAGCTCAGAAGGGCAGAATCCAGTCTCTCCTCCCACAAGAGTGCAGACCACAAACCATCTTAATGTAGAATAATGGGCCTGAAGCCCAAGTGCTCAAACCAGAACTAATACACTTTTAGAACAGCAGACACTGAGCCTTCAATCAGCAATTCCCTGCTTAGAAGGATGTATCCGACAGCTAATTTATATCTGAACTCTTTGCAAGATTGGCACTGCTATACAGTATTATTTGCTTTATAAGGCTTTAAGTCTCTGTGGCAGTCTCATACATAACTAATAAATTAAGAATAGAACCTAAACATTTTGATAAGTAGCTGATTTCTGATGCCATTTGAAATTTCTAAACCTTTTCTCCCTAAGCCTTGTTCAAAATGAAACGCACATGACAAACTATTTCAGAAGTGACCATAAGTTTATTAAATAACGCAAAACAAGCTAAATTTAAACTGTTTAACAGATAAATGTAACACTGTACTAGACCTTGCAACATAAAACATAACTAAGACTATTACAACTACAGACTTGTTAATGTGTGGCATAACATAAAGTCCTTCCGATGTCTTTTAAATTGATTTGATATACCCATAACCAATCAATCATGCCACTGCATGTGCAGTGCCATTATGAACTGAATTCTTTACTTATCAAATACCAAAAGGGTAAAAAAAAAAAAAAAAGGGAGGCCATAAAGAGCCACCCACCAGGCTGCCAAAAGCACACAGCCCCCCCCCCCCTGTATTTATTTATTTTTTAAAAGAATTGATATTTAATTAATTACTGGCTTTTGACTACAAAGACTTGTATTTGTGTTGAAGTAAGTAGATTTTAAATGTTTTTATTTAAATTTAGGTTTTAATCAAAGCAATTAAAATGTATTATGTTAAATGATTCTAAACGACTATGTATTTTATACTTTGTTTTTAGAGAATGTCATTCTTCTTCTTTCGGCTTTTCCCAGTTAGCGGTCACCACAGTGGATCACCTGTCCGCTCATGATTGGCAGTGGAGTTTTACGGTGCTGAGGTGCCAGCCCGGCACCCAACCTTCCACAAAAGGCACACACACACACACACACACACACACACACACACACACACACACACACACACACACCTAGAGCCAATTTAGAATGTCCAATCCACCTACACCTACAGCATGTCTTTGGGATGTGGGAAGAAACTGGAGAACCCGGAGGAAACCCACGCAACCACAGGGAGGACATGCAGACTCCGCACAGAAGGCACCCCAGCCAAGAATCAAACTGGAGAACATCTTGCTGTGAGGCGGCAATGCTAACCGCTGCACCACTGTGGCCACCCATTTTTAGAGAATGCCAATTTATTTAAATAGGCGGTGGTACAGCGGTGGTGTTGTTACCTCATAGCAAGAGGTTCTCCTGTTTGATTCTCGGCTTGGCTTGAGAGTGCCTTCTGTGTGGAGTCTGCATGTCCTCCCCGTGGTTTGGTAGCGTTCGAAAGACATGTGTGCGTAAATGGGCGTGCCTTCATTGAAGGTTGGGCGTCGAGCTGGCACCTCGGGGTTTCGTAAAAATCTACTGCCAATCATTAGCAGACCGGAGTTCCGCTGTGACGACCCCTTACTGGGAAAAAGCCGAAAGACAAACAACAACATTGGCAATTCCTTTTTTAGATGGATGTCATTCATAATTATTAATGTGAACATTTTCTGATTGGTTTTGGGGAATGATTTTTATTGGTGTGTCTGGTTTTGGTTTTGGGATAAATGTCAGCAAGTGTTCTAATTGTGTTTTAACATCTGATGAAGTATTTTGATGAAAACACTGGTGATATTGTTCAGGCATTTATGTGTTATGCTTTTCGCAATAAATGAATAATGAATTGGATAACTTAAATGCCTGGCTTGTTAAAAAACAATCTTTAAAAACTAAGTGAACAAGTAACAAATAGTGATGTGGACACTTATAATAATAATGTCAGCAAGTTACATGATGCAATGTTGAAATTTAAATTCTAAGATATTGAAAACACATATTTTAAAGATTGTTTATGTTTAAGTATTGTTCTAAAGGGACTAAGGGTTTTTAAGTTTCCAAATAATGTAGAAGAAGGAAATGAATTTTACAATGAACTACTAAGTTTATTTGATAGATGTGTGAGTGATGTGATGAGGGCTATTATTAAATATAATGAAAATGAAACAGTACTGTTACAAAAGCAGATTGAAAAAGTTAATGACTGTATCATAAAGGATCTTATGGGTTATTACTAACAGGAAGAAAAGGAAAATAGAGTGAGATGTATTAGAGTATAGAGAGAATAGGAGTTACCCTATGCCCAAATATAAAAAGAAAAATATGAGGCCAGTGATTTTAGGAGGGTGCCAATAATAGGCCACTAACAGGAACCACTAATTGGAAGGGATGATAGAGACTTGGAACAGAGTTTGTACAACAACTGAATAGGGACTACCCTTTAGAGTACCCACTGCTTCGCATGTTGGAGAGACTGAAGAACAGAAATCAATCTTATTATACCCAGGATTATGGGTATGGGGAGTGGTGGAGGGGAGAACAAACACGATGGCAGAGATAGTTAATAATGTTGGGGAAACAATGAAATTTTGAAGGAAAATTGTAAGTACACTTTCAATAAGTGCAATATCTTTAACTATAATAGTACTGATCTGAACAAGGGGCACTTTAACTTGTTTTCTAAGGGACTCATATTTATTCCACGAAGAAAATTTGATCTGAGTAAAACCATCATTGATCTTAAATTATTTATGCGTAAAATTAATTTAGAAATACTAGATACTCATAACTCTGGAAGTGGTTCTAGTAACGAACTCAGAACAAGAAGTGTATTTTAACCCCCCACTTCACCCACAATTAAAACATTTAGAGAATATAATTGAGAACGAGTTAAAAGGAAAATATTAAAAACAAATTTAAGTACAATCTTACAAAAGAAGAGAACAATACATTGGATAATATTGAAACTAACAAAAATATAAGGGTGATGAAGCCAGACAAGGTAGGGAGGATAGTTTTAATGGACAAAATAATATACGAAGGAAAAATTTTAGACATTCTAAGTGATGACAATAAGTATATAAGGATATCTAGAAATGAGAAACATATTGCTTATAGTAAAATAGACAGTCTTAAATTATATGCTTATGGATGGAATAATAAAGCCTTTTACTTACAACATTTTTAAAAATTGAGAAACTGAGAATTCCCTCTATCTTCAGAATACCTAAAGTTCATAAAAATGAGTTAGACACACCTTTAAGGCTCATTGTTTCAGGTTAAGGATCTAAAACCGAATCACTGGCCAAATTTATTGACTTTAAAGTGAAAAAGCTATGTATGAGGGACCATGACATATTAAAGGACTCCTGGGATTATCTGAGGGGGGTTACACCTGAGCTGTTTAATAAAGATATTTTATTTGTTACTATTGATGTAGTTGATCTTTTTACAGTAATACCCCATGACAAGGGTATAGAATGGTTTGAGGAAGCCTTAACAGAGAAGGATAATCTTTCATGCAATGGTTTTTGTATTTGTTTACAGTTAATAGAACTGGTTTTGAAAAAAATTAACTATATTTTCTTTGAAGGGGAGTTCTTCTATCAAGTGAAAGGTGTGGCAATGGGGGCCTGTTGTGCCCCCACTTCCACAAACATAGTCCTATCTATATGAGAACAAAAATGTATTTATGGGTCTGGTTATGAATGTTGTTGGATGTTATATAAAAGGTACCTGGACAACATTTGTTTGTTCTGGGTGGATACAGAGAATCAATTAAAAAATTGTATTAATTATATTCATAACATTATGGAATTTTAAAATTCACTTACAATATTAATTTTGATAGAGTAGACATTTTGGATGCAACTATACATAAGTTAGATGATAGGTTTAAGGCCACAGTATAAAGGAAAAAAACATTTTCCAACTCTTGTTTGTTTTACTCAAGTGCACACCCTACACATCAAAAAAGAGATATAGTAAAAGGTCAGTGCATTAGAGAAAATAGAATTTCTTCAGAAGGAATAGATTTTGAGACAGAATGTGAGTACTTGAAAGATATGTTTTTGGAAAGGGGTTAAGCATCGAGTTTGATCAATGAAGTGTATAAAAAGGTTTTGAGTAAGAGAAGTGAAGTATATGCACCTATTTTAGGAAAAGTTCTAGTAGAGTTGAGTGGTAATGGTATGACTGAAAATTGAAATGAACATATAAATCTCTATCAGACAACATTCATAACATACCATAGTGGAGATTCCCATGTAATTAAAAACATTTTGGAAACAGAATGGGATAGGCTTGTAAATTTAACAGATGTTACTCAGATTTCTGGCAAATCAATGAAAGTTATTTTTAGGAAAGGACGTAATTTAAAAAAACCTTCTGGAAAAGCAGGATCTGACAAATAATAAGTATGATAAAAGAAGGAAGGGGACATTCAAATGTGACGAATATTCACAATGTCAGTATATAAGTCATAAAGAAAGGGTGTATGCTCAGAGTCGCAATAGATGTATTGAGAGGAAGACATACTCTAATGGCAAAACAGGAGGGGTCGTTTACTTAGCTCAGTGTAAAGCTTGTGAAACATTTTATATAGGGAAGACCGAACGTACATTGAAAAGGAGAATATATGAGCATTACTATGATATTTGAAACTGTAATGAGAAAAATGCTTTATATAAACCCTCATTAAGTTGTACACAAAGTATGAATTTTTTGTTTTAGAATGGATACCAAAGAACAACAGAAGGGGGCCCTGGGAGAATACTATAGAATTTAAAGAACTCTATTGGCAAATAATTGTGGAAGTTAATAAAACTCCAGGGCTTAATGAGAACCTCACCCTTGCTCCAGTGTTAAAAAAGAGGGTCACTAAGTTATGATTGTACCCTTTGAAACTATCATTTGTGGTTGGGTTTATTTAGATATAGTTTGTTTGCCCTGCTGTAATTCTAAACTTACTGAGGTAGGAACACTTGTTTAGTACACACAGTCCTACAAAGTAATACATTGTTTTTAGTGTACTTCTTCATTAATCCACTAGATGATGGAAGAGGTACATTTATGAGTTTATGGTATTTTAAATATGAATATTTATTACTTCTTCTTCTTCTTCTTTCGGCTTTTTCCTGGTTAGGGGTCGCCACAGTGGATCATCTGTCCTCTCATGATTGGCAGTGGAGTTTTACGGTGTCGAGTTGCCAGCCCGGCGCCCAACCTTCCACAGAAGGCACACACATGCACTCACTCACACCTAGGGCCAATTTAGAGTGTCCAATCCACCTGCTGCATGTCTTTGGGATGTGGGAGGAAACCGGAGCACCCGGAGGAAACCCACGCGACCACAGGGAGGACATGCAGACTCTGCACAGAAGGCACCCCAGCTGAGAATCTAACCGGAGAACCTCTTGCTGTGAGGTGGCAATGCTAACCACTGCACCACCGTGGCCGCCTCATGAATATTTATTACTAATAACTGAATAAATTTTAGGATATTTTAGGGTAATATGAATAGAACTGCTATTTTAGAATTATATTGATTTACTTTTCAATGAAATTCAGTTTTAAGTAATTAAATTAATGCTTTTTAACTGAGAGATTTTCATTGGTGGATTTTAATTATTAAGTTTATATAAGGGATGTTCAAAGTCATTGGATGTATCTGATGAAGTTTATTTGTTATAAGACAAAAACGCTGTGATTACACTGAGGGCATTAATATTGTTTGGTCTGACTTGTATAAAGTGCTTGCTGTATCCTACAATTGAGTCAAACCCTTCTGGTGAGCCCAGGACTGTTTTCTTTTTGCAATAAAGCCTTCTTCCCATTATTATGCTGCTCATTTTTGGAGGGGCCCTTCCAGGTGCCTTTTGTGTTTTTTATCAGTTTGATTTGGCACTGGACTTCAACTTTCGTGGTTTTGACAACAACAACACATAAAGAATGAAGTGGCAATGAACAAAGTAATCATAATCTAAATATAATTGACAATGACCTAGTGATTATAATTGACATAGAGCTCATTTACTGCTTACTAGACAATTATTTGTTTAGATACAATGATAAGTTTAAGTTGGATAAGTCCAGACTCATGTCTGATAAACGAGTACCATCTTTTTTTAACCAAACTACATCTTTAACATATAAATCCTGGTGCTGGACCACTGAAGTACCTACCCACTGGTATCTTCTTGCTACCCTATGGTTAAGAAGTCCTCTAGCCTTCTCAATAGTGTGAGAATTAAAAACTACTGACTATTTTAAGTTGGAAATGACTGCTGACCAAACTGTGAATAGATGGGGGTAATGGTGCCTGATTGTTGCAAGGTCCCTTAGAATGCAATAAATAAGATGCCTTTTGGTGGAAGGGCCAAGATTGTTACCCTCTGCATGAATAATGAGTTTGTGGAGTGGTTCTGCTTGTTGAACATGCTGGTGGAGGTGAAAGAGGAGATTCCTCCATTAAAGACCAGGGATTCTTTTTTAAATTAATTCAACACTGGCATGGTCAAATCCAAGGTTTGACCCATTTGGGTGGCTTTAGCTTGCAAGCTGAAGGAGCGAATGAGCTTTTGTCATGAAAATAAATTAAATTATGTGACAATTACCTGTGGTTGGGCTTACTACATGTACCTTAAGTAAGATTTGGAAGATACCTGCCTAATCTTTTAATAACTTCAGTAGACTGGCCTGAGACAGCTAAATCAGAGGCTTGACCAATTCTGAATGAGTGGGATTTATAACATTGTAAGTAAATGCCTGAGTGAACTAGAACTCATCTAAGCTGCTTGGGAAAATCGATACAGGTGACCTTGAATTCACACATGATTAACACTAATCTGTTGTTATCTTGGTGTGGGTTTAACTACTAGAAAGTTTTCCCCAAGCAACTCTAAATGAGATGGGATCATTATTTCTTTGCAGGGAACTTGTCTGTTTTTGATTAGGAAATTTGTATTAAGACTACTCCCTGTGTCAAAACTACATCCACTCACTTTATCCTACCTATCAATTCACTAATCTTGAAAGCACCAAAGTGTAATCTAGAGAACAGAGTAACCCAAAGGCAGTGAGTGCGATATGATTCAGAGAAGGAGAATAAGCTGAGCAGGATGGATTTCAGTAAAACTAAACTTATAGGATGTCTCCTGTCATGGCTGGCATTCCTCTGCATGGCCCAAATTTTAATGACTCTGGCCACTGTGCAGTGTTTTGTATGGTCTGGAAATCAGAATATTCTAATGAATAAGCTTAAAGCAGATAGGCTGATTCTGAATTTGCCTGCTGAGAGGCCCATAAAGTCACAGTAATGAAGGTCGCGCAGTATGGTGTGGACACCATATTGGCAGTTGTGAATTCCTATGCAGTGGAAAAAATAGGCAAACTGCTTAATTGCAGCAATGAATGCTTTCTTGGTACTTTTGGACCATGCATTCCAAGACCAGGATATAGTTACCCTTCTCCAGTCATCCATACTCTTTCCGTTTTACAGGGCGTGAATCGGCTTGTGGAGCCATGATGTTGTATTGTTGAACATGCAATTCAGAAAGAACATAAGCTAATTGGTTCTTGGATTTCTTAATGTGTTCTATAGTAAAAACAACTTGATCTTAAAAGACAGGAGAATTAACAGCATTAAAATAGAATTGACCCAAAACTGTTTGAAAGACTTGCTGCATACAGTTGTACTACTGCTTTGCTATCTGATCTGAATATTAACTGTTTGTTGTTGAGTTGGTCCTGCTATATGAGAACTGAATCCCAGATGGGGAAACTCTCTAAAAATGTGATATCCTTCCTCCTTGCTAAAGCCCAGTTTCTTTGTTCATGGCTCTGAATAGCAGTGCATCTTGAAGTAACCCCCATACCATTTCTGACAGATACATCTGTGAACAGTCGCAGGTTTTCATTTGATAACCGGACATCTTGCCAAAAGGATGTACAGTTGCACTGCTGGAGGAAGTTGAACCAGGATTTGAGGTCTTTTTGAACTCTCTTGTTAATACAGATCCTGCAATGTTTTTGGTAACCTCCAACTAAGAGGTCTGATAACGACCTGGTGAATGTTCTGCCTCTGGCTCCCTATGCAAAGTAGAGGAGGCCCAACATTTCCATGACTTGTCCGATCGCATTCCTTTTGGATACAAGAAAACTGTTGATCCCATTGGTTATTTAGCTGACTTTTTCTTCTGGCAGATGGAAGCAGCCCTGTGAATTACATTAAAATTTTAGACAGTCCTTCCAACTTGTCTTCAGCTAATTGCAGTCCTAGTGAGCTACATAAATTACTGAATGACTGGAGAACTTGCTTAGTTCAAGTTTCACCATCTCCTATGATTAAAAAAAATTATCTAAATATTGAACCGTGAGGAAAGACAGGCTTAATTGCTTCTCACACCATAGAAGCATCTTGCTAAACAGTCAAACACCAACCATACTATCGAGCATGCCATAGGCATAAGTATGTCAAAAAAGTATTTGTTGTTAAATTCCATGCCTGAAAGGTACCCAGCACGCTGTAGGCATAAGTGTGTCAAAAAAGTATTTGTTGTTAAATTCCATGCCTAAAAGATGCCATTCCTGGGGACCAATAGGTAACAGCTAAAAGCAGATGGAATGTCAACGTTTGCCTCCCAGGGATATCTGATTTCTTTTATAATGGCTCCTGCATCATCCAGTGATGAGTACTGTACTGTGGAATATTTTTTTTGTCAGTGCCATAATTTAAAGTTGAATCTTCTGGGTAAGATAGGTGATGTATTAAATGACACCCACCTAACTTTTTGTTGGAAACCAAGCCCATGGGGAAAATGATGAAAGGCTAAAATGTGGGCATCTGAAATGGTCCCTTGATGTGACCTACTGTAGTTGGATTTTCTTGGCAAGGAAGGAGTTGACTATAAGTTCTTTCCCTTTTACTGATGATAATTATTTTTTTCTGGGTGTGGGTGTGCTGTGTGTTGGATTTTAAGGAAAACTCAGTGAAGATGCCACCAGTGATAAAGCTGGAAGAGGTTTTGTCATGATAATACTTCAGCAGCTCTCTGAAGACTGTTATCCTTATAGGAAAATGGTCCCAGTTGGAGGTACCTAAATTTGCTAAAATAGAGGGATCTGTTGAGGGCCACAAAGGTGTATGTTTTGTCCTTGTCTGTTGTTAACGCTACATTAAGTTGTGTTCTGTTTAGCTGCTGGCTTGAAATTTGATGACCATTGGTGCCTCTGTGCCAAAATTTTATAGAGAGGTGTTTCCCAAAACTGACATTGCAAATGTGGGAAAATTTACATGCTGGCTAACTACAGCTGCCTGTGGTAAAGGCCCAACAAGATTTGGCTTTGAGAATAAAGTGTTGCTCTTGTTGGTTAGGTTCACTTTTGTAACTGTCCGCCATAATGCTGTAAGCATGTCTGTCTCTCATTTTAATTGACTATCTTTTGATTTTAACTTCCTGATCCTTTGGTCCCTGTGATACCACAACATTCTGCTTTTATTGCATGGGCCTCCCTTACAATAAAGTATCCTAGCAAGGGTAGCCTTGGAAGGGTCCATTTTTCAAAGTATAGACATGTAGTGTTTGAACTCCACCCAATTATCCCAACACTTTATTTTCAAGCATTTGAGCTGTGGTCTTAACCAGGACCATAGGGCTTCTATCAGATCTTTGGATCCCTTAATGTCACCATCCATTATTCTCTGAACATAAAATGTGTCTGTGAAGTTCCTTTTCCTAAATTTGTTCTTTTACCACTTGTGGTATATATAAAGTGATGAATAAACCCTGTGAATGTTTTCTGGGGTGAATCTGCATAGTGTTTCAACTAATGCTGTTATGATCTAGATCTACTGCATTTTCTGAAGATGTTTACTATATCACTACAAATGGAGGAAGTAAGAAGAATCTGCAGTTACAATGTTGGGCCCATTTGGGTGGTCTTTGATCTGAGAGCTTATTACTTCTCCCTCCTATTTGGGTAGTCTAACCCTGCCATCCTGATTAAGGACTTCAGTAAAAGCCTCCACATATTCATTTGTCTGTCCTAGTTGATCTTCCTATTAATTAACTGAAACTTCTGCAGTCTCGTACCTGTAGAAATATGTTGGGAATTGTCCTTGGGATCTTGGAATACTGTCAACTTCCAGTTCCTCCTTCTTTTTTTTTTTCCATAATAAATCTTTATTTTTATATACTTTTCATACAAAATTATAAAATAGAAACTACTAACTAACACTGTAACAATCACACCAAACAATATACAATATTTACAAGAATACTTCCATATAAGACATTAGAAATATAAGAAAAACATAGAATAATTAGTAAGTTTTCCATATTGAACAGTTTGATTAGACATTTCTCTCCAAATATAGCAATGATTATTACTACCTTCAATTCAAAAGTTTTATGCTAATATAATATTAAATATCTGTTCCCAAATTTTCGGATTATTGATACCCTTACTATGTGACTTTAAAAGTAGTTTATGAGCTAGTATATGTTTTGTCGCCAACACTCTGAAGTTTTGCCATGATGTTTTAGTTGGGTCTAGCCAATTTGAAGCTATATAAAGCTTCATTAGTAAGACGATATTAATATGAACTATAATCTGTGATCTGGTAAGTTCCTTCGGGGGAATATCCAAAATCATAAATTTCCAATTCAGTGTTGTACTTTGGTAGCCCACTTTCTGAAGTTGCATTTTAATGGAATTCCACAGTTTGTATATACACTTAAAGCTCCAGAACATATGAAGAAGATCAGCCGGTTGAATTTTGCAGTATGGACATGTTGCAGAGTTTTTAGAATTAAATTTATGCAGGGCAAGGCGTGTATAATATGCATTATTCCAAATCATCAGCTGGGTATATAACAGTTTTTGAAGAGAAGTAGATTTAATAGTCAATTCAATTGCCTTTAACATATTACTTTTATCTGTCAATAATATTCTCTCTTCCCAATAATTTGATAACAAAACTTTACCTTAAAATTTAAGTTCTTTAATTAATTTATTTGTTGCTGTTATACATTTAATATCTTGTTGGAGAGCTTGCCACAACTCAGAGCATTTATTTATAGTCTCTTCATCCAGTTTAAAGTTTTGGAGGTAACTTATAGTAAATTCTCTAATCTGTCTAAGAATAATCAGGTAATTTTTAGGTAAATTAAATTCTTGTCTTATTTGGTTGGGCGATCGATCCAGATGCTTATATATATCAATCATAGTTAAATTAATAATTAATGGAAACTTCTTTAGATCAATTTATTGGTTGTTCAGCTTTACATTTGGGTTTCTGTGAAAGAGCTGAAAGACCATCATATGCTGAAGTAAATCCAGTGATTGAAATAGACTCTGTAAAGATAATATTTCCGTTTTAATGTGTTCCACAATCCCATATACCTTCAGAATATCTTTACCCAAAAAGGGCATTGCTTTAGGATTAATGTTCAACTTTAAAATATATTCATAGTTCAGGGTTAGCCAAGTTGGTGTCCACTTGGTACTAATTATCTCATGATTGGCCATTCTTAAAATCCCATTAGAATTCACAATCAGATAATAGATTTCAAAATTAGGCAACTCCAGACCTCCTTTACTTTTTGGAGTCATTAATTTGTCATAAGATACCCTAGTTTTCTTTGGTTCCCAAATACATTTAGCCAAATCTTTATGAATTTGTTTAAAAAATGTTCTTGAGAGGGATAAATGAGCTGACCTAAAAATATACAGTAACCGTGGCAATACATTCATTTTTATAATAGAAACTTTGGCTAATACTGGCAAGTGCAAATTTTTCCATCTCACAAAATCAGAAACTATTTGTTCCCAAACTAATTTAATGTTATTATTATACAAATCTTTATTATCTGTGGAAAACACAACACCTAGGTATTTAATATTATCTTTAAATGTTACCTGCCCCACTAAAGGTAATAATGAGAAAGGTTTAGGTGTTTTTAAAGGGAATATATTGGTTTTCCCCAAATTAATTTTATAGTTAGAAACCTCTGCAAAATCATTAACTGCTTTCAATATCTTCTCAGTGTCTGATATTGGAGATGCACAATAAATATTCAGATCATCAGCAAAAGCTGCCATTAATATTTTAGTTCCATACATTATTGGGACATTATGATAAACCGTCTGCTTAATATATTAGAACAAGGGTTCAAGATAAATATTAAATAGTAAAGGGGACAAAGGACAACCCTGTCGCGTTCCCGACCTAATCTGTATTCTTTTGGAAAAATTTCTGTTAATATACAGTGTAGTACAAGGATTGCTATATAAAATTTGTAAGATTTGAACAGATTCAGGGGATATATTAAAATAAGGTAAGAGATGAAACAGAAAATTTGTGTCTACCCTATCAAAGGCCATCTGTGCATCTATTATAAGAGCATATATATTCAGATTAATTTGCTTAGCATGCACTATCATAGTATGTAATGAAAGTGTATTATCACTTGTTTGTCTACCTGTCATAAATCCAGCCTGTTCTTTAGATATTATATGAATCATGATTTTCTTCAATCTAAATGCTATAATTGATGTTAAAATTTTCATGTCTACGTTTATTAATGATATCGGTCTATAATTATCTGGGTTCTGGGGATCAGAGTTAGCTTTATGTATAAGAATAGTTTTGGAAGCATTAAGATGAGGATCATGAAATTTATTCCTGATTATATGGTTAAACACAACTGAAAGTATCTTACCAATAGACTCTGCAAACTTCTTGTAAACCTCCACTGTCAACCCATCAGGACCTGGCGATTTCTTTGGTTTTATATGCTCAATTATATATATTATTTCTTCTTCTTCTGATATCGGTTTAACCAAATCATTTTGAATATCCTCTCCTATTTTTGGAAACTTAATCAGGTGTAAAAATTGATCATAAACTGTATTAGAAGATATATCCTTCTGCCCCTCATAAATATTAGTATATATTTTCTCAAAGATATCAATAATATCTGCAGTTTTACGATATATCTTATTATTAAGTTGAATTTCTGAAATTTGCCCAGTTGTTTTTGATTGATTGATGATCCTAGTCAGCACTCTCGATGGCATTTGAGCATGATTAGCATACTTAACTAGAGTCTTATAATCTTGAAATGTTACTCTAGAGTTTTGAATTAAGAAGAGATCCTGTTGACATTTAAGCAACTCTTTCTCTGTTTGCTCATTAAAGTTTAACATTAGCTCTTGCTCGAGTAATTTAATTTTGGATTCCAAGTTTTGAATGTCTTTGTTTAATATTTTTTTATAATAAGAGGCTTTTTGCAAAAGGACCCTTCTTATTTGTGCTTTAACTGCAGCCCATTCAATATCTGGGGCATTCTGATGTTTATTCAAACCAACCAGTAAATCTTTAAGGTAATTTGAAATTTCTTTTAATATGTCATCCTTATTTAGCAAGTTTGGATTCAGAGACCAATTATACCCTCTTTGTCGTAAGACATCTTTTACTTCTTTAGCGAAACTCAGCGAAATTTTTGAATGATCTGACAGGTATCTGGCATGTGTAACAACTGTAGGGTCTAGGTTAATCAATGATCTTGAAATCAGAAAAAAATCTATTCTGGATTACATTTTATGACATGGGGAATAAAATGTAAAATTATTAGTACTATTATCATTATTTAAATAGTGAAAGGGGTCATATAGTTGAAAATCTTCTTTTATATCATTCAGTGCTAATACAGCATGCTTATTAAATGCTCTTTGTGGACAAGATCTATCCAACTTCGGATTTTGGTAAGCATTCCAGTCACCTCCCATAATTACATAGTGTCCATCAAATTGCGCTAAAATAGAATATAATGATGTTATAAATATTTGTTGGTTATTACATGGCGCATAGATATTAAAAAGTACTATAGGTTTATCAAATAGGGTAGACAAGAGGGTGACATAACACCATCTCCCATCTTTATCTGAATTAGAGTCCAAAATCTTCTCTTTATATTGATCTTTAATAATTATAGCTACCCCCGCACTATTTGACTTACCTTCCGATGTTATTACCTCTCTGATCCAATTCTTTTTTTTAATATCTGCCCATTGATCATTCATTAAATGAGTTTCTTGCAGTTAAATAAACCATGCCTTAGCCTGCAACAATACATGAAACAATAGTTTCCTCTTCCTCAAATTCTGGAGCCCTTTAACATTCCATGAATCTAATTCCCTCATTTCAAAGGTTGGCTAAACAGTAAAAGGTTTGGAGAGAAAACATAGGTAAACAGATACAATAACTTCAAAGTCATACATATACTGGAAGCATTTCTTATATCCCGTCCTACCCCAGTGCTTACCCACTCTAACCCTGGACCAGGATATATATAGGTCTTATATAACATGTAATACCTAAGGTATACAGAAAACAACAAATATAAAACACTACATTATCTAGTTTCAAATGTGTTCCATAGTTAAGACCTATAAACTCTAACTTACTTATGACAAAGACTAAACTAAGCATTCCCTAATGAACACTGCCATGAACTACAACTCTATGGTTACCTATTATTTAAATAATTCAAACTGCACATATAATAAGACAGTTCATATAAAATATATTACGAAAAAGGGAATTTTTTTTTCTTTTCCTATACTGAGATTAGCTATCTATAGATAGTCCGCATGAGAGAGAGAGAGAGAGAAAAAAAAAATACCATACTCTTAAATAAATAAAAAACTACTTGGTAATATCCTTGCTTATAAGTTCACTTTAACCTAGTTTAATAATAAAACAGACTACTAACTAACTAAAGTAAAATGTAGTACCATCTATACACAATACATTAATAACTATAATGACAACTACATTGTACTAACATAATAATATCCCTGCACCCTCTGTAACTACTATACTTACCAGATTTTTAAGTAACAGTTATTAGGAAAGCCTAACAAGTGTGCTTATGTGTTTAATTTACCAAACATCATGTTTTTTTCACTGTTAAGTAAGCAAAATTAATGTTTAAACAGTTCCCTTTGGTTTCCCAAGGCAGGAAATGCAATGAAATATTCGCGATGAGGGACCGCTTTAACAGACAGACACCCGGAAGTGTCACATCGAATTCGACACCCTCGACAGCATTTTAGGCATTTCCTGTCTTCCTCCTCGATGAAAACCATTCGTTTAAGCCATAAAACATCGGAAAACGAGCACAGGTAATCCAGATAAGGAAAACAAACAGTTTTATTACTCTGAAAGGGGCAGTTCCTCCTTCTTAGTCAGTTGGGAGCTGGACCTTCTGCAGAATTGTCCATTGCAGAAATTTCAGCTGACAGGCTTTTCATTATTCTTTTGAAATGGTTCTGCTGCTTGATTATTCTCTTCCACCAACAACTCTTCAAAAAACAACCTGGCTTCTTCCAATATCTAGTCCCATCTTTACTTAAGGTTCTGAAGATCTTAAGAATTTGGTTGTTTAATAGCATTCCTGTCAGTACATCACTAGGTGGCAGCAGAGAACAAAAGACTCATTGGTTGATGCAGTTATTATCTTCACTTATTCAACTATATGTCCCAAACCAGTCAAAATGCTACCTTTTGCTATGAATGTTTATTATTTTATTTTATTTTTTGTCGGGGCGGGGCTGTCACCTTTGGTGGATGATGCGAGAAGGTCAGTATGGTTTGACTGCTTGCTCTGTAAATGCTGACTAACTGGGCTGATGTAGAATTGACCAGGATCCAAGATAAGTAACTTATTCTAAACCAGAAATATTTAATGTGGGATGAAAGAACTTGAAAGGCTTTATGCTTAATTATCAGCCTGACAGTTGATGCCAGCTGATTGCTGGTTTGCAGGTAAACCTGCAGAGTATAAGTTGCTTAATGTGGCAATAATGAAGTGATGTGAGTCACTCATGGTTTTATGCTTATTGCTGCCACCTAGTGATGTACTAACAGGAATAATATGAGCAACCAAATTGTACAATATATATATATTTTTTTGTATTGGTTATTTACATAAGTCTAATGAGTAAAGGGCAAATTTGAACAGAAGGAGAGATCAATAAAGAGATTAACAGGGACAATAAGGGACACTTTTAAAGTAATAGTATTGTTAGCTTTAGACATTGAAAGAATAAAGGAATGTAAACTAATGTATATATTTTCTGAAATGAAAGAGATAAATAACTCTAATTATTATCACTATTTAATAAGTTTGATTAACCACCTGTTCTTTAAAAGTGACCAATTTTGGGTGGAGTTAAGAGGGGCAGCTATCATTTGAGTAAATAAGACATTTATCTTTGATTGTTTGAATGGGGTGGAAGGGTACAGTATACAAAAACAATTAGGGACAGGTTCATGTTGCTGTCTCTTTGGGGGATGCTGTTAGTTAATTCCCTTTTTGTTTAATTATCAAGTATCATAGGTAGTATGATTACTGAAGTATTTCAGCTTGATTTTCCTGTGTATAGGACCTTCAACACATCAGTTTAAATTAGAATAGACAGGATGTTTTTTGTAGTGTATTTTTGATGCACTCTTTATGTTTTTTCTGCTTTTTACGCTTCGAGATTTGTTTTAGATTTTGACATCTTATGCATTTCACATGTGTTTTATGATGGATCGGAATACGATCTAATTCTGTTTTATGTCATGTTAGTGTGGTTATAAATAGTTTTTCATGACAGTTTTTTACGATAACAAAAAATTTTTTATGTTAATTTTGTACTATAGGGACATGGTTTAGTGAAGTATTTAACTCCATTGGTATCTGCAGCCGTGTTCAACGGCTTTGCATACACTGTTCCTTTAATAAATGAAATGTGAACACAATTAATGAATTAGGCAGTGGCCACTATTGTTTAATTTGTTGGTTTGCCCGCCAAAATGTTTGATATACAAGAACCTTGTTTTTACTGTCTAAATACACCTGAAGAAGCGTAGTTTAACTACGTGAAAGCGCTTGTGTTTTTTCATCTCAATAAAGAAGATTTTTACGTATACTGATTTATCTCCTGTGGTGACTCCTGTTTGGATCTTATACTACTATTTGTTCTACGTTTTTCCACGAGGAGTCTTTGCTTTCCTGCAACAGTTCGCTGTTTTTTTTTTTTGTCTGCTTGTTGCTGTTTGCAGGTTTGACTAATGGAGCAGATTAACATTGAGTTGGACTTTAACCCAGAGACGAGGATTACTATTCCATCGGCTTGGGACTCTCTCAAGCACTGCACAGAGAATCCTTTATTGACTCTGGAGTTGACTAACCAAGCTACTAT
Source organism: Protopterus annectens (assembly GCF_019279795.1). NCBI lineage: Eukaryota > Metazoa > Chordata > Ceratodontiformes > Protopteridae > Protopterus > Protopterus annectens. The sequence goes on along the minus strand of NC_056749.1, from coordinate 445,079,282 downwards.
TCTACCACAGACTCCTAATGGTGAGAGTGTTAATGAATTTAATAGACTTTGTAAATTGTTCCAGGATGATTTGTATCAGTTACAAAGATATGCATGGCAAAGACTGCATTTAGAGGCATGTATACATTTTAAAATAGTGCCTAGAGGCATGCGCATCTTTTGTATGCCTTCCTATGGGGATAGTCATCCCACTTTATTGAGAAAATGGCAAGATCTGAACATACAACTTGGTTTTAGCTACATTAACCTCCTTATAGAATATTTTGCACCTCTTGAAACTGACCTAAGAAATAAAATAGATTTACAGTATAAAGTCATCTCAGAATGCTTCAAGACAGAATATTTTATTAAAAGGTTGGACAATGTATGGACTCAAGTTCATTCCTTCAGTGAAAGACTGAAACAAGTGAAGCACAAAAAACTTATAAGGGATGCTAAAAATTTTGCTCTTGGTCAAGTCTTTCTATGGCCCAGGACTGAAAATGCACATACACAAATTGCATCCAATATTGAAAACCAACTAAATGCCTCAAGCTCTTTTCCTTTTTCACAAGGAACTTCCAATATTGATATTGATACTGTTCCTTCCTCTACATCTACAACCAGTAAAATGGGTAATATGGAACTGATGTCCAACATTTCTGCTTCTAACCCTATTAAAGATGCAAGTTCTGTTAGTGATACACCCCCCCCCCCAACCAACAAGCAGCCAAAGCATTTCTTTTAGCAGGCGCTAAACCCAAGGACACAGCCCCTGCTACTAACAGTTTTTTTACCATTTCCAGTCAAGCAACAACCAGGATGGAGAGGCCGGTCAAACAGCAGAGGGCCCAGAAAAAGAAAGGGATCCGAAGAAAAGTACACAAACACAAGGAAACAAAGAAATTGAACTCTTTAGTGCATAATATTTCTGATCATGTTTTGTCTGAATCAGATATTTTTTTATTAGATAAAGGTCTTAATTTTATTCCCTCCCAAACCAGCATTTTGAATGAGGTTTTAATTGATTTGAGATTATTTTGCCGTAATGTTTCTCTGAAAATTTTATTTAAGAATAAGAATGCCTTAGACACTAAAGCTTTAAAAAATTTTTTCAGAACCAAAAGTAGTTTCATACCCTTTATGCCACATAATGTAGAAAGCTTTTTGAAGATGTGTGAGAAGGACTTTTATGAATGGTTTGCTTTGAATAAGAAAAGATGTTGTTTCTTTAATGTTACTAAAGCTGAACAAGAGTCCATTCAAGCCTTAAAAAGCAATGCTCACATTATTATTAAGCCAGCCGACAAGGGTGGGGCTGTGGTCATTATGAACTCTTCAGATTATGACAATAACATGTATAGTCTTTTAACAGATGACACAGTCTATGAAATGGTTTCTCCGGAGAGAGTTAAAAGAATTATTAAAACAGTACAAACCGACTTATATGACCTTCTGATGTGTGGCCAGATAAGTTGTGAACTCTATGAATATTTCCTCATAGAATTCCCCACAATCCCCATAATTAAAGGTCTACCTAAGATACACAAAGGTATTAATCCTGTACCAATGAGACCCATAGTTTCCAGTGAACGTTGGATAACCTCCACTATCTCTTCATTTGTGGAAAGCCTACTTAGACCTTTGGTAGATAATGTCCCCAATATTCTCAGAGACTCATACCAACTGATAGAGTTTCTTAGAGAATTTGAATTAGATGGTTAGGTGATTAGGTGGACACAGATTTACTCCTAGTGACCATGGATGTCAAAAATCTTTTCATCTGCATTCCAAATGATATAGGGCTTCAAGCCATCAGAGAGATCTTAGTCACTCAGTCTGATTATAGCAATAACAGACAAATCCTGATCAACTATTTATTAGAATTAATACTTAACAACAATGTTTTCCTATATCAGGATCAACTTTATTTGCAAAAATGGGGGGTTGCCATGGGCACCCCCTGTGCAAATAGTTACGCTAACCTTGTAGTTTATAACTGGGAGCGTAACCATTTGTTTAAACATGCAGAATTCAGTAGAATAAGAATGTATAAGAGATTTGTGGATGACGTTCTTTTTATATGGGAAGGTACAGAATCTGAGTGCGCTAACTTTATCAAAGAATTAAATGCTACAACATCTTTCTTAAGGTTTACAGCAGAGACATCTTGTTATCAGATACACTATTTAGACTTGACACTGGAGCTTGTGGGGAATAGGATTGTTACTTCATTATATAGGAAACCTACCTGGAGGAACACACTACTTCGGTTTGAAAGTATGCACCCCAGATTCACTTTTAAGGGGATTATATTAAGCCAAATGTATAGAATATACAGAATATGTAGTGACAGGACTAATTTACATTCAGAACTCAACAATTTAGAAGTTTTGTTTAGAGATAGAGGTTACCCTATCAAATTAATTACAGAATGTAGGCAGGAAATTATTAGGAAAATGAATGTTACTTATAACCCGGATGATTATATCAGGAACATCTCTAAACCCTATATAAGAAATAGTGATAAATTCACTGATAAGTTGAGTTATGTTACTAAATACACCAGTGATATTATTAATCTCAACAAAGTTATTAATAGGAATTGGAATGTTTTAATTACTGACCCGTTTACGAAAACAATAGTGGGCGATTATCCCAGATTCAGCTATAAGACGTGTAACAATTTAAAACAGTTACTTTGTTTAGAAAAGATTCCCTACAATAACAATGCAGCGGGTGATCTACATGGCACATTTCCCTGCGGGCACTGTCATATGTGTCCGTTTATCTCTAAGAGTGTTAGTTTTCAACATCCGGAAGGGTTTTTCACTTTTGTACCAAGGTTTCATAGTGATTGTAACAGTGTTAACTTAATCTACTTAGCTACTTGTGATAAATGTGAAGTGTTTTATGTTGGCCTTACCAAGAGGAGACTCCGTGATAGAATTTACAATCACTGTTATGACATCAAGAAAGGGCATGAATGTAATGCCCTAGCTAAGCACATTATTGAATACAAAACCCACACGTTTAGCTTTAAGGTGTTGGAGCTAGTGGTTATTAACCATAGAGAAGGCGATAACATCAATCAGTTAGCCATTAAAGAACTTAAATGGATTTTTACCTTGAAAGCTCACATTTATCCAGGTATCAACCAGTCTGCATCCATTAAACCCATTCTTAATAGTAGAAAGTTATAATACTACAAATTATAATTTTACAGGTTATAGATTGATATGTTTGTTGGATTTTTAGTTAATGGTTTATTTTCCTTCTTTCCTTGACCTAGTTGGTCGACATCCTTCTCTCCTGTATTTTCTGGGGTATTGTGTATGTACGTTTGTGGTATTGCACATATATTTATAATGTACTCATTCATGAGCAATACACACATTTATAAAGTGCATTAGATACATTTAATATAGTAATTAAAAAACATACCATATACGATGTTTTTGTGTATTTCTTCCCCTTTTTTATTAGATAATGTATTCATTATCAATTTTATATACATATCGTGAAAGGGACAAAATAGATAAAGTTCCATAAAAAATATTTTATTTGATGTTTTAGTTTGCACATATATTTTTTGTTGTTCTTTGTGTATTTTTTTTGATACAAATAATTTATTTTTAAATACACATATACACATACATATATATTTTTTACATGTATTTTTTATATACATTTTTTATTTATGGTTCTTACATTTTTCACTCTGTTACTTGCTTAATACTTTCCTGCAGTGGTAGGTTAACACCAACAACGTACATATATAGACTCTAGGTTTACACTACATATACATGTAACTTTCATCATGCTGTTTTAGTTTTCTACAAGATATTAAAATAACTTTCTCTCTCCTTTTTTCATGTTTCTTCTTTTATCATATCACATTATACATGATTAAGTTGATTCATAAAATTTATTCTAATATGTTTCAGTATAGTTAGTTTAGTTTGAATATATTTTTGAATGATTCCTTATCACAAAATCCTTTAGTAAGATTTTGGAAAATAGTTTTAAAAAATATCTTATTAGTGTCCCCTTTATCATCAAGTACTTTTGAGATGATCATTATATGTTATTGGCTGCAATTTATACCCATTGGTCATAATATTTATGACTCTGGTAATAATAAGAGTAATTATACATCGAGTTTTATAACATCTCTGTACTCTGTTCTGGCCTTAGCTTGAACAGTTCTTTATTTCTAGTTTTGTCTTTCGTTAGGATACATATAGTTTGTTATTTTTAATACACTATGAGGCATTAGCAGTAATAATCACACTACATAGTATCCATGGCAGTCAGGCAGCGTTCATTTTCTTTGAACTTGCTGCCTTCCACCAGCAGGCTTTTTTACGAAGTCTGGCATTCAGCGCAATTTTTTATACTCTGCACTACTAAAGCGAAACTTTTTAGTTCGTTTTTGTTATACTGGAATTTCAGGATAATAACTCTTATAAAAGTGCTTTTTAAGTAAATATATCTTTAGGTAAGTGTTGTAATAAATGCTGGGAAGTGTCAATTGGTTCTTTCTAATAGATTGACACATACCTCCTAATCTACGTCATCAGAGAATTTCTTTGACAAGTGTTACTTAGTTTTTCCAGTATGTGTGCTTGGCTAGCGCTGTTAGATCTATTAAATAATCAACTATTACCGGTCTAAGTTTAAATGCAATACATTATTAGGTTATTGAGACATTAAGAAAATCATTTTTTCTCCCTTGATCGGATTTATATTAATTTGATACATAAGCATCTCACCTTTTATGCAGTATTATAGGTAGTATGATTACTGAAGTATTTCAGCTTGATTTTCCTGTGTATAGGACCTTCAAGACATCAGTTTAAATTAGAATAGACAGGATGTTTTTTGTAGTGTATTTTTGATGCACTCTTTATGTTTTTTCTGCTTTTTACGCTTCGAGATTTGTTTTAGATCTTGACATCTTATGCATTTCACATGTGTTTTATGATGGATCGGAATACGATCTAATTCTGTTTTATGTCATGTTAGTGTGGTTATAAAGAGTTTTCATGACAGTTTTTTACGATAACAAAAATTTTTTTATGTTAATTTTGTACTATAGGGACATGGTTTAGTGAAGTATTTAACTCCATTGGTATCTGCAGCCGTGTTCAACGGCTTTGCATACACTGTTCCTTTAATAAATGAAATGTGAACACAATTAATGAATTAGGCAGTGGTCACTATTGTTTAATTTGTTGGTTTGCCCGCCAAAATGTTTGATATATAAGAACCTTGTTTTTACTGTCTAAATACACCTGAAGAAGCGTAGTTTATCGTAGATTTTTACGTATACTGATTTATCTCCTTTGGTGACTCCTGTTTGGATCTTATACTACTATTTAATAAGTTTGATTAACCACCTGTTCTTTAAAAGTGACCAATTTTGGGTGGAGTTAAGAGGGACAGCTATCATTTGAGTAAATAAGACATTTATCTTTGATTGTTTGAATGGGGTGGAAGGGTACAGTATACAAAAACAATTAGGGACAGGTTCATGTCGCTGTCTCTTTGGGGGATGCTGTTAGTTAATTCCCTTTTTGTTTAATTTTGTTTTGCTTCCCTAAGAACAAGCAATAGGTCTGAATTTGTCTCTGCAAAGTGAACTTCACTTCCACTTGAGTAGCAGACCTCCCTGCTTAAGTGGGTTAAGAACTGATAGCCTGACTGTTGCCTGCAGCTTGACTATCATCCGTTCGTGCCCCATTGCAGAGATCTCCATATGTGTATGTATTTCTATGTTTATATTTTATTTTTTATTTATTTTTTTAATGTATAATTGTAAACTCCATAGTGGTGAAAGAAGAAAAGCCCCAATCAGGTAGGAAGGGATGGAGATTGAACAGCCCTGATGTGGCTGCTCAGGACCCACTCAAGCCAGAGGCAAAAAGAGATGCTGAATAAAACCCCCTTACAATGGGGAATACTTGACAGAATGCCAGAAAAGCTACATTTTTGTGTGTTGTAACCATGGGGGGAGGGGGGGGCACTATGACTACTTGATAAAACCATGTTTGCTGATACATGTGTTACATAGGTTAAGCAATTAACAGGGACCTAATCTCTTTAAGATCAAAATAATTACACTAATTGAATCATTCAGTAGCTAAAACCATTAAAATTCTAAACCAAAGTCAAAAGACATTTACCAAGAGTCGCTGGGCAGAAGCGCTGAATTCTCGTGAACCGTTGCCTGCCAAACTAACCATTGATAAGGAAGAAACCATTAATAAAGGGGCAGACTCAAGCCCTCCAAAAGAAGGACTAGAGCAAGACAATTCAGCTTTTTCAAATTCACAAGCTCTTAATTATTACAATGATAATATTTCATTTGTAGGAACAGTTTCAGCCACTCACATGATCCTGCATACCTGAGGTAGGCAGGGATGGGAGATGAAAATCATTCCTTTACAGGCAAGGGATTAACCTAATTTGAGACCGGATAATTTGTAAAGTCACTGATGAGTTATCTTATGTATATTGTAAGTTTTCAACATACATAACCAGGGACATTGACAAGAATGTGCAGTATGTCACTGCACATCATATATTTTGCCATTTTCGAATTTTGTTCAAATGTAGAACAAGACAGTCAGTCTTTGAGCCTTAAACATCTCTAGAAACTGCAAGCTTAGACTGGAAAGATAAGCTCTAAAGCCTATGTAACACATTGCAAATGTATAACTAATGCATACTTTATGTGAATACACAAATATGCTTGCTGTTAGTTTGGTCTGGTGAGACTAGTGTCCCTAAAACAATCATTGGGGTTGGGGTCATTTTGAGACTAAACTTGTTGAAATCATTTACGATACCATAACCGTCATAGTTTGAAGTAAGATTGCAATGTATGAAGCAAATGATGCCACAATACAGAGATAAGATGATCAGCTTTAACAATTGGCTCAAACACTTGTGTCATTCAAAGGGGATCCAGTATCTGTCTGCCTGGGATGACATGCTGGACAAGCCACGCTGCTTCGCAAGGGACAGCTTGCACCTGTCACCCTGAGATTCGGATATTGGCAAAGGCTCTTGCCACCCCCATAGTGCCTTTTTAGGCAAGGCTCAAATTCTAAACCTACCACCCTAGAACACAAAAAGGAAAAAACTAAGGGTAATGCTGCTCAATGCCAGAAGTCTAAATCTCAAAATGCACGCACTCGAGGCCCTTCTCAGTATGGAGAACATCGATGTCTGTGCTGTGACAGAAACCTGGTTCAAGGCTCCTGAGAGCACCCCAGCGCTATCAGGTTTTACCTCATATCATGCGTTCCGGCCCCAAAATCCGGACAATACCAAGAAAGGAGGGTATCCATATTCATCAAGGACACCCACACCTCAAGACTGGTGGCAACGACGATGCATCGGAGACCATCCAGGTGCAATTAACCATAGGCAAGACTGCTCTGCAAATTGTAGCATGTTACAGGCCACCCTCACAAACTCAGGAACCTCACATGGCCTTCCTGAAAACACTAGAGGGATAAATGTATCACCAAACACCATCATACTAGGTGACTTCAATTACCCTAATATAGACTGGGAACACTACTCAAGCCCAAACACCCTAGCCCAAAAGTTCCTGGAATTCATAAACTCAAATGCCATGGAACAACTAGTCACCATCCCCACAAGAGGAGATAACATACTTGATCTCATCATCACGAACATGGGAGCACAATGTTCAACACCGGAAGTATACCCTCACTGGTGAGATCAGATCACAAACTAATCTCGCTGGAGGTCCTCATCCCACCCCACCTGAAATAAAAAGACCACAGTAAAGAACTTCTCAAAAGCCGACTTCACACTTCTAAAGACTAGTGTGGTCTCCTTTCAGGCCCCGAGCCGGAGGAAAACAATACTCAAGCCGCTGAATCACTTACAAACGCCTTCTACCAGCACCTGCAGGACTGCATGGATAAGGCAATCCCAAGCAAAACAAAGACTCTTTGTACCAAAGGCAAGCGTCCAGTCTGGTGGACCCCAGCCATAAACAAACTCTACAACAAAAGGAGGAAGCTACTACAAGATAGAGCAAAATCCTTAAAAGGTAAGACACCCTTGATCACTATAAGTAAAAACTAAGAGCTCTCATAAAATCATCCAAAGCAAATTTCGAGAGAAAAATAGCTAAAGACTCAAAAGACAATCATAAGGCCTTCTTTAGCTATGTTAGAAACCTAGGAGGAAACTCCCAGATATGCTCAGAACTAGTTCAAATTGATGTGAAGATTACTGATCCTACAGACATTGCCAACATACTGGCTGACAGGTTCAGTGCAAACTTCTCCCCCCCAAAAGGAGAGATATCTATACCAAATGAGTGCAGCCCCCCAAACATCTCCAGTGCCCAAGTGAGAACTGCTCTCTCCAAAGCGAAAACACAGCATCCATGGGACCCGATGGTGTCCCCGGCTGTGTGCTCCACGAACTCAATGAGGAATTAAACCCACAGCTAGGACAGCTGTTTAATCAAAGTCTTACCTCTGGATACACCCAGGAGTGGCGCACTGCAACTGTGGTCCCACTTCACAAAGGCGGTGCCTCCACAGACCCTGGAAATTACCGCCCATTAGCTTGACAAGCCTTATCTGCAAAGCCATGGAGAGGATCATAATGGACCTCATAAATAAAGACATAGGGAATTTGTAGACTTTGGATCCAACCCAGTTTGGCTTTGTCAAAGGCAGATCATGCCTTTTAAACTTGGTTGACTTTTTCGAAACAGTCACCAAAGCCATTGATGAGGGAAAGGCATTCCATACAGCCTACCTCGATCTGGCTAAGGCCTTCGATACAATACCCCACTCGGGTATCATTGAAAAACTCATCAGCTTAAATGTTAACCCATACATCACAAGATGGGTTGCAAACTGGCTGAGTGACAGAACCCACAGGGTCAGAGTTGCTGGCGCCATGTCAGACTCAAAGCCTGTCACAAGTGGTGTCCCACAGGGCTCAGTCCTGGGACCACTCTTGTTTGGCATCTACTTTTCAAGTACAAGCAAACACAGGAGGGTTATGGCTGACAAAGTTTGCAGATGACTGCAAACTGGGCGCCATAGTAGAAAACACATCTGACACAGATATCCTTCAGAAGGGTCTCACAGAAACGGATAACTGGTGCCAGAGCCATGGCCTAAAGTTAAATGCCAAAAATGCATAGTCATACCCTTCGGGAAAAACAAGGTTACCCTAGCTACCAAATAGGTGGCAATCCACTGAGCACAGAAGAAGTTATCAGGGACCTGGGGACCCAGGTTGATAGTAGTCTGTCATTCGACACCCATGTAGCTAAAGTAGTTAGGAAGTCCTTCTACATTGCCCACCTTATCATGAAGGGATTCTCATCTAGATCAAGGGAGGTCATAGTCTCCCTTTACTCATCACTCATCAGACCAATGATTGAGTACAATGCCCCATTCAGAATGTATCTGACCCGACACTTGCAGCAGCTGGAGAGGCCACAAAGTTCCTCACCAAAAGGATAAAGGGTCTCAAAATCTGTCCTATGCTGCCAGACTGAAAGAACTCCAGCTCTATTCAGTCGCCACGCTTGCTCAGAGGTGACCTTTGCCTAACATACAAGGCCATGTCAAACCCAGATTTGATGAATATGCTTCACCTCAAAAAATCTAGATCCATCAGAGCCACAAGGGCGGGAGACTTAAACCTCGACACGGCTATTAATAGGACATGCTGGAGGGATAGATTCATCACCCAAAGACTCCCTATGCTGTGGAACAAAATCCCGGTACATGTGAGGCAGAGCACCTCGCTGGCCTTGTTCAAGAGAAATCTTGACCAATGGATGGGAGATCGCAGATATACCCCAGGAATTACCTCAGTGTCACTGCTCGACAGAGGCACAGCAAAATAATGGGTATAGTTCCCCATACTAAAGGGGTGGCGTAAGCCACAAAACGATGGGCTAGGCTTATAAATTCCCTCGGGCAGATAGCCTAGTATGAACCTATGAACCTATGAAATGTATTTATGCTACACTATACCAACTTAAAAGAAATTAATGAGCAGATATGTCAGGAAACATGTTTGGTTGCTGAATTAAAAACTTAAGTTTAAACATTTTCAAACATTTACTAGACATAATCTGGAAGTCTGCCAACATTTGGATGTTTTATGGTCTACTTGAGATAATTGTTGTGGTGATTTAACACTAAACTTTTGTATATAGCATATCCATATTCTGAAAGCACTTCTAGAATTGTATAGCTCATTTAATTAGAGCAATGCTGAAATCAAGCAATGCTTAATAGAGCTGCTGCAGTAGTCTTACTCTGTCCTAAATAGGTTCATAGGATGATACTAGGCTATTAGCCCAGAGGCCCTTATAAGACTAGCCAAGAATTTTGCCCATGTTTCCTCAAAGCCAGCACCTGTTTCCACTGTCCAACAGGAACACAGGTGGGATCCCAGGGGTGTATTTTATGTTTCCCATCCAGTCATCCAGGTTCCTCTTAAAGAGGGCTAGATAGGTACTCTGCTTGACATGGAAAGGAAGTCTATTCCACAGATGGTGGAGTCTTTGGGACACAAATCTATCCTGACAACAAGTTATATTAATGTCACAGACCAGGTTAAGGCCTTGCGTGTGGGTTGTGCGAGTACAGATTGACTTACAGATATGCAGCAACTCCATCAAGGCTGGATCTGAGATGGCCTTTTATCCCAGACATAGGTCACCTTTGAGCAGTCTGTACGAGACTGAGTAGAGGGACATGACATTTAGCCTATCTGTATAGGATAGATGTTTGAGACCCTGGATATTCCTGGTCAGGAATCTCTGTTGTCACTCTAGCTGCTCCAAGGTACATGCCAAAGGGGCCATTGTACTCAATAATAGATCTGATAAGGGAGGAGTACAGGGATGTTATGACCTCCTTATTCCTGGATGAAATACCCTTATTTATGAGATGACCCATGCAGAAAGCCCTCTGTACAATGAAGGCAACTTGGTGGTCAAAAGTCAGGTTATCAACCTGGGTGCCCAAGTCCCTCACAACTGATTGCGTGCGTAGTATGTTGTTATTAATGTGATAATTAGTGGGGATGCCATTTTCCCCAAATGGGATGCATTTCTTGGCATCCAGTTTGAGGCCATCCTTCTGGCACCAGTCATTATTTTGGGTAGGCCCTCTTTGATGATGTTCACATCACTAGGGGAGCTTAAGACAGAGCCCAGCTTGCAGTCATCTGCATACTTGGTCAGCCACAGACCACTGGTTTTGGCTTGCACCTCAGAAAAGTATATCCCAAACAGTAGAGGCCCCGAGACCGATCCTTGGGATACACCACTCATTATGGGTCTACTACAAGAGGTGGCTTCCCCTATTTTGACTGAGTGGGTTCTATCAGTGAGCCAGTTAGCTACCAGTCTGGTAACAAACAGGTTGATGCCTAGCTGGGAGAGTTTATCTGTTATGCCCAAGTGGGGAATAGTGTTGAAGGCTTTGGCTAGGTCAAGGTAGGCATTGTGTACCATCTTCCCCTCGTCCATGGCTTTGGTGAGTGTTTCGAAGAAATCAACCAAGTTTAACAGGCATGATGTCCCTTTAACAAAACCAAACTGTGTGGGGTCAAGCATTTGGAGGTTGCCAATGTCCTTGTTTATAAGGTCCATGATAATGCATTCCATGGCCGTGCAGATTAGGCTAGTTAGGCTGATGGGCCTATAATTGCCTGGATCAGTGGACCCTCCCCTTTGTGCAGAGGGATGACAGTGGCTGTCCTCCATTCAGCGGGGATGAAGACAGTGCTCAAGCTAATGGAGCTGAGAGGTCATACCTAAGTTCTTGTAGGATACAGCCAGGGATGTTATCGGGTGCCATGGAGACTGCATTTTTGCCTTTGAGAGGACATTAAAGACCTGCTCTCTGGTGATGAGGGGAGGGGGCAGGTGCTAGAAATATCCTGGTTTACTGATGGGGGACAGGGGGATGAGGTTTTCACTTAACTTGTCTGCCAGCAGGTTGGCTATATCTATGGTGTTTGTGTATGTGGTGTTATTGACCACCTGTTCAGAGCATATTTGGGTGTTACCTTTGAGACTGCAGACATATGTGAAGAAGAACTTGTGATTGTCCTTAGTGGATGTGGCTACATTTTGACTCAAATTTAGCCTTAGAGGATTTCACCAGTGACCAATAAATGTCAAATGAAAATAAATGGACTTCAGCAGAGGAATAGTAGATGCATAGTGTAATTATTTTGAAACAACAGGGGTTGTAGGTGTAATTAAAGAAACCCAAGAGCTCCAATTAAAAGTCACTACCTGCTCAGAGAAAGCAAGAACACAGACAACCAGATGAATCCATGGTGCCAAAGGTCTTAAGCACAGTAATGCCATTGTTCATAAAATCCAAAAACTGACTAAGGCACTGCTAAAAGAGAGCTAGTCTCCAGACAGCAACCTCCAGGCTTTCTCAATAAAGATTAACATCAACCATAAACCATCCACAATTAAAGACAGGTCCACACTCCTAAGGATAAAAACTACTTGCAGAATGAATGGATGAATGAAAAAGATCTGAAAAGCAAATAAAAACTTTAATGAAATATATAAATAAGCCATTAAGTAACACTCCAGTTCAGTTTAGCACTTTCGTCCTAGACATAAGATAGGACTTCATCAGAAGTGAATTAAAACCCTAAAGCAGATTAGTTTATATCCCCCTCCAACTACTTCATTATCCAGTTACTGTGTCCTAATTCAATTAATCAACACATAATATGAAAAGCACATGGATACAATTTAAAGGAGACTAGTGATGAAATACATCATAAAGAAACTATTACACCAATAAAATATAATAATTCAATAAGTTCGTGATTTTTCCAAACTTAAGTACTGCTACAATAGACATTAAATCATTTAAGCCTGCCGCTTATTAGCTTCAAAAAAGAAGTTGCCTATATAGCTCACAACCTGTTTTCCCACTGACCATTTCTAAGATCTTTTAGAATCTATTCAAGGACAAAAATATAAAACTCCCATTAATACACATTTCAAGGTTTTAGCTAGGGCATTAGTGAACACCTTTTTAGATCCATCTTACAAATGTTCATACATTCATTCCCTTAGTACCCTCTCAGTTTTTCCAATATGAAACAAGTCACAGGTACCACATATAACTATAAAATAATGCAACCAAACTGTGATAACTAATGTAAATGAAGAACTGTACCAATAAAACAACAAACTTCTTATAAACTAAAAGAAAGACACTCAAAGGCAAAACTGATGGTAAGCGCTTTAATTCTTTAATGATATCTAAAACTTCTTTCACTTAAAGCAAAGTCTCCCAATCTCAAAAAAATTGGTTAACTTGTTCCAAAATGAGAAATTTGAAACCAATAAACTTAGGGCAACATAAACTATTTCAATTCATGATTAAGCACCATGTGAGGTGTGTTACAAAAATTGAGGGTGTACTAGCACCTTACTTCAGAGTGCTAGAATGAAAGGTGAGATATACTGGATAATCGATCACATCCTAGATATTAACAGTCAGGCATTCTCCTCCATAGTATTTGTGGCTCCAAAGAAATGTTCCAGCATTCCTTTCCTTTAAATAGTAGACTGCCATGTATCTTCAGTTCCTGGGTATCATTACCAAAGGACCTTGGTATCACTTAGACTCAACAGCTCTAATTTACTGATCATACAGATGAAATAGTAGAGAAAATGATAAAATAATTAATATTTACTACAAGTTCTTGCACTTATTGATTCCTGAAGGAAGAAAAGCTAGAGGGATTAGCATACTTGTACCTAACCTTGAATACTGCATATGTCTTCTCTCAACTCTAATTATAACACTCCAGCATTGTAATCTGCCAGTAATAAAATATACTGCTTTATCAGTCTGCCTAACATTAGGGACACCATTGAATCACTATGCAAAAACTTTACTGGTTCCCAGTTGCCTCTAAGGAAATTTGAGAACTTAACCAACTTAAACAGATTAAAACTTCATTTTAACAGGTACTGCCCTCCCTTTGCAGCTAAACTAAAAAATAATGTCACTGATTACACTCTCAGAAACCTTCGGATTAACATGGCTTACCTTCAGAAAAGCCGTTGGTAAAAAGCCTACAATAGCGTTTTTTTTTTTTTCCCTAAGATTAGCCCAGCATCATGCACTCATTTTCTTGTAAAAAAAGATCTCTGTCTATCTACTCTACCCTGAGGAAAACATTATTGAAAAAGCATTTGAACACAGCCTTTTCCAGAATCTAGGCTAATTGGTCTTTATTATTTGATTGCAAAGCTGCAATGTTAGTTCTTTCTTTTGTATAACATAACCTTGAACATGATTGCAAAATTAGTTACTACTGAAAATGTCAAAGCATTCATTTGCATTGCAAGTGTCAACCATCAGTACATTTCTTTATCCTTAATGGCTGCTCAGCTCATAGTTGAAAGGGACCCTTGAACTACTCCACATATCTGAATAACAAAGTTTAATAAACGCAGTGAATACTAGCAAACTAAACAGGGGGTATTATTACAGTACCTGCAGAGATCCAGTGCAAAAACTACAAAGCTTGTGAGAATTATAGTGGAGTACTATTGTAATAATAAGAAAGCCCTATTACAACAACTGTGGAGCAGTACTGCAATAACAAGGAGATATATCACAACAACCAGAAGTATTTCTATAAAGTAATGCAGTGCAGTTACAACAACTGTGGAGCAGTAGTGCAATAACTAGGAGATATATCACAACAAAGAGAAGTATTTCTATACAATAAGGCAGTGCAGTTACAACTGTGGAGGAGTAGTGCAATAACTAGGAGATATATCACAACAACTAAAAGTATTACTGCACAATAAGGCAAGTGCAGTTACATCTGTGGAGCAGTAGTGCAGTAACTAGGAGACTTATCACAACAACCAAAAGTGTTACTAAACAATAAGGTAGTCCAGTTACAACTGTAGAGCAGTAGTGCAATAACTAGCAGATATATCACAAGAACCAGAAGTATTACTGCACAATAAAGCTGTACAGTTACAACTGTGGAGCAGTAATGCAATACCGAGGAGATATATCACAACAACCAGAAGTATTGCTATATAATAAGGAAGTACAGTAACAACAACTGTGGAGCAGTAGCGCAATAACTCAGAGATAATCAGAACAACCAGAAGTATTCCTGCACAATAAGACAATACAGTTACAGCAAGTTTAGAGCGGTAGTGCAAAAACTAGGAGATATATCACAACAACCAGAGGTACTACTATACAATAAGGTAGTATAGTTACAACAACTGTAGAGCAGTATTGCAAAAACAAGGAGATACACCACAACAACCAGATGTTACAATACAATAAGGCACTCCAGTTACAACTGTGGAGCAGTAGTGCAATAGCGAGGAGATATATCACAACAGCCAGAAGTATTACTGTACAACAGGGCAGTATAGTTACAACAACTATGGAGAAGTAGTGCAATAAATAGGAGATATATCACAACAACCAGAAGTATTACTATACAATAAGGCACTACAGTTACAACAAGGAGATACATCAGAACAACCAGAAGTAATACTGCACAATAAGGCAGTACAGTTACAGCAAGTGTGGAACAGTAGTGCAATAACTAGGAGATGTATCACAACAACCAGAAGTATTACTGTACAACAAGGCAGTATAGTTACAGCTATGGAGAAGTAGTGCAATAAATAGGAGATATATCACAACAACCAGAAGTATTGCTATACAATAAGGCAGCACAGTTACAACAAGGAGATACATCAGAACAACTAGAAGTATTACTGCACAATAAGGCAGTACAGTTACACCAAGTGTGGAACAGTAGTGCAATGACTAGGAGATATATCACAACAACCAGAAGTATTACTGTACAACAAGGCAGTACAGTTACAACTATGGAGAAGTAGTGCAATAAATAGGAGATATATCACAATAACCAGAAGTATTGCTATACAATAAGGCAGCACAGTTACAACAACTGTGGAGCAGTAGTGCAATAACTAGGAGATATATCACAACAACCAGAAGTATTACTGCACAATAAGGCAGTACAGCTGCAAACACTTTGGAGCAGTAGTGCAATAAGTAGGAGGTATATCACAACCAGAAGTATTACTATATAATAAGGCTGTACAGTTACAACTGTGGAGCAGTAGTGCAATAACTAGGAGATAAATCACAACAACCTGAAGTATTACTATACAATAAGGCAGTACAGTTACAACACCTGTGGAAAAGTAGTGCAATAACTAGGAGATATATCACAACAACCAAAATTATTACTATACAATAATGCAGTACAGTTACAACTGTGGAGCAGTTGTGTAATAACTAGGAGATATATCACAACAACCAGAAGTGTTACTATACAATAAGGCAGTCTAGTTACAACCGTGGAACAGTTGTGTAATAACAAGGAGATATATCACAACAACCACAAGTATTACTACACCATAAGGCACTACAGTTACAACAAGGAGATACATCAGAACAACCAGATGTAATACTGCACAATAATGCAGTTCAGTTACAGCAAGTGTGTAACAGTAGTGCAATAACGAGGAGATATATCACAACAACCAGACATATTGCTATACATTAAGGCAGCACAGTTACAACAACTGTGGGGAAGTAGTGCAATAACTAGGAGCTATTTCACAATGACCAGAAGTATTACTATACAATAAGGCCATACAATTACAACTGTGAAGCTGTAGTACAATGACTAGGAGATAAATCACAACAACCTGAAGTATTACTATACCATAAGGCAGTGCAGTTACAACTGTGGAAAATAGTGCAATAACTACGAGATATATCAAAACAACCAAAAGTATTACTATACAATAATGCAGTACAGTTAATACATTTGTGGAGAAGTAGTGCAATAACTAGCAGATATATAAGGCAGTCCAGTTACAACAATGGAGCAGTAGTGCTATAACTAGGAGATATATTACAATTTCCAGAAGTATTACTATACAATAAGGCAGTATAGTTACAACTGTGGAGCAGTAGTGCAATAACTAGGAGATATATCACAACAACTAAAAGTATTACTGCACAATAAGGCAAGTGCAGTTACATCTGTGGAGCAGTAGTGCAGTAACTAGGAGACTTATCACAACAACCAGAAGTGTTACTATACAATAAGGCAGTCCAGTTGCAACTATGGAGCAGCAGTGCAATAACTTGGAGCTATATCACAACAACCAGAAGTATTTCTATACAATAAGGCAGTGCAGTTACATCTGTGGAGCAGTAGTGCAGTAACTAGGAGACTTATCACAACAACCAGAAGTATTACAATACAATAAGGCACTATAGTTACAAAAACTGTGGAGCAGTAGTTCAATAACTAGGAGATTTTATTTATTTCAGTTTGTTAACTGGGAAAGTCCATTAGGCCAAGTTAGACCATTTTCAATGGAGGCCCGAGGATAAAAGCTCCAGACAGAAAGACGATATAGAATGTATTAGTACAGCATACAAGACCAGCAATTTAACATTCAACATACAGCAAGACAAAATTATACACATATTGAAATATATGAGCAGAGTCAATCACTTATTAGATATTTACAAAAACAATAAATTTGTGTTCATTTAATACAATTTATGTTTTTAGGCAAAGGAATTTTAGAGAAAGGAATTGAAGCTGTTGCAGAGATTGTAAGTAGGATAGAATAAGGATAGGTATCAGGAATCAGGTAGGATGAGTACAGAAGCACTCCCAGAAGGAGTAGAGGTGAGAGTGGAGTAGGGTAGGTTCTGGGTAGTTCTAATGTGAGGGGGGAAAGAGTTCCATAATATAGCAAGGGAGAATGATGGTAGAAGTTGCCCTGGTGCGTGTAAAGGCTTGTAAAGTTCCAAGAGGTTCTGATTTGTGGATCTAAGTGTTCTGTGTGGCAGGTGAAGTTTCAGAGAAGAGGAGGGTGATGGACAGTTAGAAGGTTTAAAAATCAGCTTGTGTGCTGTAGTTAGTTGAATTAAATTTAGGTAGCCTGGGAGTTCCAACAAATTTAGAGCATGGAGGGAGTTACAATGATGAGTAGAGGATTTGGATCTTGTTGCAAACTTGGAAATTTTATTATAGCATGAGGAAAGTTTAGATTTTAGGGATGATTAGAGTTTAGAGAGTATTGGAGCTCCGTACAAAAGGGAGGGTAGGAGGTAGGTGGTAGATAGGAGTTGTCTAGAAGACAGAGAAAGGTAGCATCTGTGTCAATAAAGCATACCAAGTTTTTGATAAGTTTTTTTAATATTGGTTTGTAGGTGGATGTCAAACCTTAGCTGGTCATCGATGAGGGTGCCCAGAAGTTTTGTATGGGGAACTATTTCAATAGATGTTTTGTTTAGGCTAAGTATAGAGAAGGATGCTTTGTCAACAGCAGTATGTCTAGAAGGGGCAAAGATCATTATTTTGGATTTGGAGGCATTTAGGATTAGATGATTGTCAAGCATCCGGGACTCAGTGGAGGAGAAGGCCTCTTGAGTAAGGTTTATTAATAAGGAAAGAGTTTTGGCAAAACAGATGATAGTGGAATCGTCTGCGTATTGTACGCAGTTTAGCATTGGGGATCTTTTGATGGAAATCATTGATGAAAATGTTACATAGTAAAGGACCCAAAATAGAGCTTTGGGGTACACCTGTTGGGTGTGAAGGAAAGAGGAAGTGCAGT
The DNA here is from genome assembly GCF_019279795.1 of Protopterus annectens. Classification (NCBI taxonomy): domain Eukaryota; kingdom Metazoa; phylum Chordata; order Ceratodontiformes; family Protopteridae; genus Protopterus; species Protopterus annectens. The sequence continues at coordinate 445,060,558 of NC_056749.1, read as the reverse complement.
AGTTCCATTTTACAGCTTGTTCCCTGGTTGAAAGATAGCTGGTGAACCATTTGATAGAAGAGGAGGAGAGATTAAGATGGGAGAGTTTAGAAAGCAGAACCTCATGTGAGACAGTGTTGAAAACTTTGGATAAGTTGAGGGGGAGGGTAGAAACTATGTTCCCAGAGTCACGAGCAGAGTTGATGATTTCAAGGAAGGAAAGAAGGGCAGTGGTGGTGCTATGTCCTGGTCTAAACCCATGTTGGGTAGGAGTTAGTAGTTGGTTGCCCAGTAGGTAGGCTAATAGCTGGAGGTGAATACATTTTTCGAGTATCTTAGAGATAGGGGATAGGATAGCAATAGGGTGAAAGTTGGAGATTGAACAGTTTGTACTTCCTTTATGGAGGGGGATGATGAAGGCTTTTTTCCAGAGGTGTGGTACGTAGGACTCCTGAATGGAGTGATTGATTAGGATAGTGATTGGAAGGGCTATGCCATCAGCAGCTAGTTGGAGAAAGTTGGATGGAATGTTATCTTGGGCATTAGAGCAATGTTTTAACTTTTGTAGGAGCTTTTTTATAGTGTGGTTAGGAATGGATTTGACAGTAAATCGGGAGGACTCAGGGAATTTTCGGTTTCAGTGAAGTTGGGGGATATTGTTGGGGAAAGAGGAGGTGAGTTTGGCTATGGAGTTAATGGAAAAGGAGTTGAATTGGGTAGCTAGGTGGAGGTCAGGTGTGTCTGGGTCAGAGCAAGGGTTCTCTTTTTTGCCTGGGGATAGTACTGTTGCAATAATATTCCAAAATTTTTGGGGGTTGGTTTTATGATTATTTTGAAGTTTAAGGTAGTAGGATTTGTGGTCAGCGGCTATTTTTTTTTTACTTGATTTTGCAGTTGCTTGTGTTCGGCAAGAGAGTTGGGAGTTTTGCATTTTTGATAGTATTTCCAGATTTTATTTTGGCGATGCATAAGTAGTTTTGTGTCTTTAGTTAGCCAGGGGGCTATTTTGGATCTGAGTCATTTGGTTCTACAGGGGGCAAAGTGGTTAAGTATATCAGTGAAAATTCTATTGAAAAGTGAGACAGTGGCATCTAAAGGGAGGGACTTTAGAGAGTTCCAGTTTGTCTGTTTTAAAGCATTAGAGAAAAGTAGGGAGTTGAAGTTTTGCATGTTGCAGGTGGTAATGTGTTTCTGCTGAAGGACGTGGGTGGAAGGGGAATGTTGTATGCAGGCAGGGAGATGGTCACTAAGGGGGTCAGGGAGAGTACCACTATCAGAAATTCGGTCTGGGTGAGAGACTAGTATCCAGTCAAGGATGCTACCTGTGGTGTAATCTTTATTTGGTCTAGTAGGGGTTTTGGTTAACTGAGTAAATTGATATAGGTTGATGCTTTGAGAAGGGGTAGATGAGTCAATGGAAGATCAGTTAATGTTGACATCACCAAGGATTATTGTCTCATTGTTTATGTTGGAGGTGAAACAGACGAGAATATCTTCTAGTATAGGGATATTGTTACCAGGTGGAATGTACCGGGAGGCAATGCATAAAGTTTTATTGTTGTTTACTTTGAGAAGGGTGAGGGTTACCTTGGCAGTGTCAAATGAGGGTATGGGCTTAGTATAGGGTGTTACTGTTAAGGAGGAGGAGAAGAGTAACACTACTCATCCACCTTTCATTTGGGATCTGTCACTTCTTATAAGTTTATAGTTAGGGGGCCTAATTTTGGTATCTTTTATGTGTGGTTTTAGCCAGGTTTCTGTGATAGAGAGAATATCTGGTTTGTTATGAGAGATCCAGGCATGAAAGGCAGGTATTTTATTACAAAGGCTCCTGGCAGTAAGTGTGGCAAGGAGAATATATTTGTGGGGCAGGGGAGCTATGTGAATTTGGTTTGGAGGTGGAGTTGTGTGAAGGCCCTGGGTTAGGGTGTATGTCTCCAGAATGGAGCAGGAGGGATTATGGATAGGGATTCATGTTCTAATGGGTCATAGGTGTAGATGTTGGAACCTAATGAGGTGAGCTTGGTGGGTATGGGAAGTGGTTTACTAGGAGTAAGGAAAAGCTTCCTTTGAAATAGAAAAGATTGAATATGTTTGTAGAGATGGGGGGAGGCTTGGGTTGTAGAGGGAGAGCCTTTTTTAATGTAAATTGCAGTTGTGTGAAAGGGAGGAGAGTGCTGAAACTGTGGGAGACTAGTAAGGTAGAGTAGGCAGAAGAGGATTAGGCTTTAAAATAAAGGTAGTAGAGCATAGGCAGATTTTGTTTGTATGGTGGGAGATAACATGTGAGTTAAGCCAGAGGGATATGTAGGAAGAGAGATGGTTAATAAGTATGAAAGGTGAGGATTACAATGGATTGTGTGAGGATGTATAGCCAGGAATGTAGCAGGGTGGATGGTGAAACAAACAGTGGGCGGTGGGTTGGTTTAGGACAATAGGCTTGGGATAGTGATAGGGTGTAGAGGGAGAGATAGACTTAGTCTGATAGGTGGGGTTTATGTGGGAGTGGCTAGAGAGCTATAAATGTAGATGTGCAGGGGGCGGGTGGAAATTGGGGGCAGGGTAGGGGAGCCGAGTGGGCATGCAGGGCGAATGGAGCAGGAAGAGCTGAGAGAGGAGGAAGCCAATAGGAACAATCAGTGGAATTTGGAATTTAGTAGTAAGGAAATAAGAGAACTAAGGGAAGGCTGGAGTACAATGTTTACTGGGATAAAAGTGGACTGTAACAAAAAGCAAAAGAGTGAGCTACAGAGTGAATGCTAAGCAGTAAGTTGTTGTTGTTGTGTCTTTTGGCTTTTCCCGGTTAGGGGTCACCACAGAGGAACTCCGGTCCGCTAATGATTGGTAGTTGATTTTTACATGCCGAGTTACCAACCCTGACGCACAACCTTCAACAAAGGTACGCCCATTCACGCATGTCTCCACGCAGAAGACGCTCTAGCTGAGAATCGAAACAGACAGCGTCTTACTGTGAGGCGACAATGCTACCGCAGCACCACCACTGCTTACTGTACAATAAGGCAGTCCAGTTACAACAATGCAGCAGTAGTGCAATAACTAGGAGATATATCACAACAACCAGAAGTATTACCATACAATAAGGCAGTGCAGTTACAAAACTGTGGAGCAGTAGTGCAATAACTAGGAGATATATCACAACAACCAGAAGTTTTACTATAGAACAAGGCAGTACAGTTACAACTGTGGAACAGTATTGCAATAACTACGAGATATATCACAACAACCAGAAGTATGACTATACAATAAGGCAGTACACTTACAACAACTGTGGAGCAGTCGTGCAATATCTAGGAGATATATCACAACAACCAGAAGTATTACTGCACAATAAGGCAGTGCAGTTACAAAACTGTGGAGCAGTAGTGCAATAACTAGGAGATATATCACAACAACCAGAAGTTTTACTATAGAACAAGGCAGTACAGTTACAACTGTGGAACAGTAGCGGAAGAACTAGGAAATATATCACAACAACCAGATGTATTACTGCATAATAAGGCAGTACATTTACAACAACTGTGGAGCAGTAGTGCAATAACTAGGAGATATATCACAACAACCAGAAGTATTACTATACAATGAGGCAGTACAGTTACAACTGTTGAGCAGTAGTGCAATAACCAGGAGATATATCACAACAACCAGAAGTATTACTATACAATAAGGCAGTCCAATTACAAGTATGGAGCAGTAGTGCAATAACTAGGAGATATATCGCAACAACCAGAAGTATTTCTATACAATAAGGCAGTGCAGTTACGACAACTGTGGAGCAGTAGTGCAATAACTAGGAGATATATCCCAACAACCAGAAGTATTACTGCACAATAAGGCGGTGCAGTTACATCTGTGGAACAGTAGTGCAGTAACTAGGAGACTTATCACAACAACCAGAAGTATTACTATACAATAAGGCACTACATTTACATAACCTGTGGAGCAGTAGTGCAATAACTAGGAGATATATCACAACAACCAGAAGTATTACCATACAATAAGGCAGTACAGTTACAACTGTGGAGCAGTAGTGCAAAAACTAGGAGATATATCACAACAACCAGAAGTGGTGCTATATAATAAGGCAGTGCAGTTACAACTGTGGAAAATAGTGCAATAACTAAGAGATATACAACTGTGGAAAATAGTGCAATAACTACGAGATATATCACAACAACCAGAAGTATGACTATACAATAAGGCAGTACACTTACAACAATTGTGGAGCAGTCGTGCGATATGTAGGAGATATATCACAACAACCAGAAGTATTACTGCACAATAAGGCAGTTCAGTTACAAAACTGTGGAGCAGTAGTGCAATAACTAGGAGATATATCACAACAACCAGAGGTTTTACTATAGAGCAAGGCAATACAGTTACAACTGTGGAACAGTAGTGCAAGAACTAGGAAATATATCACAACAACCAGAAGTGCTACTGCACAACAGGGCAGTGCAGTTACAGCAACTGTGGAGCAGTAGTGCAATAACTAGGAGATATATCACAACAACCAGAAGTATTACTATACAATGAGGCAGTACAGTTACAACTGTTGAGCAGTAGTGCAATAACTAGGAGATATATCAATGCAGCCAGAAGTATTACTATACAATAAGGCAATACAGTTACAACAACTGTGTAGCAGTAGTGCAATAACTAGGTAATAAATCACAAAAAACAGAAGTATTACTATACAATAAGGCAGTACAGTTACAACACAACTGTGAAGCAGTAGTGCAATAACTAGGAGATATATCACAACAGCAAGAAGTATTACTATACAATAAGGCAGTACAGTTACAACAACTGTGTAGCAGTAGTGCAATAACCAGGAGATATATCACAACAACCAGAAGTATTACTATACAATAAGGCAGTCCAATTACAAGTATGGAGCAGCAGTGCAATAACTAGGAGATATACTGCAACAACCAGAAGTATTTATATACAATAAGGCAGTGCAGTTACAACAACTGTGGAGGAGTAGTGCAATAACTAGGAGATATACCACAACAACCTGAAGTATTACTATAAAATAAGGCAGTAGAGTTACAAGTGTGGAGCAGTAGTGCAATAGCTAGGAGACATAGCACAACAACCAGAAGTATTACTAGGAATCATCTCTGGGTCACTGCTGGACAGAGGCACAACAAACTAATGGGCACAGTATTTATCATATACAAGCCAATAATTTGGGCTAGGCTTATAAATGCCTTAGGGCAGATAGCCTAGTATAGACCTATGAACCTATGAACCTATGAACCTATAAATCACAACAACCAGAAGTATTACTTTAAAATAAGGCAGTACCATTACAACAAATTTGGAGCAGTAATGCAATAGCTAGGAGACATATCACAACAACCAGAAGTGTTACTATACAGTAAGGCAGTCCAGTTACAACAATGCCGCAGTAGTGCAATAACTAGGAGATATCTTACAACAACCAGAAGTATTACTATACAATAAGGCAGTACAGTTACAACTGTGGAGCAGTAGTGCAATAACTAGGAGATATATCACAACAACCAGAAGTATTACTATACAATAAGGCAGTACAGTTACAACAACTGTGGAGCAGTAGTGCAATAACTAGGAGATATATCACAACAAACAGAAGTATTACTGCAAAATAAGGCAGTACAGTTGCAACAACTGTGGAACAGTAGTGCAATAACTAGGAGATATATCACATAACCTGAAGTTTTGCTATACAATAAGGTGGTACATTTACAACTGTGGAGCAGTAGTGCAAGAACTAGGAGATATATCACAACAACCAGAAGTATTACGGCACAATAAGGCAGTACAGTTACAACTGTGGAACAGTAGTGCAATAACTAGGAGATATATCACAACAACCAGAAGTATTGCTATACAATAAGGCAGTACAGTTACAAAAACTGTGGAGTAGTAGTGCAATAACTTGATGATAAGTCACAACAACCAGAAGTATTACTATACAGTAAGGCAGTACAGTTACAACTGTGGAGCAGTAGTGCAATAACCAGGAAATATATCACAACAACCAGAAGTATTACTATACAGTAAGGCAGTCCAGTTACAACAATGGAGCAGTAGTGCAATAACTTGGAGATATATCACAACAACCAGAAGTATTACTGTACAGTAAGCTAGTACAGTTAATACAACTGTGGAGAAGTAGAGCAATAACAAGGAGATATACCACATCAACCAGAAATGTTAATATACAATAAGGCACTACAGTTACAACAACTGTGGAATAGTAATGCAATAACGAGGAGATATATCACAACTACCAGAAGTATTGCTATACAATAAGGCAGTACAGTTACAATAAGTGTGGAGCAGTAGTGCAATAACTAGGAGATATATCACAACAACCAGAAGTATTACTGCACAATATGGCAGTACAGTTACAACTGTGAAGCAGTAGTGCAATAACAAGGAGATATATCACAACAAACAGAAGTACTACTATACAATAACGCAGTACAGTTACAACTGTGGAGCAGTAGTGCAAGAACTAGGAGATATATCACAATAACCAGAAGTATTACTGTACAATAAGGCAGTACAGTTACAACTATGGAGCAGTAGTGCAATAACTAGGAGATATATCACAACAACCAGAAGTATTACTATACAATAAGGTTGTACGTTTAAAACTGTGGAGCAGTAGTGCCATAACTAGGAGATATATCTCAACAACCAGAAGTATTACTGCAAAATAAGGCAGTACAGTTACAAGTGTGGAGCAGTAGTGCAATAACTAGGAGATACATCACAACAACCAGAAGTGCTACTATACAGCAAGGCCGCACAGTTAAAATAACTGTGAAATTGTTAGTTCAGTTTCTAAAACCACAAATAGTTGTGAATATTTCAAAACTGTAGGCACTTGCATTGAAAATAAATCACATACACTGTGGTTGCACAATGCAAATATACAAATACATGAGCTTCTTAAACATAAGGCTAATTTATTTCATGCAGTTGTGACAAACATTTCAACCTGCCCTTTGTGCATAATTTTTTAGTCTGTAAATTCCTTCTGAAGGATGAAAGTTAAATGCGAGGAAGGATCTTTAAAGACTGTTGATTGCATTTTATTGAGTGCTTATGAAAAACAATCTGCTGATTGTTGTTTTCCCTTCTCGGCTACTTCAGACTAGAAGTAAGGTTATTTGGCTCATGTCAGTGCTGCTTGAACAGAATGACAGAGCATTATACTGTGATAATTGTCATGCACAATAAGAGTGGCTGGAAGTCAGTCAGTAATGCAATGTACTACAGAAGGTTTAGCAGTATAAATAAGGCAGTTTTAGTGGCATTTAATTCCTTTGGAGACTTGTCATGTAAACGCTTGCTAATGTAATTTTGGCGAAGCCATGTACAGCATGCATTATACTTTGATCTACAGAATGTTTCTATGCCATTACCATTCTTACAATGTAATGCCACTGTGATTTTGTTCTGACATTATTACGGTTTCATTGTGTTATCTTGTTTTGGTCAACCATTATATACTTCTTCAAGGCAAATGTAAGTCTTATTCACTTCAAAGTTACAAAATTGAAGATGGAAAACTTAATAGCCCTTAGACAGACTAGGCATGCATCAATCTTTGTCCACAAAAAAATAGTATGACTGTAATTGTAGATGATCATCTGGATACATTTGATAAGGCACATTGGACAAGAAAGTATTAATTATTTATTACATCAAAAGAACCTGTTCAAAGTTTTGTTTGATGTTATATAATTTTTTTATCGACAATATTGTTGAAAATACATTCTTCCCACTACATATATTAAATAATGTTGATAACAATACTTTTTATCGCTAGCCCGTAGACTGCGCAACACTACTGACCTCTAAAGAACATCTTTGAGAAGTAGTGATACATCTTGACAGGAAATTGATGCAGATATTTATATTTGACTTCTGTGTTCGGCCATCAGAGAATGAAGAGTAACTGAATAGAAGTAATTTAAATGATCACATGGTGATGGCAGTGTTCTGAATGGACTAAATGACTATGCACTGTTTTCTGTTTTATTTAAACTATACCTTAAGGATAATGCACATTCTTATTTGTAACCTGACATTGATATAAGAGCTTCAAGAAAAGCTGACATGATTTACAGTGTCCTGTCAAAATGTGAACACTATCAGGCAAGTACTAACAGATGTGAGGTATGTTTTGCAGGGAGGGTCAACCTTTGTGAGTGCATGTTGGAGAATACAAGGGGTATATCTTATTCTTCAAATGGTATCACCAGGAGCTGCCCAGGATTGTATGCTGTTTCTCAAGTGAAGATATCTGTTACGGAAAGAGTTTCCAATTAATTTACAACTACTTTATCAGTCTTGGCAGTGAACTTCTCTCAAGAAAGACATTTCACCCTAATCACAGAATTCTTCATTTGAAATCAGAAGCCCTGCAAGATGTTTCATTAATTTCACCAAATGGATATTACTAAGGGCATCATGATCTTGAGTGCAAACATACTGCTCAGTAGAATCAAAAACTTTAAGTGTGGTTCCTGAAACGGAAGACTTGGCTCAGCATTTAATCATATTTTGCTCATTTTCTTGATGGTTACTTTGCATGAAGTTAAATAAGTTTTGCATTTCTTTGTTGTTTGTTTTTTTGTTTCTATTTTATACAAGGCACTGATATTTTTTACTGAAAGTGTCTCACAGTGGAGTTAACCACAAACAAGGCAGAGTCACTCATGCTTCTTAGAAACTACAGAAATCATGATTTTTATAGGTGTAGCAATCTGTAAAACAGCTACCACACTAAGGCTCACATGTATGTAATAAAAAAATAATTAAATAAATGAACACATGGACAATTATAAATGCTTTACATATATAAATATATGTAGTTCCCAGTGCAAGTCTAAATGCAAAAGATTTACACACATGTACCTCAGAAGTAAAACATTCAATGTTTCTTAATAAGGTGATGTCCTTGCAGGATGCAAGCCCCCTTTGCACACCTAATAGAAGAGGAGCTTCATTGCTATATTCTTAGAACTCAAATATTCTACTGTAAAGTTGCACAGCCTCAGTGTCCACAAAAAGCCATGTTGGATATTTTACTTTCAGTATTCATCCAGAAAATATTTCATTCTGAGAAAACATGCAGTTTAATCATGTTTGTGTATAAACACATGCACACGTATACACATACACACATACGCACACACACACATATGCAGGAAACAAGCCATATAAGTTTGTCATCATGTCCATTGCAAAGTGGTTCTCCCGCTGGTGTACCTACATGCAAGTCCCAGTATGCAAATCTGAGTTTTCCTGACTTATCTGCAGCCCACCAGAGGTTAGACCACACTACTATGAAGTCCAAATGAAATCTTATGCACATAACTGCATAATGAGCACAGTATAGTTCAGAAATGTTCTGAATGCCATTAACTACTGCTATACACCAAAATAGTTCAAAGGTCAATATCATGCACAGCTATTTTTTGGAGGTGTCCAGCAGTCTGGTACGTGTGTGTGTGTGTGTGTGTGTGTGTGTGTGTGTGTGTGTGTGTGTGTGTGTTTATACATATGTCTGTGTGTGGGCCCACTTGTTATTATACAAGGCTTATGCAATTTATCTGCCCAGATATTCAAGTGCCATTTGCACTTTTACAAGGCTACCAGTAGAGTCATAGTTTCTGTCCCAGTAGTTCCTCTATTTGTCTACCTCCAAGTACATTGCCTATTAGCATCTTTAAGTAGGATATAATCGTGTTTGTGTATAAACACACGCACACGTGTATATACACAGATACCTTACCATCATCATTGAAAGCCACACCAAGTTCTGTCATACCCTTCAATGGCATTCAGCGCAGTAACGAAGGGAAGGACAGTCTGTGCTATACCTCAGTATGTGGTTCATTTCACTGCAGAGTGCACCACTGACTACTGACAGGTAAACAAAGTTTCTGAAGTACAGGATTATCAGTTGTGGCTGTGTGTATTTTTGGTAAATATCTTTTTGAATAATACCATACAATATATTATTTAAAAATAAAAGGTGTTGCTTGAGAAATGCTCATTTTGCAGGTATTCTTGGTGTATGACTGAATTAATCTTTGTTTTTTCTACACAACTTATTTTATATCGGATGGTGCAGTGGTGCAGCAGTTGTATTGTCGTCTCACAGCAAGAGGTTTCCCGGTTTGATTCTCAGCTGGGGTGCCTTCTGTGTGGAGTCTGCATGTCCTCCCTGCATCTGTGTGCATTTCTTTTGTATGCTCTAGTTCCCTCCCACATTACAAAGACATGCGTTTGGAGCATATCTCCCTCGGCCTCCTCTGAAAACTGGCTTTGCTCCAAGTCGGACTTTCCCAGTAAACAAATGCTAAATAAAATAAATAAATATATTTGTTTGCACATTTTGTTTCCCATTTCAATTATTCTGTTTTATTTTTGAAATAAACATCATTATCCTCTAAGCTGAAACATTAATGACAACAAACTGACATTGCAGCTATTTATTAAATGGTTATTAACTCATAACACAATAAAATAACTTCATTCCCACACCAAAACACATTTGACACCTTTCCCTTAAACTGTTTGGTCCAACCAACCCCATTTCAGCTCAGTAACGATGGGTCTGGGTATGTCAACCCAATCTGTCTTGGACCTGCATATCAATATTCTTAATGGGTTGACACCCCTTGCCTTGGCCGTGGCTTTAAGTGAAAAACACACTGACTACACGAAGAGCCCACTGAGAAACAACCAGGAGGGAAAGAAAAAGGGGGGGGCATAAGGCAGCAGCCAGATGGCATGGCCATGCCACCCCCCCCATTCAGTGGCCTCAAGCAAAATTAGCGAACACACCTATTAAAACATTAAGAAGATACAGTACTAAAATACTTTTTAACTGCTAATGTAATGTTAAAATTAAATAGGTCAAAGCCTAAGTTATTAAGATGTGCTCCTTCTTGGTTATAAAAATCTTTATCCAGTTTATCCAAGTCCATGTGTTTGAGCACTTGAAATCTGACTTGAGTTGCTGCATGGGCGACCCTGTGGTTTATGAAGTGCCTGGAGATTTCAACAGCCACTTCCCTTCTGGCTCCATCCCACTGAATTCTAGGTATGATTGAAGACCAGAACAACATCATGTAAGGGCACAATACAGGAAGTTTTTGAAGATCAGACAAAATTCTGTACAGGATAATCCTTTTGGGGACTAAAACTAAGTAATTTCCCCAAAGTGAATAACCAAAGCCTGGGGATGAATCCTGTGAGCTGAAACTTGGTGTCATACCCCCAAATTAAAACCAAGAAAGCCCTGAGAATCCAAAGCCCTGGACTGATGAATGATTATGTTCCAGAGAGCCAATAAGTCCTGATGGATGAGACAAAGCCTGGAAGGCTGCTCTGATGATGAATGAATGGCTTAAAATCCAGAGAACTTCCTTTGCTGAAACACAAATTCACGATGTTAATGCCTGATGTATTAGAAAAAATGTCAGGCAAGTACCTCCTCATTCTTCATAGCAGTTTGGTGCAATGAGTTTCCATTTCTAAATCAGATGCGTGTCCTATCCAAAAAGAATGGGATGAGTACCACCATGAATTTATACCTTGACATGACATAGCTGTTTCCTGGGCCAAGTTAGCATCTACCAATATGACAGGTCTGCTGAACACAGATGTAAAAACTAAACCTGTTCTAGATGGTCTAGGGACCAACTTACTATGCAGCTTAAGCTAGTACACAGGAGAAATTACCAGGAGCCTGGTGTTATCCAGGCAGACTTGATGACCCTTACAAAACTGATCAGTCTGTGACTTTCCATATAAATCAAAAGGAATTTTTTATGAATCACCACATCCTCCCAGTGTAAAGAGTTCAACAGTTTACTGGCAAGGAAGGCCCAGCATAAAAACAGAAGAACAAAGCCACCCTTATGGTAAATGAGTAAAAATCAACAGCGGAGTTTAACAAATCTTTAACAATAACCAAGAGGTGACAACTAATCAGCTTTCTGGCATCTTTTGCTACCCCTTTAGTGTTTTCCCAGTCTTTAAGCATCATGTACAATAACCAATGTCCTGTATATTCTGTAAGACCCAGCAAGAATGCTAACCAGCCCAGAGCTATCAAATGTTTGCAGATCATATTAGGAGAATTGTCTTTGCAACATCTCTGTACCAAGAATTGCATGAAAAAGCGCAAACTTCATTTTCTATTACTCCTGGATAATGGAATATAAAAAAAACTTTAAAGGATCGAACTAAGGATGAATGCACTTAACCTAGTTATTTGACACCAGGGATCTCACTATCCTTCACCAATTAACCAGATTTCCAGGGGAATTAAGGTTCCAAGATGTTTCGCATCTTGGGCCAAGTGGCAAAACTTAAACATGAAGCGGGATACACTGTTGGCAATACCATTATCAAACCCTGGAATATGGATGCTTGAAAAAGTTAACAAAACTGAAGTACCCAGGAAAGGAACAAACCAGCACTAAAAAACTCCGATATTTTTAATGCAACCAAATAAACCATAAACACACGATAACTTTTGAAAGAATGATTTGCGACTTTGATAAAAGTTGATTCACTGCCTTTTTAAAATAATGGCTAGTAATTTCAACAGGAAATGAGCTTGTTTATAAATGAAGTATTGGTTTTCAATCCTGCATCCGATAAAGTCTTTTGAATACTGAATAAAACGCTTTGTATTACAGTGTATGCATTAATGTGTGTTATCATGTGTTTATGGATTATTTGGCTGCATTAAAAATATCAGAGTTTTTTTAGTGCTGGCTTGTTCCTTTTTGGGTACTTCAGTTTGGTTATTTGTTTCATTTTGTACCCGGAAAACCTTTTCATTTTGGATTACTTGAAAAAGTTAAGTTGATTTACAAACACAACAAGACCAGCAGCCTAACTACAGAATGCACCCATATGAACTTGG
>NC_056749.1:444992603-445045103 GCF_019279795.1 Protopterus annectens | reverse complement strand
ACCTTTATTACTAAATCTACAGTATGTTTTCTTATTTAATGTAAACTTTATATTTCATAATACAGAATACAAGTTAGACTTCTGTGTGAATTTTTGAAGTTGTGATGTTATGATATAGCTTGGTACACACATTATTTCCTTTTTGTATGGATACCATAGATGCCTTCACTATTAATGGAGTTACTGAATAACAACAGTAGTGGCCTTTCTGTGCTTTCTTTCACCTTGCCAGAAAGTACCACTGAAATGTGTGAACTTGTTCAACAGATTTTAGTCATTGCATCAATAACATCTTTCTTCACATTTAAATGGATCTTAACCATCTCATCTTTTCAAAGTGCGAAATGAGCACCTGTGTTATTATCTGTGAGCCTTAAACAGAAAATACATATACGTTTTATTATCTGTGTTTTAATTACTATTTTTTTAGTGCTACATTCTACTCAGTACTGTTGAAATAGCTAGAAAACAACTTTTAGTTGTTTTTTCATACTAGTGGTAAGACCTTTGTCCTATGAATATTGACATTAGATCCAACAAATTAACACTACTCTGCTCCATAATATATTTAATAATTATTCAGTGAAGTAGGTAGCAGAAATAAGTATACAGTAATTAAAAAAAAGCCAAAAACAAGCCCAGAAGCAGCATAATGGAGCTATCCAGAAATACAAGTCTTAGCAAGTCTCACATTTAATCAATGAGTAACAAAACAGCATCCAACTAACTGTGGATATTAAATAGTTCATATTTTTTAAAGTCTACATGAATCTGAAAATCTGTCTTTTATTTCTGTAGAAAAATCCTACACTGCCCTTTCCTGTGTCTTAGTAATAATATAGTGCAATGCAGGTTTGACAGCACATAAATAATTCCCACCTAGTATATTTTGGCTTACCTACTGAATAAGCTGCCAATTTTAGTCACTTATTACTCCACCCTGATATATCTCATTTCTTTTCCATATTTTAGTGAATTTATTGAATTCCTTCACTGTTTTCCAAGTACCACCTCATAAAGAAGTCTGTTACGGTATAATAATTTCCAAGTGAAAATTAAATCTTGTTTTCTGTAATTCTCTTGAGTTGTCCTCCCTCTACCTTCAAGTAGAGCAATCATATCCAAATATGTCTACCATTTAGCAATTCAAATTTAAGTACATATTGAGTAGGGACTGTTACAAAATAAACACAATACAATAAAACTTTAGACAAAGAGATTAGGACAGCGATACATAGAAATGCATAAAATGTGTGAGAAGCAATTCACCCTCAAAGGCCAGGTAAAACAGGACTGCTTTTAAGGATCACTTAAAGCCATCAAAGGTGAGGGTAGACCTCAACTACTCTAGTTGTGGGTTCCAAAGGTAAGGGCCCCCTGCCAAGTGAAAGTGGGCTCAAAACCTTGGCATACCCAGCATACTGAGGGTGACAGAACACAGCATTTGAGCAAACTGACAAGAGGTGAGACGCTCTTAAGACAAATGGGTGTCAGGTTGCATGGAACAAGGTATACCATGTGAGACATTTGTACTTGTTATACAACTGAAATGGTAACCAGTTACAGGTCTATATCAAGTTGTTAAACTTTTAAAAATTTGAACGTCATATGGTCAACACCATATGATCGAACTTTTTAAAGTTTGAACATTTCAATGGAGATCTCCATACAGTGTGGAATGGGAATATTTCCCTTTCTGCACTGTAGTGCGATCTCAGAGTTGGAATATTTTAAGAGTGGGGGTGGGGGGTGGGATGCAGGTAGGTTTTTTCCTTTCATTTCTTTTATTACATTTTTGAACTTCAATCATATGGTGTCAACCATATGATGTTTGAACTTTTAACAGTTCGATTATGTAATGTAGATGCACCAGTTATAGAAGGTACCTCCATGCAGTCTGTCCATTCTGCTGGGATATTTTCAAAGTCTTATCTATATTATCTTATGTATGTTTCTGGGAGGGTCGGTGTGTCACTAAGTACTGACTGTGTTTATCAGTTTATTTCTCTGTGTCTTACTTCTGATTCAGATTATTCATAGTGAAAGGCAAGCAACTTCTTACATGAGGAGTATGTGCTGCAGGTTGACGTCTTTGAACAATCAACACGCTGTCATCACATAATACTGTTGAAGGGGTTTCATCACCTTTCTATATACAGACTGACAGGAATGTAACAACCAATTGATTATTCATGCACTGCTACTGCCTTGTAGTATCCCATATATGCTGTTTGCTCCTTTTTCACTTTATATAGCTTTAGTTAGGATTATAAGCGAAGCTTTCTACTTTTTACCGCTGTTTGACTTGATCTTCATTTTGCATCAGACAGCATAGGGTTGTAAATACTACACTGAGTACTTGGACATTCACAGAACTAATGATGCTCACAGCAAAAGGAAATAAAGCACAAAAGATGTCATGTGAACTATACCACATCTCTTTGGTTATTTTATCAGAAAACTGCTGTAGATTGGCTATGTATTCTGTTACACAAAATTAATTGACTGAGAATGCATAAGGGAAAGCAAATTGTTCTAATGTCCCTACTGAAGTGAGACGACCAGAGAGTTTAGCTAGCTGAAAAGTCTTGAACTATTTTTTTTTCTGTTTTCTAAGACAGCACAGAGTGGGAAAGGTTCTAACAGTTATTCTAGGAGTTTAATTTTGAATAGGAAGTGGAGGCAAGATTAAATAATTTGTATTACGCTGGCTTCTTGTAAAGGAGCGAACAGAGAATGTCATTCAGATAAGAACAGTAAATGCTGCTTGTAACTTGAATGGCTTTTCATATTTTTTTTATTTAAAAAACTTTCTAAATAAGGGGAAAGAATGTGTAGCGATTGATTGCTCATGATCTCTTTTTCTTGCTTATATTGTATTGTTTGTGTTCACTTTCATTATTCATATAGAATTTGCAGAAGGTGTTTCTTGCTTTGCTCTGAGACAGGGTTGAACAGTAAATGGTACAAACCAATGAATTGGAATCAGGTTACTAGGTGGTACTATTTTCTGCAAGGAACTGAGTTGGGTATTCCACCAAATAATTTCAAGTACAGCATTAGTTTATATTTTCACACTTAAAAAGTATTCCATTGCACTGGCTAGACAGTATCAATACTTTTTCCAGTAGTATCAACGGAATTACTAACACAGCCATGTATTAAAGTTTTTTCTGTCTTACTGCACTGTTAACTTCATGGCTAAATAGCATTAACTAAGAATACAAGTATTATTATGTCAATTTTCAGACACAAATCTGACCCAACAATTGTTCTGATATGCATTGACTGAAAACAGATACAATTACACCTCAAACAGAAACCTTAAAAGTGAAGCAAAGGCAGTATTCAGTCATGAAACCAGCAGTTAAGAGGCCACAAGTTAGACATTGTGGAGTGCATAGTGCTTTGTCTCTCATTTGGCAATTTACTAGGCAACATTCTAGATAAAACACTACCGATATACTTGATGGCCTATCTGGTGGCATAGAAGGATAAAGCCCTGACTATGGCCCAGCAGACCCATGTTTGATTAGCAGCCTGAGTGACTGAGAGAGTGGCATGTGAGAGGACACTCATTGATATGCTCCCTAAGGTAGGCATGGATATAAAAACAATGAGTGTGCATGGGTGGGGAAAGGTAAGTGGGAAGGTCATAAAAATAAATCTCCCAGAAGCGAAGTACAAATCAGTTGAGCCCAGAACACCCTCAGGATTCACAACCAGCCCCAGCAAAATAATGGAGTGAGTCTGGGGAGGTTAGAGAGTAGCTAGTAGATCCGGCATGGACACTGGATTCTCTAGGCCAGACCAGCAACAACAAGGTCTAAGGGGACCACAAAAATCAGCAGTACTGACTCATTTGAGAGAACTGCTCTTAGAAGAAAAGTGATTACTCAGTTGTTCACCTCTGAATACGCCAGGATTAATGGGGTAAATGCTTATCTCTGGTTCATGTGACCACTGCTGTTATTGAGATGTTACTTAGAATGGCAAACTGTGGAATGACTCTTGGTAAGACTGACCTCTTTCCAAATCTTTTTCCTGTTCTGGTACTGATGGCAGCTTCTTTGAAGGTACCCGTCAGTAAGATGCCTAAGTCCTACAGAGTGTTACTCCTGAAGCTTCTAAAGAAGGAACATTTTTTTTTCTGGACTTTTAGGTCAAAACAAAAGTACAAGAGAACATCAGGATGGAACTGAAAACAGAGATAAGCAGTTTAAATGACAGGAACACAGCTGCTGTTCCATAGTTTAGAAAACTAGGTGCCATTGTCCGTAAGGAAATCAATCATTTAATTGTAGAACCGAGTAAAGTTTTGCAGGAGCAGTTTGAAGAGTTGCAGAAGAACAGGCGACAAGCTGCACATATAGTAAAAATCTTGGATGAATTCTTGGAATGGGTGATGTCAAAGAAATGCAGTTCAGGTGGTTCAAAACCTGGAGTAAAGTGCATGGTATTACATTAATTCAGAATAAGGATACCAAAGTAAGACATACAGGCCTCATACACTCCCTTTGCACTACAATGAAGTTCTCAAAGAATATTTGTTTCTATGACTAAACTCTTTGTTTTATATTTCCTCAGCTCTATCACATAAAGTCTCAAAAACTGTTCTTGGCAAATCAGTCCCAGAAGTAAGTGTATCTTCAACTACTTTACACCACTTGCTGCATAATAATAAAGCACTGATGAAGTTTCATAAGAATGCAGACAAAATGAAGTTTAACAGATACAGCCAATGACTATTAACAATAATTACCCATTACTATTCTGTTACTTTAAGTATTCTGGGCTTTAACACTGTAATAGTATTTGCATAATAATGAGATCCTTAAGTGTGGATGCTATTTCTTCATCTCCTATTAACTTTGCAAAGATGAAATATCTAATTTCCATTGGAGTCGAGCATTAAGTGCTGTAAGATAGCGGGATGGGATAGAAGACTACATGTCAAGGGATACAAGGCGTCAAAATAAAACAGTAATTTTATGCCACTGTGGAAGAACGTAATTCAGAGATCCTCCACTTTTAAGAATAGAGGCTTATAGCCAAGAGTTATCATTACCAGTCTTTATTTCTGCCCTTTATTCGACATGTGATAGAAAATGCTTTTAGCAGTTGCCTTTGCAATGCTGTGCTACTAAATTATACCAAAATGCTTAAAACATATAATCTTCTTAAAATGAAAGCAAGATTTCTCTAGAATGAGAGACAAGTATGTCCTTTGAAATCTATGAGTTGTACAAACCTAGCTCTACCTTGGATTTAGCTTGACTGCGGCAATGCATGTTTAGTAATATAAGAGATTAAAAAAAAGAAATGGGATTTAAAAATAAATTACATTTTAGATTTTAATAACTTCAAAGGTGAATTTGATTAATTATGTTGTTTATTAAAAATATTTATTGATATTTTCCACAGATTATAATAAGTGAAATGAAGGTTACATTTATTTTCTTGACAATTCTTTGTAAAATGCATATGGTCCAATGATTACTTTGCAGCTGATAATTTATAAATACATATGCAATACATCAGATAGGAAAATGCTAATATTGAACTGTATTTGTCAGTTTGCCTGCCATAACTGCTGTTAGAGTTGATATCAGTAAGAATGGCCGAATTGAGCACATCCTTCTTGCATTGGTAGCATTTTTAGGTTACCCTGCAACAACATGACTGGGGGCAATATTAACTGAACTGTCTTCAGAAACTTCATGTTGGCCATTTGTTATGTATCACAGAAGACAAGTAAAAATGTCACTCAACCTCTGGCTTACTGTCCAAGAATGCTATATTCTGTCTAGCAACTAGAAAAAAAATATTTTATTTCCTAAAACACACAATAGACATTTATTTTAGAATGTTCCTGATAACAGCATCTTAAGTGTTACTTTGAAAAACATTATTGTCAGTTGCAACCTGGGTGTCTACACCATTTGAAAAGCAACAGTCTCTCTAATGCCTGTTTCAGATGATCTCTCTGCCTGGCATAACTACTGAATTTTTCAACAAGATTGCTTTATATGAATAGCAATATAATGCCTTCCTCTTCGCAATGCATTTTGTGCAGGTAGATTCAGGTTCTGATTTTATTCTCACAGGTGTGCTGCATGCCTATTAATCTTTTTTGCATGAAGTTCTGTCATTATGTAATCCTAACATGCTTGTAAATCATTATTTGTTAGCAAATTTCAACAACTTCTGTCACTTTTGTCTGCCAACTGTATATGTAGTTCAGTGGCTTTTAAATATTAACAATAATATGCAGCTAAAGTGGACAGAAATGGGGTTTATGTTGGGCATCTGTATTGTATTTTTTGTTAGCAAAAGAATATGGGAATGAATTCTGTTTGGGGGGTTTTTTTCAAACAAAAGTAGCAAATTTCAACAACTTCTGTCACTTTTATCTGCCAGCTATTTGATATGTAGTTCAGTGGCTTTTAATTATTAGCAATAATATGCAGCTAAAGTGGACAGAAATGAGGTTTATGTTGGGCATCTTTACTGAATTTTTATTGTTAGCAAAAGGATATGGGAATGAATTCTGTTTTGGGGCTTTTTTTCAAACAACAGTAGTAAACTTTTTTTATTAAATCAATGCATGGAAGGATAAGTGATAAATCTCATGAACAGATTATATTAAAGCAAGAGTTGTGAAATAATAGCAAATATAGAATAAACAATCTTTATTATTCAAAAATGTGAATGCTGATTAGGCTGAGCAATCAGTGTGCCCATTGCCAATCAAAGGATCCTAACAGAAAGAAGTACAGCTTGCAACTCACTTTCTACATGCCACAAATCAGAGACTGTGACTGTTAAAAAGAAATCATACAGTACCTTTTTTCTCTGCTCCCTGAAAGTAACGATTTGAAATGTTGGAACCTGCTAGAGAGAGTTCCAAAACGTGGAGACTGAACAGTCGAATGAATGGACTTACATATGCTAAGTCTGAGATGCCATTTCTCGGAGTTGGTATATATAAGCTTGAGGGTGTGAGTGGCTTGTCCCTCCTACATTAGAGGTGCAGGGAGGCTTACCACCCCACACACAAAAAAGAAGTTTTAAGGAGAAGAAGGATTTTTGAGATTCACTCTTCTCGGGGTTTTCAGTCTTTATTTGAATTTTCAGCACTTGTTGACATTTCAGTAGGAAGATCTCCCTGGAGCACCACAATGCACCTCAAATGAAATAAAATCTCATGGATGTTGTGAGCTCCCATAGACCGTGCACAGAAGGCACCATCAAACTCTGCTCAAGGCAACTCCTGAACCAAAAAAAAAAGAACCAAATCATTTGTGTACTGAAAAAGTATTTACAGGCTTAGCACATGTGTAATACATATATTGCATGCCACACATTTACCAAGACTTGGCCGAACAGCTATAAAGTGCATTTCTGCAATGCCATTATTTAAAAAAAAAGTAAGCAGTTTCTTTCTTAAATAATGCCATAGTATAGTAACAATAATCCCCTCCTGGATCTGGGTTTCACAAGGTTTATCCATGGCTGGCATTATTTATTAACTTGGGCTTTACCCCTGTAATCAAACCATACCAACCATGGGTAAATCCTGTGAAAATCACACCCAGTTGTGAGTTATTGCTAAACAAATGTGTAAAATTAGTTTGCAATTCATTCCTTACAAGAGGATATAACATATCCTGTCTGGAGGAATGTTTGAATAAATTATGGAAATATATTAATAAAAATAATGAAGGAAATGTGAGAGAAAAAAGGAGACCAGAAGCTAATATGCCCAAAATAAAGTGGAAAAAACAAACTTCTGGTGAAGACATATATTTTGTCACTACTTATGGCTGTTATACTTCTGAATTTGTTAAAAATGTTTCTCTGTTTTGGAAGCATTTTAGTTCTCTTGATGAAGTTAAATCTTGGTTAGATGTAAATCTAAAATTTTCATATAGAAAAGGCAGAAGTATCAAAGATTTATTGGTGCACAGTAAATTTAAGATACCTATAGAGGGCTTGGTGGAACAAGTTAGGCTACAAGGAACCTATCAGTGTGGGAAATGCAAGGCATGCAGCTTTGTTATTTGTAGTTTTAGTCACATAAATGGCATTCCTTTCAATGTTCATGGCTGTTTTAATTGCAAAACAGAAGGGGTAATTTATGCATTATCATGTCCTTGCCAAAAGTTTTATATTGGGGAGACAAAAAGACCTTTTAAGGTGAGACTACTGGAGCATGTCAGAGACATAGTTAATGTAAAGAATGAGAGCCCTGTGGCTCAGCATTTTTTTGAAAAACATAATAGTGATGAAAGGTTGCTTAAAGCTTCAATTTTGGAGCAAGTATCTAATAATGGTGTTGATATGTTTAGAATCAAACAGTTATTATTATATAAGGAGACTGTATATATTTTAAAGTTTAAAACTTTATGTCCAAATGGTCTTAATGAAGACTTTAATTGGAGAATGCTGTCTAAGTAATTAACTTTTATTGTATTGATTGCTCAATTATATAATTGGTTTAACCTGTATATAAGACCTGTTGGTTTTTTATTTGAGTTATACTCCTGGAAGGCGAAGGCCGAGACGTCAGAGTTTTTTTGTATCTTTGAGAATAAATCGAGCTTGGTGAATCCTGCTTTGTTGTTCTTCTACATTCTACATTTCGAGTGCTGTTGTTTATGCTGTTTCATGACTTCGGATTCATTGGCTCAATTTCCACGGGTGTTACGAGACACCATGGAGGGATCACAACTTTCTTTGGACAGCTTTGTTAGTAATGCCTTGGACAGAGGTGAGAGGCAGCTAACTACCAAAACTGGTGTCGATAGAGGTAATATATTGTGGGACAAGTGGGAAGATGAACGTAAAAAACGTTTCCCTAATCCTTTCTGCAGCATTGGCAGGAAGAACTGTGTACCAGATAATGTAGAACAGAAATCTCTTTTTGACAGCTTAGAGAAAAAGATGATAAAAGAAACCGCCACTTTTTTTAACATATGTGGCTTACAACGCTATATTGACACTGAAACTACACCCAGGGGACTAAGGGCGTTCAAAGACCCCACTACGCCCTTTGATCTCTCAAAAGAATCAGAGGTGTTGTTTCACAAAGGTAGTTGCTGCAGCACACAACTGCACTACACAGTGGCTACAGATTCTGGTAGAAAGAGATAGCCTAAAGCAGAAAGAGTTGTGTGCTGAAATCAAAAAAACTTGTAATGACATTTCTAAAGGTGCATCCTCGTCCTTTTTGGATGATTTTCTAAAACAAATGAATGATAAGCTAAAAGATTATGAACTAACACTTATTGATCGTAAAAAAAGCAAATTAATAAGAGATCTACGTGATTATGAACTGAACAAGGCGTTCATCTCAAAAACCAATCGCAATAAGGGGCGGAAACAGGTGAGGTTCCAAACGGAAGCTGACAGAACACGCTCCCTGAATTCATCGGCTTCGGCGTCAGAAAATGGTTACACATCCTATGAAGATGATGGATTGGACACTGACTTTCCACACTTGCCAGTAGCAGAGAATCCAGAACAATTGAGACAGAATTTTCGGAGGGAAGGTCCGCAACAACAGAGAGATAACTCGCGGCTCAAACGCCAGCGAGAATATCAGGACTATATTCCCTCAGAATCGACAAGACGGGGAGGCTACAAGCGAGGAAGATGGTAGTGAGTTGTCCAACTCATTGAATAGTTATGTTGTTAACTTATCCAATTTAGAATTAAGTAATGGACGAACTTTTAATATTGAATTTAGGTTTAAAGTTTATTCCAACTGTGGTCTCTAGGTTATATGACATGCAAATGGATACATATAAATTCAGTCGTAAATTGTATTTGAAGTATTTTTTTAGTCTTAACACTAACCAGCAATGTATAGATTTTAATTCTGATGATTCTAGTTCTAATAATAGTTTTTATTCTTGTTTATCTGATGAATCTATTAATGCTTATGTTAAGCTTAACACTGACAAGGTTCCTTCTAAAAGTGATTTTTTTCCCCTGATTTATAATCAGGACATTGCTAGTTTCATTAAAATGGTTAACCATTCGTTGGAAATGGGACATCAAGAATTTATGTCTAATTATAGTAATATTGAATATAATATGTCAAAAAGGGATTGGAAAATCTTAGTGAATCTCAGCAAGAGAAATAATGTTGTTTTCAAACCTGCTGACAAGGGCAACAAATTGGTTGTCTTAAACAGTAGGGATTATTTGAATATGTGTATGCAACATCTTGAAGACAGTAATACTTATGAAAAATGCGAGATACACAAATATCAGGAGGCTATATTACAATATGGTGAATTGATACATAGGGGCTATAGGTTGGGCTATTTTGAAATGAAAGATGTGAAAAACAAATTCCATACTGAGGGCTGTAGGAAAGCTTATTTTTATTGCTTGCCTAAGATTCATAAAGGCCTTGATAAACTTACAGGTCGCCCTATAGTTTCTGGCTATAATTACTTTTTAAAGAATATAGGTATTTTTCTGCACAATTATTTAATTTCTTATGTGAAAAAATTACCTTCTTTTTTATTAGATGTTTTTGATTTTTTGAATAAAATTAAAGGTATAAAATGGAATCAGAATTTATATTGGTTGTCTGTAGATGTAAAAAGCTTGTACACCAATATAAGCCATGATTTTGGGTTAGAGGCCTTGAGACGGTTTTTGGGTCAGTCACCGGTTTCTGAATTTGTGATTGAGTTAATACATTTTTCGTTAACAAACAATTATTTTGAGTTTAATAACATCATGTATCGCCAGAAACAGGGTACAGCCATGGGGGCTCCATTTGCCCCCATGTATGCAAATTTGGCGATGGGACTTTTTGAATATGAATATATTTACAAACATAAATTTTTCCAAGATTGTGTCATCAAATATTATAGATTTGTAGATGACCTGATTTTTTTGGTAGAGGGGGATCAATCAAGGGCTATAGAATTCATTTCGGACTTGAAACATAATAGATTTGGGCTGGACTTTGATGGACTGACCATGGGTCCTAGGATACCTTTTTTGGATGTCATTTTGGACATTTCCAGTGGTTATAAATTAATAACCTCGGTTAACAGAAAGTTTGAAGGTCCGACTGATTATGTATATGGTACCAGTGGACATGTTCCCCATATTAAACATTCTTTACCATACGGTGAAATGTTAAGATGTTTTAGACTTTGTAATGATGAAGATGTATTTAATAAAGAATTAAAATTAGTTTGCAATTCATTCCTTACAAGAGGATATAACATATCCTGTCTGGAGGAATGTTTGAATAAATTATGGAAATATATTAATAAAAATAATGAAGGAAATGTGAGAGAAAAAAGGAGACCAGAAGCTAATATGCCCAAAATAAAGTGGAAAAAACAAACTTCTGGTGAAGACATATATTTTGTCACTACTTATGGCTGTTATACTTCTGAATTTGTTAAAAATGTTTCTCTGTTTTGGAAGCATTTTAGTTCTCTTGATGAAGTTAAATCTTGGTTAGATGTAAATCTAAAATTTTCATATAGAAAAGGCAGAAGTATCAAAGATTTATTGGTGCACAGTAAATTTAAGATACCTATAGAGGGCTTGGTGGAACAAGTTAGGCTACAAGGAACCTATCAGTGTGGGAAATGCAAGGCATGCAGCTTTGTTATTTGTAGTTTTAGTCACATAAATGGCATTCCTTTCAATGTTCATGGCTGTTTTAATTGCAAAACAGAAGGGGTAATTTATGCATTATCATGTCCTTGCCAAAAGTTTTATATTGGGGAGACAAAAAGACCTTTTAAGGTGAGACTACTGGAGCATGTCAGAGACATAGTTAATGTAAAGAATGAGAGCCCTGTGGCTCAGCATTTTTTTGAAAAACATAATAGTGATGAAAGGTTGCTTAAAGCTTCAATTTTGGAGCAAGTATCTAATAATGGTGTTGATATGTTTAGAATCAAACAGTTATTATTATATAAGGAGACTGTATATATTTTAAAGTTTAAAACTTTATGTCCAAATGGTCTTAATGAAGACTTTAATTGGAGAATGCTGTCTAAGTAATTAACTTTTATTGTATTGATTGCTCAATTATATAATTGGTTTAACCTGTATATAAGACCTGTTGGTTTTTTATTTGAGTTATACTCCTGGAAGGCGAAGGCCGAGACGTCAGAGTTTTTTTGTATCTTTGAGAATAAATCGAGCTTGGTGAATCCTGCTTTGTTGTTCTTCTACATTCTACATTTCGAGTGCTGTTGTTTATGCTTTTAAATATTAACAATAATATGCAGCTAAAGTGGACAGAAATGGGGTTTATGTTGGGCATCTGTATTGTATTTTTTGTTAGCAAAAGAATATGGGAATGAATTTGTGTACTGAAAAAGTATTTACAGGCTTAGCACATGTGTAATACATATATTGCATGCCACACATTTACCAAGACTTGGCCGAACAGCTATAAAGTGCATTTCTGCAATGCCATTATTTAAAAAAAAAGTAAGCAGTTTCTTTCTTAAATAATGCCATAGTATAGTAACAATAATCCCCTCCTGGATCTGGGTTTCACAAGGTTTATCCATGGCTGGCATTATTTATTAACTTGGGCTTTACCCCTGTAATCAAACCATACCAACCATGGGTAAATCCTGTGAAAATCACACCCAGTTGTGAGTTATTGCTAAACAAATGTGTCCAGCAGAAGTAAATTTAGACAATGTTGTTGAAAGGGTTACTACATGATGAAAAGCCCATGCCCTGGAGAATATTCTATTAAAAAGGTTTCTACGAAAATGTTACAGCACAGATAAAGGAGTTAGAATTTCACTGAAGTGAAAATGTTTGAGTTGCATGTTTATAGTTTAGCTTATAGTGATTAAGGTCATTCTGTTGAGAAACATTGACAATGAAAAGTGTGAAACAAGCATTGATTTTCACAACAAATTACTATTATTTCTATGGATGGCTTATGCCACTTTTATTATACAACCAGTCACACAATAGATCTTCTCTGTCCCTTGTTTCTACTTTAAGTGTATGTTCAGCCCAAAAAGCATAAAGAGTTTGTAGACCTTTTCATAGGTTCATAGGTTCATACTAGGCTATCTGCCCTAGGGCATTTATAAGCCTAGCCAGAGCGTGTTTGGCTTTCGCCACCCATTTTAAAATAATTTTGCTATGCCCTTTTTCGAGTTTAGTATACTGTGCCTCTGTCTAACAGTGACACAGAAGTGATACCCGGGGTAAACCTACAATCTCCCATACACTCATCAAGATTCCTCTTGAAGAGAGTCATTGAGGGACTCTGCCTAACCTGGACTGGGATTTTTTTTCAGAGTGAAGGGAGCCTATGGGTTATGAATCTGTCCCTCCAGCATGTCCTATTTATTTCAGTGCTGAGGTTCAAGTCTCTCGAGCGCGTAGCTCGATGGGATTTGGATTTTCTGAGGTGCAGCATGTCCATTAATTCCGGGTTGGACATGGCTTTATACGTCAGGCACAGATCGCCTCTGAGCAAGCGGTATGCCACTGAGTAGAGATGGAGTTTCTTTAACCGGGCAGCATATGGCATCTGTTTGAGCCCTTTGATCCTCTTGGTGAGGTACTTTTGGGGTCTTTCCAGTTGCTGCAGGTGTCTGGTAAGGTACATCCCAAAAGGGGCATTGTATTCAATTATGGGCCTGATGAGGGATGAGTAAAGAGGCACAATGACCTCCCCTGATCTAGATGTGAATCCCTTCATGATTAGGAGGGCTATATAAAATCTTTTTCTAACCACTTTGGCCACGTGGTTGTCAAATGAGAGATTGCTATTAACTTGGGTCCCCAGGTCCCTAATTACTTCTTCTGTACTTAATGGATTACCACCTATGTGGTAATTTGTGGGCATTTTGTTTTTGCCAAAGGGAATGACTATACACTTTTTGGCATTTAGCTTGAGGCCATGGCTCTGGCACCAGTTGTCTATTTATATGAGGCCCTTTTGGAGGATGCTTGTGTCGGCTGGAGAGTCGATTATGGTGCCCAGTTTGCAGTCATCTGCAAACTTGGTCAGCCACAGTCCTTCCGTGTTGGCCTGTACCTCCGAGAAATATATACCGAACAAGAGAGGTCCCAGGACTGAGCCTTGTGGGACGCCACTTGTAACTGGTTTGGAGTCTGACATGGCTCCAGCAATTCTAACCATGTGGGTTCTGTCCTTGAGCCAGTTTGCAACCCATCTAGTGACATAGGGGTTTATATTTAAGCTGGTGAGCTTATCTATAATGCCCGAGTGGGGTATTGTATCGAAGGCTTTTGCGAGGTCCAGGTAGGCTGTGTGGACCACCTTCCCCTCGTCAATGGCCTTGGTGACTGTTTCAAAGAAATCAACCAGGTTTAAGAGGCAGGATCTGCCCTTAACAAAGCCGAACTGGGTAGGATCCAGTGTCTGTAGGTCCCCACTGTCTTTATTTATGAGGTCCATGATGATCCTTTCCATAGCTTTGCAGACCAAGCTAGTCAGGCTTATGGGGCGATAGTTTCCAGGATCCGTTGAGGCACCACCTTTGTGGAGATGGACCACAGTTGCTGTACGCCACTCTCTGGGTACATATCCTGTAGTAAGGCTGAGATTGAACAGTAGTTTTATGTTTGGGTTTAGCTCTTCTTGGCGTTCATGTAGGACACAGCCCGGGACACCATCTGGTCCCATTGATGCTGTGTTTTTTGCTTTGGAGAGGGAAGCTCTTACCTGAGCATCTGAGAATTCAGGGGGGCAGCAGTCTGCTGGGATAGATATTTGCCCTTTTGGTGGGGGGGGGGAGAAGTTTGCGCTGAACCTGTCAGCTAGGATGTTGGCAATGTCTGTGGGTTTGGTGTATTTTTTGTCATTTTGGATTAATTCTGAGCATATCTGGGAATTCCCACCCAGGTTCCTAACATAACTAAAGAAAGCCTTGTGATTATCCTTAGTGTCCTGTGCAATTTTTCTCTTGAAGCTGGCCTTAGACGATTTTATGAGTGTCCGTAGTTTTTTGCTAATACTGATCAGAGATGCCTTCCCTTTTCGGGATTTTGCTCTATCATGTAGTAGCTTCCTCCTTCTATTGTATAGTTTGTTTATGGCTGGGGTCCACCAGACAGGACATCTGCCTTTGGAGGATTGGGTCTTGGTTTTATTTGGGATTGCATGATCCATGCATTCCTGAAGGTGTTCATAGCATTCTATGTGTTTATAAAGGATTCTGCGGTCTGGGCCGTATTTTCCACAGGCCCGGGGGCTTTGAAGGATTCCACCTCGGTTTTGAGGAGTGTGAAATTTGCTTTAGAGAAGTTTTTCACTGTGGTTTTCAGGGCAGGGGGTGGAGTTGGGATGTGACTATCCAGTGAGATTAGTTTATGGTCTGATCTTACCAGTGAGGGATACACTTCTGGTCTGGAGCATAGAGTCCCCATGTTGGTGATGATCAGGTTCAGTATGTTTTCCCCTCTTGTGGGAGTGGTAACAAGCTGTTCCATAGCATTTGAGTTTATAAATTCTAGGAACCTTTGGGCTAGGATGTTGGAGCTAGAGTAATGCTCCCAGTCTATGTTTGGGTAGTTGAAGTTGCCCAATATAATGATGTTTGGAGAGACCTTCATATTTTCCAGTGTTCTCAGGAAGGCCGAGTGGGGTTCCTGGGTTTGGGAGGGTGGTCTGTAGCAGGCTATAAACTGGAAGGCAATTTTACCCACTGTTAGTTGCACATGGATAGTCTCTGATGCTTCGTGCTGTGCCACCAACCTGGAGGTGTGGGTATCTTTGACGAATATTGATACTCCCCCTCCTTTTGTGGTTCGGTCCAGGTTTTGGGGCCGAAAAGTATGGCATGAGGTATAACCTGGTAGTGCTGGGGTGCTCTTGGGAGCCTTGAGCCAGATTTCTGTTACTGCACAGAAATCAATGTTCTCCATGCTAAGGAGAGTTTCGAGTGCATGCATCTTGAGGTTTAGACTTCTGGCATTGAGTAGCATTACTCTTAGTTTCTTTTCCCTTGTGATACCTATGGAGGTGGGTTTGTCTTTTGAGCCTTGCCTAAAAAAGGCACTATGGGGGTAGCAAGAGCCTTTGCCAATATCTGAAAGCCCAGGGGTGACAGGTGCAAGCCGTCCCTAGCGAAGCATTGTGGCTTGTCGAGCATGTCATCCCAGGCTGACAGGCATTGGATCCCCTTTGAATGACACCAATACTTAAGCCAATTGTTGAAATTGATCATCTTGTCTTCATATTGTGGCATCATTCTTGGTGAGGGTAAGATGCTATTCAAGGTCAGGGTCATACTGGCCTGGGCTACATCCTCAGAGAGCTCCTCTATGTCTCTTTTCATGTAGTCCAGGGAGGTACGTCTCAGGTCATTCACACCAGCATGGACAATGACTGAGTCATATTTGTACTTGCCTTGGAGTGACCTGAGTGCTCGTGTTATGTGGCGGATCCTAGCGCACGACAGGCAGCTCACCGTGACCTTCTCCTTGTTCAGCCTGGTGAGTGGGAAGTCAGTGTGCCTGACAATAGAGTCACCTATTACAAGTGTATCAGGTGTGTTGTTTAGCCTTAAGGGCTGTGACTGTTCGGCACACTGGCTTTGTGAGCTATGTGTTGCATGTGTTTTGTTTTGGGGTAGCGGTTGCTTGGGTGTCTGCTTTGGAGGTCTCTGCTGCTTAGGCAAAATTTTATTTAGAGCCTCCGAGTATGTTTTTGTGTGTTTATGTGTTTGGTTTGCTGTCATGGTAGGTCTATGTGAGACTGGAATTGTAGTGAGTATGGTTTCCTTCTCCTCCTGAATGGTTTCGCCAGTACTGAGTTGAGAGAGCTTAGCCTCCAGTATGGCTATATGGTTGCATCTCTCACATGTGTTGGAATTTGTTGGGAGGAGGAGAGGGTTGTCTGTGTACATGAGGCAGTTGTAACATTGCCTCAAGATTCCCAGATTCACCAGCTGGACCGGAAAGGAGATTGACAACTGACCTTTGGACATGCTAGAATAGTATTGGGAATTCCTTTATAATTGAAAAAAAGGGCCAATGGGGAACGAGGTACTCAAGGGGAGTTTGTGAGGGTGTAGTGCTTTTAATATTTTAGTGCTGACTTATATGATTGCTTTAGTGAGCAAGTGCCAGGTAACTTAAATGCAATGTGTTACAGGTAACTTAAATGCAAAAACGACAAACAGTAACTTTCTTTCAAGTGAAAGAAGGAAATAAGTACAGTAAGCAATGCAGATATCACTAGGGATCCACAGAAGCACTGAAAAGCCGCGTTTTAGGTGGAATTAGTGTTTCAGGGAAATAACAAGCAAACAAACAACAAGCATACAAATAAAGCTAGATTCAGCAGACCTGGATCTAGTCTATACTACAGCAAACAAGGTGTACCAATTTCAGTAAGAAACAGTTCAAATATGCAGGCACTATAAGCCTTTAACCAGAAATTCCCAGCTCAGAAGGGCAGAGTCCAGCCTCTCCTCCCACAAGAGTGCAGACCACGAACCTTCTTAATGTAAAATAACTGGCTTGAAGCCCAAGTGCTTAAACCAGACTAATACACTTTTAGAATAACATACACTGAGCCCTCAATCAGCAGTTCACAACATAGAAGGATGTAAGCTACCTGTCCTGCCACCACAGTGCAGGCTACAAACCTTCCTAATGTAAAACAACTGGTCTGAAGCCCAAGTGCTTAATCCAAAAGACTTAGAATGATAGCTACACTTTAATCAAGTTACTACCAAGCAGTAATAGATACAATTGAATACTTTAAAGAATGCCTGGATTAGTGCTCAAGTTATACAAACAAAGCTAGATTCAGCAGGCCTGGATCTAGTCTATGCTACAGCAAACAAGGTGTACCAATTTCAGTAAGAAGCAGTTCAAATATGCAGGCACTATAAGCCTTTAACCAGAAATTCCCAGCTCAGAAGGGCAGAGTCCAGCCTCTCCTCCCACAAGAGTACAGACCACTAACCCTTTTAATGTAAAATAACTGGCCTGAAGCCAAGTGCTTAAACCAGAATTAATACACTTTTAGAATAACAGACACTGAGCCCTCAATCAGCAGTTCCTAACTTAGAAGGATGTAAGCTACCTGTCCTGCCACCACAGTGCAGGCCACAAACCTTCCTAATGTAAAACAACTGGTCTGAAGCCCAAGTGCTTAAACTAAAAGGCTTAGAATGAGTTACACCAAGCAGTAATAAATGCAACTGAGTACTTTTAAGATGATGCAAAAGCAAAATAAAGTAGGAAGAAACACAAATACAGTAAAAGCAGATATATAAATCAGAAAGTTGAGAGAGATGGAAGACGGCCCAAACAGCCAATAACTACAAATTCTGTGGTAGACAGGTTACCTAGTGCTTACCACTCCCACTGATAAGCTAGAAGGCTTCCCTCCAACACAGAAAGGCTTGGGGGCTCAGAAGCTTACAAATAGTCCTGGATACAGCAAATCTGTATCTGGAACACTAATTACAGGAAAGGTAGGAAACAGGCTTACAATTTTTTTTTTTTTCAGAAAAGTAGCAAAAACAGTAGTAAAAACAATTCACATGCAGTGCAAGCTGGCACACTTGAGTAGCAATATTAGTCCACACACAGTTTGAAAAAATGTAATTAAATTAAAAAGGACTAAAAGCAAGTGCAGAAAGGGTTTATTAGGTAGAATGTGTTAAAGAGATGGGACTGGGGGAGTGTCCTAGATCAAATCTACAGTGGGGCTGGTACAGCAAAAGCCACCAAATTTAAACTACAACCAGGAACAGGGAGGGGCATGGGGAAAAGTTTCAACAGAGATGTGAGGAATCAGAGTGCAAATTATAAAACCAAAAAAATATATACTGATCTCTGTATATTTGCAGAACACTAAGACAACAGATATCTAAGCAACAATTTAGCTTTATAATACAGAATAATACAGAAAAATGTACTCAGCTCTATTTATTTGTTTTTTGTTTTTTTATTTGTTTAAGAAGCATAGTCTAGGGCTACAAGCAAGACTTTGTCACATATACATGGGTACTTAAACTTCAGTCTTGGCAAAGAGTGTGAATTGTATTCATACAGGGCAGAGATTTTGCAGATAGATCATGAAAAATGGCATTCCAGCATTATGGATGTGAGCTTATTCAAATGACAAGTAAAGAAGTAACTGGACACGTGTGCTACACCTACTGGTGACCTTTGTCCTTTTATTTTTCGGAATGTCAGTAAGTAGTCTGACTCCTTCATCAAGCAGCATGTTTTGCTCTCTACTCAATATTGCAAGGACTACAAAGCTGGTAAGCAGGAGAATAAACATATTGGGGAATCTTATGATTATGGTCATGTGCTGCAATCATTTAATGCTAAATATTGGGGAATCTTATGATTACTGTCACTGTGCTGCAATCATTTAATGCTAAATATTGGGGAATCTTATGATTACTGTCACTGTGCTGGAATCATTTAATGCTAAATATTGGGGAATCTTATGATTACTGTCACTGTGCTGCAATCATTTAATGCTAAATATTGGGGAATCTTATGATTACTGTCACTGTGCTGCAATCATTTAATGCTAAATATTGGGGAATCTTATGATTACTGTCACTGTGCTGCAATCATTTAATGCTAAATATTGGGGAATCCTATGATTACTGTCACTGTGCTGCAATCATTTAATGCTAAATATTGAGGAATCTTATGATTACTGTCACTGTGCTGCAATCATTTAATGCTAAATATTGGGGAATCTTATGATTACTGTCACTGTGTTACAATCATTTAATGCTAAATATTGTGAAATCTTATGATTACTGTCACTGTGCTGTAATCATTTAATGCTAAATATTGGGGAATCTTATGATTACTGTCACTGTGCTGGAATCATTTAATGCTAAATATTGGGGAATCTTATGATTACTGCCACTGTGCTGCAATCATTTAATGCTAAATATTGGGGAATCTTATGATTACTTTCACTGTGCTGGAATCATTTAATGCTGGACAAGTCATCAGAATACACAGCATTCATGCAGCATGCAAATTTATACCTTATACTTCCAAAGTAGCACCCAGAAACATACATGGGCCACAACAGCTTCAAAAACATTGAGATGTCCCACATTATTCAGTGTATGTCATGCTAATGACCTTCATATGACAGAAACAGTATGTGGCAGACAATGATTCATACAATCCTTTTCTTCAGTTCCCTTTGTTGCACTGGCAAGCCTTACCTTCTATATTAGAGAGTACTCTGCAGGGCTTGTCTTCTGTAGTATACGCACCCATGCGCACAATGATTACACAAACCTACAGAGTCTGTGTGGTACAATATTATCACATATGCAGAAAGTACTCACTGTATTTGTAGATAATGAATACTTATATATAAAGATCCATAAATGATGTAAGATAGTTTATCTAAGCATCAAGTATATAATTTACATGTAGAATTATATTATTTTCCTGTGAAATCCAGTTAATAGTTTCTACAGTTTCACCTTTTTAGCACTGTATGGTAAAAGGTGAGGTAGATCAGGCCTGTTGTCCTGCCCATTTCTGAATGTACATCACATAACCTTGTTCCAAATATTTTCCTGAGGTTATTGTCAGAAGGAGACTGAAGGTGTGTTACAGCCATGCAGGACAGTAACTAGAAGATTGGGATAATTACTTGGCTTTGTATGGGTACACATTCCCAGTCTGATTTAGCAACACTGTTACTCTAGAAACAAGAAAAGAGTGTGCAGAGTGGGAAGGCAGTTAGAAATAGTCAGGCAAAAGCGTTCATATTCTCCAGCAGATGCAGATATTAGCATTTTCCCCTCATTTACCTAAATGTATTACCCTGCCATGCAAAGATGAACTAAATCCCTCACTACGGATTGCTTAACAATGTTTACATAGACGACAGAAAAGAAAACCAACGAACAGTATATTGGGTATTAGCAACATGCAGATGTTGGATATTTTATTAAAGCAAGCAAAACTTCTTGAACTGGAATAATATCATCAAAGACTACTAATATGTCATTACTGTTTCTGACATTCGGATGGGACAGTAGTCCCTAAACAGAGGAACTGCACGCAAGATCGGATAGAAACTCCAGTTAACATATGGAGTAATGTGATACCTTTCAGCACAGTCTGCGAGCTGTGGCCATCAACAAATTGGCATAGTCCTCTACCTATAGGGTTCTACTTCCTATACAAAACAACAGGTTAGAGATGCCAAATAAGCCCTGGCAAAAGATATACTGCTGCATTGTCACCAAGATGGTACTACAGACAGTCATTGCATGTTATTAGCATCATCATTAGTCTTTCAGAACTAGCAATGGCTTTCTGGAAAATGAGGTTGTTACCAGTGCTGAAGAAGCCACAATGTACTGGTCATTTAACTGCCTCTGTAATACTCTTTGTAAATTATTATGTGCAGGAGGATGAAACGTATCATACTTTTGATGAACAAAGCCTATCTGTAGTTGCATGGTATATTTTTATTTTATTCTATAAATTAAATATAAATTATACATTATAATTATATAAATTATGAGACTTCAAAAAACCAGACAGACTTGTAAAGACAAAAAAGCGAAGGAATACAAGTCAAGCAAGGAAGAAAACCAGCTGCAGTTAGCTCGCTGACCAAACACGAGTTCTTTTTAATTATATAAATTATATTATATTTTATTTATTTTTTAATAATCATCAGAGCTAGATTTCGTATAGCATATAACACATTCATGATTTTCTTGACAGTTTAGCCTTGTTAGGTTGTAACATTTTAATGCACTGTCTTTGAGCTTAACTAGACACATACTGAGTATTATTGGCAGATATACTACATGTTTATATTGACTCCAATACTATAATATTCATAAATTTTAAATGTGGCCCTGTTTACGCATTTTTATTTCTAGAATTTGCAGACCTGAGTGAATAGTACTACTGTGAACGAGTGACTGTTTTTTCTTTTTTCCACTAGATTTTTGATATACATATATATATATATATATATATATATATATATATATATATATATATATATATATATATATATACATTTCTGAGTATATTTTACTTTAAAATTCTTTAATAAGTTTATCATTTGAGCTGAATAGACATATATATATATATATATATATATATACACACATATTATATATTCTCAAGTGTTTGGTAGGTTTAGGATTTGTTTTTTTGCCCTATATTTTCTTAAATAATATGCATTGCTTTTAGCCTAACAAAATTTAGTATTATATATTGTTATTCATCATTTAATTTTTAGTCACTTTTTTCACTTGACACACAAACTTGTAGAAGTTTTAATAGACAAAAACCAGTCTATGTTAAAAATGTTAAAAATGTTTCTGAATGTTGGTAGAAAAGATTTCTAAGGAGTTTTGGAGACTTCTGTTAACCTTTTCTTTTTTTGATACTACAATGAAATGCTTTCAGGAAGTTCTAGCAATTATTAATGTATAATTTTTAGTTTAACTTTTAGTTTAGTTTAGTTTAGTTTAACATATCCTGGAATCACACAGCTTGAAGTGGGGCAACACTGTGTCCAATATCACACTGGTGTATGGGGGAAGGAGTATTTAGCTAGCCAACATGCTAATTGTCTTTTACAACACAGCTACCCTAGTAAACCACTCCCATGCTTTTGAAGATGTCTAAAACAGGTATATAAATGGAAAGGTGAATTCCTACACTTTATTCTGTATTTTAACTACTATTTGGATTGCTTGTTTGTATGTTTTCAATAAAAAAGATTCAACTTGAACTAGCTTGTGTTTTCCTACTTTCATTAGTGAATTTATACTTTGGAAAGTTTTTAAAGAAGTATTTCTACCACCTCTTATTAGATGGGAACTCCAAGGAACTATAAGGAATCTTATATCTTCCATACAGAGAAGTTTCCTCATTATTTGTATATCTTTATTTTCTGATAATCAGTTTGCTTAACAATTTCTATTTATATTATTGCATAGGCAGAACAATACTAAAGTGACATGATAATACAGCTCACTGACATAGGGCAGATCAGGACAGTATACAGACAGGGACATGGCATTATCAAATAAGCTCCACCAATGGCCATTAGGGATGAAATGAGTGGATATAGTCAGCTCATCTATTTGTGCAGAACGGTGTGGGTCTCTCCTATTATACCGCTCTCCAATCACCACAGATAGTAGATTGATTCACTACATCTGAATGCACCACAAAGAGGTTTAAAAAGTCAGGATGCACCATAAAGTATACCACTAGTTCACTATTACAATTATAATACTTCTTAGCCCAAAAAGTTTGCTTCAGATGTTCTACCATAACAAAAGAGGAATTACTAATGTATCTACATTGTTTGCAATTCATGCAACTAAAAGTTCCCTTTTTGCTAGAACAAATTCTATCAATGTTACTGTTCTTTCCTTTAACTGATTCCAACATGTACTTAATATTGGTAATTTTCTTAAATGTGAATTTAGGTGTTTGTCCTATAATGGAGGCTAATTCCTTGTTACCAAGGATAATTCTCCAGTTCTTCTCAATAATAGATTTGATAACACCACATCTCTCTGACTATCGGCACAAGAAATGCAGTGTTAAATTCTTGTGTATTAATTTCAGTATTTGTTCTACAAACAGATGGTGCACTTACTACTAAATCTTTAGAATGTAAAATAGGTTTAGCCACCCCCTTTTCACAAAACTCAAACTTCACCTTCTATTCTTTCCAAAAAACCTTGATCATACCCTCTATTGAGGAACAGGGATCTCAGAAATAATAGTTCTTTACCGAAGACTTCCCCATCTGAGGTAAGTCTGCTTAGTCTTATCACTTGACCTTTAATAACTCCCCTTTTCATGTGAAATGGGTGCATACTGTCCTTGTGTAAATACTGATTAGCAAAATAAGGTTTCCTATATATTTTGCTCTTGAAATTTCTAGTAACATCATCCATACTGAGTGTCAAATCTAGAAAATTGATGTTCTTCCCAAATCCCCCAATTTTGAAGGACAAAAAAACCAGTTGTGTGATTCAAGTTTGTAACAAATTCCACAAAATCTAAATAATTACCCCTCCATAGGAAAAACAAGTCATCTATGTATCTATAGTACAAACCAACCTTACTAAAACTAACATTGGATTTCAAAAACTTCTGTTCCCAATTTGCCATGACTATGTTGACAAAAGCCAGAGCGACTCTTACCCCCATGGCTACTCCTGAGGTTTGTTTGTACAAGGTATTATTAAATTTAAAAAAGTTGTTGTCCAAAACCAGTTCCATGAGGCCACATAACATGTTGATTTTCTCCCCTGAAAATTCAGTATTTCCAGTTAAATATTCTCTCATGTATTCAACACCTTGTTCCTGATTAATAGAAGTATACAAACTATTTACATCAAGTGTACCAAAATGCAAGTTCTCACTAAAACTTCCATAATCTCTCAAAATTTCAAGTAAGTGCCATGGATCCCTAATATAAAATTCAGAATTCTGAACCACTGGATTCAACATGGTATCTAGCCAATTGGAAATATTTTCAGTCTTTGATTGTTTTGCTGAAATAATTGGCCTAAAAGGTGGATTTCTTTCATTATTTTGAATTTTAGGAATACCAAAGAACATTGCTAATTTGGGATGCTCCACCAACAAAAAATCATATTCAGTTCTTCTTAATTCTCCTTGGCAGAATATATCAAAAAGAATGGTATCTAATCTCTTAAATCTTTGGCCTATATATTCATAAGTCACTTTTTTATATATACTTTGGTCATGTAACATTTCATCTATTGATCTTGAATAATCACTCGTATTCATAATCACTATCTTGCCCCCTTTATCTGCCTTCATTGCTCTAATATTGGGATTTGTAGTCAAAGATTTTAATGCCAAAAGTTCTTCATTAGTCAAGTTGTTTTCCATTTGGAAATGTTTTATCCTTCTAAACTCACTCTCACACATTTTTTGAAAAACTTGTAAAGTATTGAGTAAAGGTGGGTTGAAGGTACTCAGTCTACAAGGTGTTAATGTGTGGGTCTGATCTTTAACCACAATGTCCTGCATAATGTACCTTAAATTCAGTTTTCTTAAAAAAAACCTAAAATCTATAAGTAATTAACTACATTCATCCCACATGTTGGAATGAACGAAAAACCTTTCTTTAAAACATTTTCAACCATTAAAGGAAGGGGTATGTCAGACAAATTCAAAATACCAACATCATAAATACTAGTAGTAGTAGTGGTAGTTGCTACTACCACTTCTGTTTGTTCTTCCCTCTGCCCTTCCCTTTGTATTGGGTCGAATTGTACCACTTTGTAGTCCATTTGTTCAGTGACTGCACTTTTTGAAAAGGGGCATTGTTCTATTCAACTGGTAAATTAATTACATCAGCATAACTTGTACCAGGGACTGTTGTGTCTTTTGGATCAGTCAAAGAAGTACCTATGACACCAACTGAAGCAACTTCCTTGCTTCTTGTACTTCCTAATAAAACTTCTCCATGGATTGATCTCCATGGTGAACTGAGTTGTCCTGAACTTCATTGTCATTATTTCTCTTTGTGTCCATGTTTGCCACTGAAAAAGAACTATCAGACACAGTATATGCTTGATTAGTGTGATAAGAAACAATGTCCCTTCTCAACTTAGACTGTTTTCTCGAAATAATCGTTGCCCTATGTCGATCAGCCTTTGCCTCCACACCATTATACAATTCGGTGAAATTTTGAAAACTTGAATATTTTTTAATACACACATCTAGGGCTTTTATACTGTCTCTTATTTTACTGATTTCATTGTTATAATGCTCCACCAAAATCCGCATCATGGCCAGTCCAGTTTCATTGTATAAATCTATTAACTTTTTGCTCAAGACATCCCCAGGTGTCACGTAGTTAGGAAACTTAGCTGTCCTTAGCCCTCATGGTACTACTTTACGTGAAATACATTCATTTAAATACTGTGTTTCCAAACTCAAACTCACGTATTTTAGAACCAGTCTTTCCATGTCAAAAATACTCTTTTTACATAAAACAATGTCATTAGACTGTTTACTTACTGTGTCATTGACGGCTACCTCTACCACATTGGCAAAAGGATTTTCGTTCTCTTTACACACATTATTCCAAACGTTACCCTCCAAATAATGCTGCAGCTCATTCTCTTCACCATTTAGGTTCAAAACTGCCTCACCACTTCTGGCATTTACGTAAATGCACCGTCATCACTTCTGATGTTTAAAGTACCCACATCGCATTCTTTCTGTTGTAAAGGTGCCTGACACTGTAAGCAGTCTTTAACAATCTTCGTAATGGTGTCTACCAGTTCTTGTTTGAAATTAGTTGAACCTAGAACGGTGACACCACTATCAACAATGGGATATGTAGATAAATTCAACAAAGTCTCTTGAGAAGAATCTTCTGAAGCCATAGGTTGCTGTTCTGTGCTGGACAAACATTGTAACCACACAAAACTAAAAACTTCAAATATTCAATGAACAACAAAACCAGAACGGATCAACTTCTACCAGGCAAAACTCAGACAATGAAAATTAGTGCTTTCATTCACTTTATTAACGTGAACTTCTTCAGAAAAAACAGTAAATGACACACCCCTTCCTTTTATACTACTCAACTATAACTTACCAGGAAATAATGTAACAATTCAACTAATATGAATGAAATAAACATATTTAACTGAAAAAAAAATAATAAATAAAAAACTCATTTGTATCTAAAATTCCATCTGTACATAAATACATATAACTTGCAAAATATATATATGTGTTTTCTTTACACTTTAAACAGTGTTTCTATATAATAGAAAACACTTTAAATTAATAACTTCATTTAATCCTGGTGTTTCATCTGCCCCAAACACCAATTGCCAAAGTGCCTCTTTACACTCCAAGATGTTATTTAAATCCCCAGCTAATAAAGCTTTGTCCACACTATCCAAAACGAAAAACTCAAATTTCTTAAAATTAGAACAAGAAAGTGTATGTCTAGC
This sequence comes from Protopterus annectens, assembly GCF_019279795.1. NCBI lineage: Eukaryota > Metazoa > Chordata > Ceratodontiformes > Protopteridae > Protopterus > Protopterus annectens. The sequence continues at coordinate 445,018,089 of NC_056749.1, read as the reverse complement.
CAATTAATTATTCATATATTTTTTCTTTATGGCCAATGTATGTTCGTAAATCCTACATTTTAGACTTCTCTTGGTTTTTCCTATATAATAATTTTTGCACGTGGCACAAGTAGCCATATAAACCACTAGTTCACTATTACAATTATAATATTTCTTAGCCCAAAAAGTTTGCTTCAGATGTTCTACCATAACAAAAGAGGAATTACTAATGTATCTACGTTGTTTGCAATTCGTGCAACTAAAAGTTCCCTTTTTGCTAGAACAAATTCTATCAATGTTACTATTCTTTCCATTAACTGATTCCAACATGTACTTAATATTGGTAATTTTCTTAAATGTGAATTTAGGTGTTTGTCCTATAATGGAGGCTAATTCCTTGTTACCAAGGATAATTCTCCAATTATTCTCAATAATAGATTTGATACACCACATCTCTCTGACTATCGGCACAGGAAATGCAGTGTTAAATTCTTGTGTATTAATTTCAGTATTTGTTCTACAAACAGATGGTGCACTTACTACTAAATCTTTAGAATGTAAAATAGGTTTAGCCACCCCTTTTCACAAAACTCAAACTTCACCTTCTATTCTTTCCAAAAAACCTTGATCATACCCTCTATTGAGGAACAGGGATCTCAGAAATAATAGTTCTTTACCAAAGACTTCCTCATCTGAGGTAAGTCTGCTTAGTCTTATCACTTGACCTTTAATAACTCCCCTTTTCATGTGAAATGGGTGCATACTGTCCTTGTGTAAATACTGATTAGCAAAATATGGTTTCCTATATATTTTGCTCTTGAAAGTTCTAGTAACATCATCCATACTGAGTGTCAAATCTAGAAAATTGATATTCTTCCCAAATCCCCCAATTTTGAAGGACAAAAAACCAGTTGTGTGATTCAAGTTTGTAACAAATTCCACAAAATCTAAATAATTACCCCTCCATAGGAAAAACAAGTCATATATGTATCTATAGTACAAACCAACCTTACTAAAACTAACATATACACTGAATTATTTCTAGATCTTTTGTTAATGAATTAATCCCTTATCATTCATTTGATGCTTTCCTTGAAATAAGTATTTTAACACACAGTATACATAAACAGTTACACTTTAAGATAAACTTTTGTTCATTGATACAGATTTCACTGTACTGCCTGTAGATGAAGAATTTGGGGCAGTGAATTATAGTCAATTGAAAGATTTGTTGACTACACTTGATTACTGATTCGCTTTGGTCACAGTGGTGTGGCCACAGATTTAGTATAATTAAGGAGTATAGGGGCAGTGCCACCATGCTAGGGGTCTGTGAAGACAGAAGAACCTACATGAAACACACTTGAGATGTGTTTGCATTCTGTGTTATCTAAAAGTAGGTTTCATAAACAGGTAACATTTTTGTTGTTTTACTTTGGATCACAAATGTGAATTGTTATGTTTACATTTGTGACCATTTATTTATGTTTTTGCCATGATAATAGGTTTCTGTTGACAAAGTTCACCGACATATTATGATTCAACATATGTTTATATTATACATTTATAGCTATCTATCGATCTATATAGATAGATGTGTGTTTGTGTATTTATTCATGGAGGTTCTATTTCATTGAAAATATACAACTTGCCTAGAGGTTGTTTGACCTAAGAGGAGGTAATATTAAGTAAGATCAATACGGAACTTGTTTCCCACATCACCCACTGTATTGTTCTTATGGGTTAATGGAACAGGACTTCACTGATTAACTTTATATATATATATATATATATATATATATATATATATATATATATATATATATATAACTTATGTGTACAGAATAAGTACTGAATCAGCTGAGATAATTGGCTTAGCTATCAAACATTAATTAATTTTTGGATAACTATATTATATATTCTTATCACAGCATGCAAAGTGTGCACTGTAAAAAACACAGGCCTGTATGGATTAATAGTCCATCTCGAGATACTTACACAAAATAAGACACTGCCAACCTACATATGAGCAAAGAAGAGTGTTAGCAGCTCTCCTTTCAAAATGTCTTTGGGAAACAGAAGATAAAACTAGTACTCGGGAAAGATTCAGACACATACCTATAGAGGAAGAGCAGAGTACTATGAGAAGCCATCCCAGCAACGAAATGAAACAAAGACCAAAAAGCTGTGAAGGCAGTAATATTAACTGCCGCACCACTGTGCCACCAATTCAAACATTGTAACATTGTTGTACCTTTTCAGTTTCATTACTTTTCTGGTTCACTGCAGCTATAATCTACAAAAAAAATGTAGCACAATTTAATCTCAAACCAGTAGTAAAGAATACTTTAAAAATTTCAAGTGCAATATGTGACACCCTTTGTGAATGTTGTAACCCTTACAATAGCAGTTTCTAAAGCCTTTCTGAAGAAGTTTTTCCTGAGTGTAATATCTTGACTAGCTATCTGATAAAAGAATATTTGTATTGCTATGTTTATTTTTGTCTTTATTTGTATGGGCTGGAGGAGCTGACAGTATCATTCACTGCATCCTGTATACCCTTTTATATAAACATATAAACACACAAACCCATGCATGCGTGCGCCCGCACACACGTACACACACACACACACACACACACACACACACACACACACACACACACACACACACACACACACACACACACACACACACACACACACACACACACACGCACGCACTTACACACACACACACACACACACACACACACACACGCACACACACACACACACACACACACTAAACCTCATTGTTTTCCCTTCCACAACCATAAGCTACTGAGCAAGGACTGCTAAAAGCATAAAGACACTGCAAGGCATAACAGAATCACAAAAGCATACAAAAGTCAATTTTCCACACTGTGAGCTCATTGATTTCCATGCTGAAGTGTACTCAGCCTCACTTGCATTCATTTTTCAGCTATTACCACATGTTAGAGTGTATCCAGGCAGTAGCATGCCTCTTTAATGATAGTTTCATGAACGTTTGAATATGACAAAACATCTGCAAGGTATATGTGCATGATACATTGGTGAGCAAGAAGAAAGCTTAGTTGCTTTTGCTGGGCAGTTTGTGGCTTGAGCATAATAGAGATTTAGTAGGTTAAACAATTGATTCAGTTATGTTTGTCTGTCAAAAGGGCAACTAATATGAACAAATTCCAAAGACTAATCTGACAGCAAGGTTACATTTTCTTAATACATTCAATAAGCTTTAACCCATGGTTATGAAAGGAATCAAAATTTCACTGATAATTTTCAATATAAAGGCAACACTTTTTCCTTTGGGATATTAAAAGAGGATACTATTTCTAGAACTGTGCGATTTACCAAGACATGTATATTCAGGTCACTGTGTATTATGTGCTTACTAACAAAAACCTAAAAGACTGAAAGGACGTTTACAGATACTATCTTCTGTAAGAATGATGAGAACACATCCACTATACCCCTGTAGCTGCCTTAAAATGTCATGTGACTTTATCACTCCGGAAAAAGCCACTGAGTATATTATTTCCTATGCTACTGTGAAAAAAAAAGCTTGCTGCAGACTTTTTAAAATTTATGAGCTTCACTTTAAAATAAAGCTATTAAGGAGAGCCAAAACATAACAAATGACAAAAGGACTACACATTTTATAGTTGCTGTAAAAGTTATTTGTCAGGCAAAACCTTGCACAACTCTACAGCTGAAAACAAAATAAATGGAATATGAACCCAAATAGAGGTTTCAGTTGTGACTGCTTGTACAAATTTGGCCATCCAACTGGCAGTGATTGGTGTTTACAGAAAATTACTAGTAAACTGTTCACATAACCAACCTCTTCAATTATCAATATCCAGCCTTCAGCCTATCTTACATAAGCACTTAGTTTTTAACCTAGGTAAAAGGTTTATGATCTAAAATGTGTCAACCATCTCCTTGTTATTAGTGTAACAAGTTCACTAATTTTAATTAGAAACATGCCTGAATTTGTGAAGGATTCTTGCACCTAATATGGCTTTGCGTGAAGCTGAAGTTTCATGCTGGTAATAATTTAAACCATATAGTACACTGCACTGATGATGCAAAGAATTTCCCAAAAATGTCATAGGGCACTTGATGGAAACACAAACTAGAAATGAGAGATAAATCCTGATTCAGTCCTTATAAAGACCCTTTTGTAAACACCTTATTTTCTCCTCCTATACTAAACCGGTAGGCTTCTGGTAGATTAGAATCATGATTCTCCTATTCCTTCTCCTCTTAGGACTAAACTACATATCAAGTTGTAATGCCATCTTGTCTTCATTTTGTAATATTTCTTTTCGCAGGAATATGATTTCTTGATAAGATCAGACAAGACTGTGGTCTCTCAGACTTGGTCTAAATACATTTTTTTAATCAATGATTTCACATTAATGAGACTCACATACCTGCTATTCGAGAAGAACATCTTAAGATTATCTTTTCCACAGTGGGCTCCCTATTTAGCCTTCTTTTTTAACTCCACTTATCTTCACTGGCATACTATCTCTCCTGTCCTGATCTTCAGGATAGTCACTGAAAACTAGACAATTGAAATACCTAAGTTGTTTTGGTGTGAAATTCCATTCCCCACATTTCCAAATACAAATCTTTGAACCTAACATATCTCTACGCAACCCTAATACTTAAAACAATGAAAACTATTTCCCCAAATGGACAAGTAAACTGATAATTTAGTCCTTATACAAAATATTTAAACATGAGTGTTTCTTTTCTGTCTGGGGCATCACTTTCCTTCATTCAGACAAAGGCCTTTGTTCCCTGTCAACCTACTACTCATTATAATCAACACTAGGGCCTCAATGTCTTAGTTGAGAGAGAGAGTGAAATTCCTGATTCATCCTAATATAAATCAGATGTGAAAATATTAACTTCCTAAACTTCAAACTCATATCTCAAGTTTAAATTGCAAGGTACCTAAGAATTCAAAGAGCATTTATATTCTGAACACTTATGAATATCAAGGACTAGTTGTACATCTGTAAGGCAAGTCCTACAAAGGCAAAATACATAGAAATGACAGACAATATGTCGACTTTTACCACGTTATGTGATTAAAGAAATCAGTTAAGATCAATAAGTTGATTACATTAACTTTGTTAAGTAAGAGTTAATCAGCATTTTGTTGTTGCTGTTGTTGACCAAGCCTATTTCCGAATAACAGACTCTATACATGAGAGCAACTGTGACCCATTTTATTAATAACAGCATAAGAAACTGTAAATTGTCACCAAATGCTGTGTCATATTCAAAGAACTTTATTTCCAGTGTCAGCCACTGACTGTAAATGACAGCAAGAAGATAGCTGAGGGCTGAATAGTATGACCTACTGCTCCCATTACAAGGTCATACAACTATAGTGCCCAGTGGGACATCTGACCAGATGTGCTATGCAGCATAGTGTACTGCACATTCAGATGTTCAACATAAATGTCAGCTGGTGTTAGAAAGGGGGGGTGAAAGTAGGAGGCCACCTTGTGACTACCCACTGGACTGCATAAGCAAGCTGTCCCCCCTTTTCTGGCCATCCTGAATTTTATTATGAAACAGGTATTCCAAGCTCACTGTATTGCACTGAACTGCACCACAGCACTGTTTATTTACATGCCAGACTGTGATGTAACCCACAGGAATACAATTTGTGCACAAATCAACACCACTAATTTTGCATGGCTAGTCTCAAAGCCAACATTAATTGACCCTTGCAACATAAACAGGGACATGAATAGTACATACTGCATTCCAACTATCTTCGTAATTTTAATTAAACTTAAACATACCAAGGTGTTTTGAACATGTACAGAAAAATGTAAGTTAAATCAGACCAATTCAACTTCCAATAGATGTACCCCAGTAGAAAACAAAAAGTTTTTTTTCCCATAAATTTCCAGTGTTCAAGCAAAGTAAAAAGTGTAAATGGGACTGCCCTCTTAAGTCTGTGATTGACAGTTTAACTAGCTGCCTTGAAGGCAGATGATGACAAAGCCTGGGACCAAAACAGCCTTGCAATAATTACTGACCATACAATCTGACATGTCAGGTAGGAGTTTCCTTAGTCTCAATAATTGCCTGAAAATAATGGATAACAGGACCCTCTCCAGAATGAAGCCTAGAACATTCTTCCCTGGTGAATCACCAACATAGTGGGATACCATAAGTGATGCAAGGACCACATGAAGTAATCCTATTTTATTAGTAGATTTTTGGATTTTCATCTTCAGAATGGGTTGAAAACATTTCCACATATTACAAAGGATTCTTGGCAATTTTTGGAAGGGTTGGACAAAATAAAAATTAATGAAGATATTATTATGGTTACCATAGATGTATGTCATTTATTTTCTGTGATTCCTCACCAAAAAGGGTGTGATTGGTTAGAAAATAAGTTAATAAAAAACAGTGTCTGTGATCTGGATGAAATAAACAAGTTTGTCACATTAATGGAGCTTGTATTAAAAAAATAATTATATAATTTGAAGGACAACATTACAGTTAACAGGGGTTGCAATGGGGGTGGCATGCGCCCCAATCTTTGCTAACTATGTTATGACTTTCTGGGAACAGGTATATATAATGGATGGGCCTTTTTTCAGTAAATTCAGTATTACACCCATTTTTTGGACAATTTGTTTATTATATGGAAAGGCACCCAAGTGGAGCTTAAACTTTTTCTTGAATACGTGAATAATACAGAAGTATTTCTAAAATTCACCCATAATTATAGTAAAACACATTACATATCTTGATGTGGATTTGACATATAACAAAGTTGACAGAAAATTAAAGTCAGCCATTTATAAGAAGCCCACCTTTTCCAATTCCTACTTGTAATTTAATAGTTGGCACCCTGCCCATCATAAAAAATCTATTGTCAAAGGGCAGATGGTGCGGGCTGCCAGGATGGTTACAATTGATAAGGAATTTATTGATGAATCGTCCTTTATTAAACAGTTATTTTTTAAGAGAGGGCTCCCTTTCCATTTGTTAAACAAAATACAAGAGGAAATTGTACATAAATGTAGAATCGGATTTTATAAACCCTTATTAGCAAGTGGTGAAGGACTGAAAGTTAGTTTGCAGAGTAAGGAAGGAAGTAATCTGAATAATTATTCGAATAGTTTCATTACTACATTTAACTTGGATACCCCTGATGTTGTTGAAAGTGTTCTAAACAACTGGGAGATTTTGAAAAGTGACAACAATATTGGACAAAGGGTGGGTGTAATACCCAAGGTGGTGTATAAAAAGGATTGATCGTTTAAGAATATATTGGAGAATGCTGTCCTTACCAGTAATAGGCATTAACATAGAATTAAGGGCAACTTTAAGTGTAATATGTGCACTTATTGCCCATATATTCTGGAAACATCTGTTCGGTAGAGATCAAACAATACACCTATATTTATTGATGGACATTTTAATTGTTGTAGCCAAAATGTAGTATATGTGGCTAAGTGCCAGTTTTTTCCTATTTTCTATTTAAGGAAAACATTTAGAAAGTTTAAAAACAGAATTGCCAAACATTTGTTGGATATCAGACATGGCAGGTTAACTGATGCCTTAAGTTGACATATTAACACACATAAGGACCACAAATTAAAATTTTTGGTTATTCAACAGGTTGTCAAAGATTCTCAGGGTAGAATTTTAGATATTCACCTAGATATATGTGAACTTAAATGGCAGTTTTCGTTTAAACGCAACTGAGTACCCTGGTATAAATGCAACTACTGCAATCACATGTGTTTTAAAATTGAATATTTTAGATTAAAGTTTTTTAGTGTACTGTTATTTGTAAACATAATATAAGTTTTTTTTTTTTTAATTCATGTATATTACTTTAAATGCTGGCTGATTGTTCATTATCTTCTTTCAGCTGTTCCGGTTAGGGGTCGCCACAGTGGATCACCTGTTTCCATTTCTTCCTGTCCTCTGCATCTTGCTCTGTCACACCAACCACCTGCATGTCCTCTCTCACCACATCCATAAACCTTATCTTAGCCCTTCCTCTTTTCCTGTTACCTGGTAGCTTCATCCATAGCATCTTTTTCCCAATATACTCAGCATCCCTCCTCAGCACATGTCCAAACCAATGTAATCTTCCCTCTCTGGCTTTGTCTCCAAACCTTCCAACCTGGGCTGACCCTCTAATATACTTATTCCTAATCCTGTCCAACCTCGTCACACCCAGTGCAAATCTTAACATCTTTAACTCTGCCACATCCAGCTCAAACTCCTGCCTTTTTGTCAATGCCACTGTCTCCAACCCATATAACATAGCTGGTCTCACTACCCTCTTGTAGACCTTCCCTTTCACTCTTACAGGTACCCGTCTGTCACAAATCAGTCTTGACACTCTTCTCCACCCACTCCATCCTGCCTGTACTCTCTTCTTCACCTCTCTTCCACACTCACTGTTACTCTGAACTATTGACCCCAAGTATTTAAACTCATCCACCTTCGCCACCTCTACTCCGTGCATCCTCACCATTCCTCTATCCTCCCTCTCATTCACACACATATATTCTGTCTTATTCCTGCTGACCTTCATTCCTCTTCTCTCTAGAGCATATCTCCATCTCTCCAGGGTCTCCTCCACCTGTTCCTTACTCTCACTACAGATCACAATGTCATCTGCAAACATCATAGTCCACGGGGACTCCTGTCTGATCTCGTCTGTCAACCTGTCCATCACCATTGCAAATAAGAAAGGGCTCAGAGCTGATCCTTGATGTAACCCCACCTCAAACGCATCCATCACTCTCACCGCAGACCTCACTGCTGTCACACTGCCCTTGTACATATCCTGTACCACTCTTACATACTTCTCTGACACTCCTGACTTCCTCATACAATACCACAACTCCTCTGTAGGCACCCTGTCATATGCTTTCTCTAAGTCTACAAAAACACAATGCAACTCCTTCTGACATTCTCTGTACTTCTCCATCAACACTCTCAGAGCAAACATCGCATCTGTAGTGCTCTTTCCCAGCATGAAACCATACTGCTGATCACTAATCATCACGTCCCTTCTTAACCTAGCTTCCACTACTCTTTCCCATAACTTCATGCTGTGACTGATCAATTTAATCCCTCTGTAGTTACTACAGCTCTGCACATCACCCTTATTCTTAAAAATCGGTACAAAAACACTGATTGTTAATTAATTCACTAATTAAGGATTTGGTTTGTTTTATAAAAGCTGGGTGGGTCATTTTATATTGTTCTGAGGAAGTCCCTATTGGTGGGAAGAAAGTGCTAAACCTTTGTGAATAAAGAATTGTACCCTGCAGTTGCTGTGTCATGCTGTGCTTGTGTAGTTCACCACATGAAATTATGCAAAAAGATCCTCCTGAAACAGACCTTAAAAAAACTTTCCACATAACCTCAAGGTTAGTTGGATCCAATCCCAGGTGTAAGCAGTTTGAATAAATTGCTGCCCTGGAGGTTTCCTGAGTAATAAAAGAATACCCTAGGATAACTATCCAGTTGTCCTGTCAGAGAACCACAAATGCATTAGGCAAACAATAGTGAGCAGAGGTTTACTTTACATCCTTACATAATTCAAGAAGGCAGAAGAGGACCACCACCCTATTCTTTTAATGACTTGAACTGACTTGACTGTTCATCCCTGATGAGGTTGGATGCCCAACTAGTGCAAAGTGAATGAGGAATATCCAGAGATGGACCACCCTTGTTTCATCCAAGGCCCCCTTAACATCCTATCCAATTCTCTTTGCATAATGGCTTGACCTTTCAGAAGTGTAAACACTTGCTTCTGTGCTGAAAATTAAGGGAGAAAATCTGCAGTACTGTTGTACATTATCCTGAGCACATAAAGTGACACATAAAGTGGCACATATACCTATCAAGCACAACCTGCTGCCCCTCACTCAGCTGGTCAGTCTTGCAGCAGGGATCCAAATCATGACAGAATCTGGAGTGACGGCTAGCTCTTTTCAGGTGAGGGCCATGGGAAGCTCCTTGATGCAAAAAGTCCCATCAGTATAGTCAACAGCATGAAGTGGCCCGAATGACATACATGCAATAATCGTAAGATAATGAGGGGGTTCCTTTCATGACAGAGCCCAACAAATTCTTTCCAATAGGCCTTCTGCTATCAGTAGGTACCCTTTTGCCTTTCCCCATCCCTTTAACAGTCTGAAGATTATCTTTGGCTTGGAGAAATCAGGTAAACCCTGTACTAGAATGCTAGAATACAAACCCTATACTAGAAATAGATCCCTCTGCTCATCCGACAAACTTCTTGTAGAAGTCTCTAAAGCCAATAATAGCTACAGGGATGCCTTGTTCTCAAAGCACATCTCCAAAATTTGGAACTCGATTCCCCAGTCCATTCTTTGCACAGATAACCCCTTCAAATTCAAAAATATTTTTAGGGCCCATTTGACTAAAAACTAGCTATGCTCCTGCTCAACACCAGGTTGATCCCTCAGTAATTTATTTAGCATGGTTCATCCTATATCATTCCTCTCTAATGTTTATATTCCCCTGACTCCTTCCTTTGGAAACTATCTCTAGCTTATCAATGTATATTTTTATTCTAATTATTTGATGTGGTGAGGCTACCAATCCACCCCTAAGTAGAAATACATTAATGTTTTTAGTTTCTGATTTGTTGCATTTAAGAGCCAACAGTTATGAAGTGTAATATGTGTAACTAACCATCCTTACTGCATTGTTTCAACTCAGTTGTATCACTGTTTACTATGTAACCTGCTATTTTTTTGCATTCTATGGTAACACTGTTTACTGTGTAACTTGAAGGTTTTCTCCCCGGGCGTCTGCTGAAAACAGGCCTTTTCTGGGTTCAGTCAGACACTCCTGGTAAACAAATGTAAAATAAAAATGGTCTTAGTCACCTCAATAATCAGTCATCTGAAATCTATGAATATAAATCAGTATCAGTAATGAAGACCACCTCCTCCTGAGTATGGGTAACTGTGGATACAGAGCTGTAGCAGAATCATCTGCTGCCTAGTACCAGTCCTTGTTCTGTCCCTCACAACCCTACGAGTTGCAGGACAAAAAGGGTCCGTTCTCAAATATTTCTAGTGCTCCTCATATCAGGAGGAGCAAATAAGCAAGTTAGGTTCCTTTCTGTGTTTCTCAACATGAGAAGCAAAAAAAAAACAAATACATAAATAAAGAAAAAAAGAAATAAAATGCCTTATTACTGTTTAAATACCATACTCGCAGTGCAGAAGCATTTCAGCACTTACATCTAATGCAGTCATTTGTAAATGGTGGTAATTCACTACCTCCTGATCACACCCCCTGACATCTTGCACCTGGGGAGGCTGCCCCCTTTGCCTGAGCCCAGCTATGCTTCTCCTTGTACAGAATGCGGTGGCCCTATACAATTCTTTGTTGCTGTCCTACCAAGAATTGCTGACCAAACCACCATGGATGACTAGGTACGATTGTAAGTCCTTCTGATTCTCTAGGGCCACTATGTGAAAATTTGGAATCTGCAATCCAGAGAGAGTGTTATAGAGCATGTTAACCTTATCTGGGATCTGCTTGCCTATGAATGTCAATTTGTTCATAGACTATGCAGGACCAGTAGACTAAATATTGACCGAACCAACCTGTATGCGACGGACCTTCTTGCAAAGTATGAGGAGTATGGCCTGATTATCTGAGAAGGAAATGACTTCCTAATTACAAAATAAATCTTGCTATACTATTGTGTACACCCAAATAGACACAAGCTCAAAAATGTAATGGGATGACCATTACAATCCTCCATTCCCATGGAGCAAAGCCTGTCTTATGACGATAGTTAAATAGTGACCCCAGGGGTCCTGACAGGTCATATTTTACACTCTTCAGGAGGCATTCAGGGATGTTATCAGGGCACATCGAGGCTGTGTTCTTGGCTTTAGCGAGTGCTGCCAATACATGCTCCCAAGTTATAGATGGAGGGGCTATGTTTGAGGGCAAGAAGTGGGTAAAGGCAGAACTGAATTTATCTACTAAAAGGTTAACTATATTGCCAGGCTCTGTGAATGTGGCACCATTAACCACCAGTTCAGCACATTGTTGTGTGCTGACCTTGAAACTTCTGATATAGTTGAAGAAGGCCATATAGTTTTCTTTTACCTGGGAATCTTATCTTAATGTCAAAGTTGGCTTTGTTTGACCTAATTAGCCCTCTTAGTTGCCTGTTTAGTTTGATGAGGGTTTTCTTCTTTATGGGAACTCCCCTTCATGATATTTGCCATACTTTTTCCCTTTTATTGTATATACTGTTTAATTTGGGATGCTTCAGAGAACTATCACTTAATAAAAGGCAATTTGCCTTGGAATAGTTCCTAACTATTACTGATTTTACTGCAGTTATGAAGTTGATTGGTGAACATTGGGGGTGTAACATTCTTCCATATTTCTGAGTACAAGGTCCTGAATGTTGAAGACTCTAGTGGGCATATTCACTATTTGGTCAAATGTGTATTTATGAAGCCCAGGAATCTCTGTGCCTGTATATGTGAGGTTGTGTAGATTTCCAGTCTATAGAAGGACAATTAAAGTTTCTCATGAGTAGGGTGTTAGGTGGGATGATAAATGTCTTCAGTAGGTCCATGTATGCATTGCCAGCTTCTTGGGACATAAATGACCTATAGCTGGCCAGGATATGGTGCAAGATTTTGTTTGTGATGATCTACACATGGAGGAATTGTCACCATATGCAGATATCTTCCTTTACTCTGGACTTAACCCTCAACCTGTGTTTTTTTTGCCAAAACAGATTCAAAAAATTGACTGGAAGCCTAGTAAACACTCTTCCAGGAGCAACATTACTATGTGCAAAATTGAACAGGCCCAATAACTCCACAAGCTCCCAAATTCTCACTTTTTTCACTCTTAGGAATTCCTTGACCACCATCCTCAGACACTGAAGCTTAGTTTGAGGTAAGTAAAAGCAGAGGACACTGTACTGATTGCCAAATGTAAAATCTCCAGTGACTTAACTGGCCATACAACCTTGTCTTCTGTCAAAGAACCCCCTAGTTCTTGGTAGAGGTTAATGAAGAGCTACTAGCCTTCTTTGGCACTTCCCACTCCATTTCTCACAATCAAGAAAGTATCCAGATAATGCACAGTGGTTTGATATGGATCCCTTTACTGCCACTACAAGTGAAGGGTTGTGCTGAATCTGTCAAATGTAATGCAAGCCTTGGTACATGCCATGAACATGGATGCATCAAAGAAGAACTGTCCATCTTTGTGCATCCCTAAGAAAGGTCAGTCCACCTCATGAACTGGGAGCAAGTAGAAGGTAAATCAGTATCACACTTGACTAGCCAAGTGTCAGAGAAGGGTCAGAGACCTGCTTGATAATACTTGTAGCACCATCTAAAGATGCACATTGCACCTTAACGTCTTCCTTCATAATAAAGAAAAAAATAGGTGGTAAATTAACCTGCATTCTCATTCATTCTTCTTGGGTATCAGATCCAATAGGGAAAGTTTGACAATATCAAAAGAGAGTTCTGAGAAATGGCCCAATTTTTTACCTACTGTAACTTTATAGTTGTGCAGTTCCTTGATAATGGCCTTCCTGCTGCTAACAGAACATAAATATCAAGGAAGACCTAAAGAAAAAAAAAAACTCTGAAAATGTCTTGTTTTGACTGAGGAGTGCAGTAGTTGGGCTAGAACACCAAACCTGAACAGTGAGTGAATGAAGCTGCCTATGCTAAAGGTTCCAAAAGGACTGATTCCCCAATTATCTCAAAAACCTTTACCTGTAAGCTCTTTTTTAGGAAAGGGCTATGAAGAATCTGGCTTGTCCACTGAAAGTGGGGTGGGATGATTATCCTTCAACCATTTTGTCGCTGGATATCCTTTCCCACAAATGGAGCACATATGTCTGAGAAGACAGGCTGGCCACTCTGGCCAAACACTGTGGGCTTGTTAAATGCTCAGCAGGTAGTATGTTTACCCCTGTTCCCTTCTGGTCTCTTACAAGTACTGACTCTAGGTTTCTCAATCAGCATCCCTAGCCATGTGTTTGTAGGCCACCCCTCCCATTTTAAAGCCTTATTCACTGCCTTCAACTTCCTAAACCTCTGGTCATACCATAACCATGTTTGTGAACTAACAGGCATTTCTGATGGTAAGAAAATATGTTTGTAAGGGAAGAGCTTGCTGGGGTTCCTTTTCCACAGTGATGGCCATAAAGTAGATAAAATATCCCATCTAATTGTTCCAGTTATGGTCTCATTAGTTTATCTGCTTGCTTTGTACCAATAGCTGCCAAAGCTACCGTTAAATATTTTGTCCCTCTGCCATCTGCCTCCATTGCATGCTGGATACTTTCAGGGTTAACTATGTCAAAGACATCCAAATAATTACCTCTGATTATTTTATCCTTAACTGCTGCAGGAATATGTGCCATGATGGCTACCTTAGATGGACCCATTGCTGAGTGCAATTTGCCCTGCTGACTAAAGGTAGAAAAAAAAACAGAATATGTCAACTTTTTTGGAAAGAGTGAGATGTGAAAAGAAGCACTTATAAAGCTCTCTAATCCTGTCAAATCATGTCCTCCTTCATGCCTGTTTGACTGTTGTGGAAAGCAAATTCTTCTCTGAATGAAAAATTCAAACAGCTTGTATCTCCCTTCTCATGCCCAAGAATTCAGACATATAGTCTTTCTATAACCGTTCTTGTCAATCAATACCCTAAAACTGTCAACTAATATATCACTTACTTGCTATAATGAGCCAGGTTGGTCATTTACTGAGGTTGTCTGGGAGAGTTCTATCACTGTCATCTCATTTACACCCTTTCAAGTCCTCTTCTGGGGTCTCTTGGCAGCAGAACTTCAATATTCAATTCCATAACATTTGGATTCTGCATCTTGGATGTACCAGGAACTGTGCTTGAAATCCTTGGATAAATTTTCTCTGCTGATTTCTCAAAGAAAGATTTTACTTTAATGTGATGTCACCATAGGTATCAAAGTGGAGATCTTTACAAAAGTGAAGGTGCAAACTACATAGAAAATAATGGGAATTGTGGGAATAATGCATACAGGGGAGGAATGAGGTTTAAAAGAAGGCAGGACTTAAATGAGCTGTGTAATGTCTGACTGAAAATGATTGGGTAGATTATAAGTGATGTATAATGTTTGACACTGGGAGTGTCAGTATGGTCTGTGATGTAAAATGCTTCCAACTAGGACTGTGTTGGTGTAGATTGTTTTCATTTATATAAATGTATGATTACCTATGTCATAAGTTATTTTTTAATAAAGATGTTTCTTCTTTTAAAAAAAAAATAAGCGAACCGATCAGACTGGAACCACACACCTTCAAATCAAGGGACAAAAACTTGAAGAAAAGCCAAATACATTTTTAACAATACAACAGATAACTTAGACTAAAATTGAAAGGAAGAAGGAAAATGAGCCAGCCCTACCCTACCTGGCTCTACTAAGGAATCTCCAACAATCAGGGAGATAATGAAGTTATTACTTTAGCTGTCCATTGGGAGTCAGCTGGGAAAGCAAATAATCTTCTATCTGCATCTCAACATGGCTTCAGACCTAAACACAGTACAACCACTGCTCATGTTAGTTTTACAAACTCAATCAATAAGCTTAGAAATGACAACCAGCCCATCTTGTCTGTCTTTCTTGATATGTCTAAGGCCTTTGATACAGTATCCCACCAACAGCTACTAAATGAGCTAGCTTCCTTAAAACCTAACCCAGCCAGCCCTCTTCTGGTTTCTCAGCTACTCAACTGACTGCCAACAGGCAGTTAAGTGGCAAAATGAACTTTCCACCCTATTACTGGTCTCAGTAGGACAATCTCAAGGCTCAGTTCTCGGTCCATTGCTCTTCACCATATTCACCAACAGGCTCAGCACAGCCACCAAGCCTGCAACCATCATTCAATATGCAGATGACTCCTTCCTCATATGTTCAGCTCCTTCCCTCCCAGAACTCCTACAAACTACTTAACAATCTTTCCAAGACATTGAAAAATACCTCTCAGACTCTCAACTCATACTCAATCCAAATAAAACAAAGCGTATGCTCTTCACTAATAGCAAAGTTCCTGATCACTCTTCTCCCTTCACCATCTACTCCACCAATTAAACTAAAATTGAACCTGTCCAGCCCATCAAATTCCTTGGAGTCACAATTGACAACAACCTAAAATTTGACAAACACCTCACTCAAACTATCAAAAAGGTCCACATTAAGCTAGGTTCACTATACAGAGTCAACCCATACCTAACCAAGCCCACTAGACATTCCATAGCTAGGGCTCGCCTATTCTCAACCCTTCAGTATGTCTCACCAGTATTCACTAATCTCAGAAAATCAGATTTAAACAAACTGGAGTCCTGCTATAACAAAATTGTAAGATTCACTACTAACTTCCCTTACAGGTGCATCACTGCACAGCACTTCATAAACTAAACTTGACTGAACTACCCAATCTCCTATGCCTCAACCAACTAACTTTCATTCATTCCATATTCCACCATCCAGACAACTGTCCAGCAGTCAAGAGCTTAGTGCAGCCCTACTCAAATGGCAGGTCACTAAGATCCTCCAACAACTACTACTCAAAGTAACCAAATCTAATAATTGTTACGGTAACTCTCTGTTCTCCCAACAGATATCAAAGTCCTGGAATTCCATGCCTCAGACAATAGCAAATTCTAGCAACACAGCCAAATCTAAGCTACTGCTTAAGGAATATCTACCCAAAAACTGGGTTTGCTCCTGCACTAATCCAGGCTGATCATTCTGTCCTTCCTTGTTCTTTCAACCAAAATATTTCTTCGCTTACTAAATTCTGACACCCACACTATCCCTTCTCTTATGGAATTCCAATTCCTCTCTACCTATCTCAAGCTCACTGTTGCTCTTATTTTTATCTACCTATCTCAGGCTTCATACAGTTTCATCATATTCCTTCCTTCTTGTACCTCACCACAATATTGCCTTAGCTATCACTATTTAGAACAAGTAACACTAGCATAGCAATACATAGCCATATTCTTGTTCATGTACCATACATGTATCTCATAAATCTTTACTGTTCTACTGATCAGTCACTTCTCTATGATGGCACACAAGCTATTTCATGCTAGTTTATATGTTAGCTTTCTTTTTCCACTTTTTAATGCTCTCTCAATTTTAATTGATTATGTATAAACTATTTACTACCTACATTGACCAAAGTTAAGAATTCTTGATTGTTATCAATTCCCTGTCTTGGTTTTAATGTGTTTTGTAATGGAGATTTTCTCCCCAGGACTCTGCTGAAAAAAAGGACACTGGTCCAGTTAGACATCCCTGGTAAACAAATGTAAAATAAAAATAAATATATAAATAAATAAATAAACATCTGCTTAGAAAAAAAAAAAGAAAAAAAGATGAGTGTGCAAGAGATTTGGACTAAGACAAAGTAATAAAAACAAACAGGGGACAATTTTAAATATTCCTCTTGAAAGCTATATTAACAATTTTTACATTAAAAAGTGTTATCTGCAGTATATGAAGTCTGAAACTAAAAATGCATATTATTTAGTGTTTGATTCTAATGAGAGAGGAAAGCACAAGTGTATGAAGATCAAACCAAAATATGAGGCAAAATATGAACATTCTGCAAAATGACTGCATTTCAGCAGTATAAGCGCAAGCTACTCCCTCTGCACATCTGAAGCCTAGGGAAATGTCAAAGCTAACTAAATTGACAATAGAGAATTTTTTGGATAAAATTAATCGCATTTTATCATCCTACATCATGTCAGCCTAAAACGGTTTTGTGAATTTTTAGGTGACAAAGGACTACAACAAGACATCATAAATGTGTATGAAAATGTTATAGAACTGGTGCTGAAAAACAATTTAATTATTTTCAAAAAAAGTTTTTTTTTTTTACAGACAAAAGGCGTAGCATGTGGGGGTTTATTTGACAATGCAGTCATGATACTGTGGGAGAAAAAAAATTCTGTTTGAGTCCACTTTCTATAGTTCATGCAAATTCTACATCAGGTACCTGGACAATATATTTATTTTGTGGGATGGAGATTTTGACATCATTCACCAGTTCATGATGTTTATCAACACCACCACAGAATTTCTCCAATTCACCCACCAAGTCCATGATACCCATATAGCATATCTAGATGTTTGGCTCAAAAAGGACAATATTAATAAAAGATTTACGAGAAAGAAACCTACTCTTAACAAATTTCTCCACTACACAACTGTGCTTCCCCAAGTGCAGAAGAGAGGAGGGTCATCAAAGGCCAATTTATCCTTGCTGCCCAAATAATCACAGATGAGGAAAGTTTTTGGGATGAATGCAACCTGTTAAGGGGCATGCTTTTGAATCGTGGATATCCACTTACGTTTACTAATGAACTAATTATCAAGATTATGAATAAATGTGAAAGCAAGCACTTCGTACGCATCCTTAGGGCAACAGTGCAAGATCATATTAGTCCATCAGTTATGGGTACACAAACATGCACACATATCACTAACAGGAATGATAATTATAAGAACTCCTTTATTATAGTATTTCTTCTGGACAGCTACCATATTAGAAGCATATAGGAAGGGGCAAAACTTCAACACTTTATTTGAGAAGAAGTCAGTACAACAATCAAAGCACTTTGAAATGATGAAATGTGGCTGCTGCCCATATTGCGAGTATATTTTAACTGGTAATTTGTTTGTCATTAATGGTGTCCAGTTTGTCCTAAAAAATATTCTAATTGTAATTCCACTAAAGTCATTTATTGTACTCAATGCCAATACTGTGAAGGGTTTTATTTTGGTAAGACAGAAAGGCATCTACATGACAGAATTTATGAGCACACTTATGATATTAAAACTAAAAAGGATACTGATGTTCTTTCCAAGCATACCATGGAATACCCTTTTTTAATTTTTCATTTTAGAAGAATTTGTCTTGACAGATAGCAGGGGCCTGTGGACACTCAATCTGGAAAAACATGAACTTTGCTGGTAAATGTAACGTAATGCCATGAACTGGCCTGGTTTGAACAACCAAGATAAATATCACAGAACATACATTTGGGATGAATTCCCTTGGACTGCAAGATGAATTACACTGTCAAAACAGTCAGTGGTTTAACTGTATAGCAGGAAATGTAAGGGTTAGGTTAAATTTAAATATTGTTATCCCGTTCCTTTACATGGGGGGGGGGTGCTTGACATAAAAATACAGACCAAAAATTTGCCCCATGAGTGCTCTGTATTGCTGTTATGGTGATTATTTAGTTAGAAATGCTGTAAGGACCAGCGTGACCAAAAAGGCAAGTTTATCCATCAATTAAAAAAAAAAAACAACAACCAGGATCAAAGCAGAGAAAAAATAATATTTACTTAACACCTTAATGGCAAGAAAGGAAATCAGAAAAGCACGGCAAAATCCTGCTACACATGGACCGACAGTGCTGCACTCACAGTTCCTAACAAATGACAGCACGTGTATCTACTTACAGTATAAAATAATTCACAAACAGTTAACGTGGATACACCACACACATATCTTTCTAAACACTGGGCAGGGTGAGTCACCAGTTAAACACTGCTGAAGTGGTGACCAATGTCCATGCCCCCAGGGTTAAATACCCCTTCAGATAGGTGCAGCCCTCATTCACAAGTTCACAAATGATTCTGCAATCAAGATTTATTTATATTGGAAAACCATAATACTTACCTAATAATAAAATGTTATTGGTACTTAGAGACAGCCACAAAATAAAATGAGTAGACAAATTGCTGCAGTCAACTTAGTTATAATAACATTACTAAGTAATTATTTTTCATCTATGTAATAACAGATTTATAACTGTGAGAATTAACCATTACTGACAAAACTCTCTTTGACTATGTATTGTTTCTCCTGTTCTCCGTTCTTTCCAAATTCACATATTTTTCATATTCTAAATATTAAATCACTTGACAAGGCCCCCCCGATGCACATATGCTCTCATTGGTTAGTACTCAATGCCTGCTTTTGTTTCTAATTTTAGTTTTGAAATGGATAACATTGAAATATATTTACTAAGTATTTATTGTATTTTTGTTTTTTTCATCTATTGGGATCATATTTACTCCTCGTTTGCGTGTTTTTCTAAAGCTAGTAGAAGTTATGTGTCATGTGATGCAGTCAGTGTAGTTAAAGAGTGAGGTAACTATTTGCTTAACCCTAACAATCTGTAATAACTACTCCAAGTTACAAATATAACATGATTTCAGAACAGAACCTAGTTCTGACAGATTTTTTTTCACTTGGCTTGATACAAGAACCTGCATTTTCTAGTTCTGCTCTGCGGTAAACTTTCTTCATACATTTTCTCTTGCACATATTTAGTCAGACCAATATACTGTCTAGTGTTTCAATGAAACATAACTTTATTTTTGTGACTAAAGAAATTCAAATTAAATTTTTTTTTTTTTTATTTTGTTTTCGCTAGACCACGAGAGTGCTACAGTACCATTTTTTTTTCAATTTCATTCTCTGTGTTTCACTACAAACAGCTTTAAACTTCAGTAGAAACCTCTCTGCCACATACACACACACACACACACACACACACACACACACACACACACACACACACACATATTCACAGACACGCACACATACACAGTCAGAGATAATGTGTCTCTCACCATTCCAATAGAAATAAGTAAAAGCAAAAACATTTCTAAACAAGATTTGATAAGGTATGGTCTTTACCTGAGTAAATTGGTTCATCTCTTAGCCTTAAACTTATTAAAGGACTTGCATATCTGATATTTTAATAATAAATCATCATGGAAGCCTACAAAAATAATGTTTTTATAAAATGGTACAGAATTCTGTCAATCCGTCTTCCTTTCAAATGTAAAATATTTCCAAACCAGCTATGCTTTATTTGACTTTTCATTTTTACAAACTAGCCTATGGGTAATCCGAAGGCATCTGCAATTCACCACTAGATCATCCTAGCTTTATACAATATGAGACAGCTTGCTTTTAAGATGCAAGCACAGAGGAAAAACTGCAAAAAAGTAATATGTGTGCCTTGTTAAACATTCATTACCAAATTTAAGAACACTATTTCAATTCAGAGTGGTACAGTTGTTTATGTATTTGAACTTATCAACCCACTGCTGACCAGAAAGTTCATTCAGTATTATTTATCACTATGTCCTAGCTCCACCTCCATATCACCCTCCTAGCCTCACCTCAGTATCTCCCTCCCTAGCCCCATCTTCGTATCTCTCTCCAAGCCCCACCTCAGTATCCCCCTCTACACCTTTAAATACTCAACAGGCATTTTTTTATGCAGCTGTGCACCACTTTTATTAAAAAAATCAGAACACTGCATATGTCAAAGCTAGCCAAGTCACTTTAACTGGTTCACTGTTGCACACATACGCGCACGTGCACACACACACACACACACACACACACACACACACACACACACACACACACACACACACACACACACACACACACACACACATTTATGCCTTCAGTTTTGAAAACGTGAACTACCAAAAAACCCTGAAAAATGAAAACATTTTCAAAATGTGAACTACCAAAAAACACTGCAAAATGAAAACATTTTTCAACTAAAATTCAACCAAACCAAAACCCTACCTCTATAAATAGACCAAACGTGTCTGAATATTATAATGCTTTAAGATGGAATTTTGCAAAGGAAACTGCAGGCTTTTGGTTAGTGTAAGCACACGTTCCCTGCACCACCTTATTAATTCATGCAGACCCTATAGTTAACCCTAACCCAACCCCAAACTTTGCACTTTACCTAGTAAACCCCTTTTCAATAATCCTACAATTACAAAAGATACTCATCTTTCTCTCTCTCTCTCTCTCTCTCTATATATATATATATATATATATATATATATATATATATATATATATATATATATATATATATATATATATCTGTGTGCATAGATATATGTGTATATATATATATATATATATATATATATATATATATATATATATATATATACATACATACACACACACACACATATACATAAAAATGTGTGCCATACACAAACACAAAAAAAACATACATACACAAATTGTGGTATATCAATGTGCTAATAGTTCAAAATTATTAAAAATGTGCATTTTATTTAATGATAATATAAAAGGCATACTTGCCTTTTCTTTCTTAAATAGCCATTTGTACCCAAATTACTTTCTGAACCAAAAAAAAAGCATGCAGAATACCTTTCCACACAGTTCAAAAATTAATCCCAAGATGGCCCAATAATTCCCTTCTGCATTGGCAAGAAGCAGAAATTAAAGACAAGAAGATATACAAGTTTTCTCAGAAGACTTCACTGCAGTTGTTTCTTCCTGTAGCACAACTCTGAGTACCAGTATTTCATGCAACCGTTTCCCCTCTATGAGCATCCATCTTGTCTTCTTTGGTAGGGCTATAGTCATCCCTTCCATACACTGCTTAGTTACTCAATGAGTTCTGTTAACTGAACATTGCAGGAATCCTCTCTCTGCCTAATATTGAAATACAACTACATTTTTTAAATCGATTTTATTTTCAGTTATAGTCACTAGTTGTACTCTCCGCATTCATACCATTTTCAGCAGTCTGAGACACCATTCCAGTGACACCCACAACACTATTTTAAAATGAATATTTGTTTCACTTAAAATAGGTGCACTGTGTGCCCTACATGCATTGTGATAAGTTGAGCTTGCCTACGTTTCCTTATGAAATTAAAAGACTGCAAGGAAAGTGATCACTGCATTAACTTCTGCTTCCAAATTGTCACTTCATCCAGTCCTACTTGCCAAAGGGGTCTATCAACATCATTTCCACTCAACTCTACGCTCTCTCCTTTTTCTTTCTCATTGCTCACTGCTATTTCCATATCTGCCTCTTGGTTATTTTTACTCGCAGACATGTTTGTCTTATTTATGCCTCATTGTTTATACTAAGTTTATCATTTTTATTTGAATGCCTAATGAACACTATTTTTTTTCGTTTTGTAAATATATTTTACCTATGCTGTGGCTGCAAACAGTCATGAATAATCAGTGGACTACCTCAGTTAACAAATAAAATAAATGCATAAATAGCTGAATAAATACTTTGATAATGATGTTGACCATCTGATTTCTAAGCATTGCCTTTCATAATTGGAATACTTGTGCTCTACTCTACTTAGTTTTCACTCAGAAAACATACAGGCTGTTCTTCCCTATCAAAAGTCTACGCAGGCCCGTGCCTGATGTACGTCTTACTATATATTATAAAATACTTACTGAAATCAGGAAAGCGTAATGCAGGCTTTGAACTGATTAAAAACAGTGTTTACCTCTCTGGTCTTCTTCGCCTTAACGGGCATATTTCCTTTTGTTAGAAGCCATAGAGAACATTTTCTGATACAAAATGGTTCACCCATTGTCAATAACTCTGAAGTAATACACACTTGCTTAGTGGTTGCAGCCCAGGCATTTTGTGCATATGTGCATGTATGTGTGTGTGTGTGTGTGTGTGTGTGTGTGTGTGTGCGCGTGCACACGTGTGCGTGCGTGTGTGCATGTTGGAAAAAACAATATTGCACAGCTTCCATTATAATGCCCTAATACTGGACTTACATTACATTGACTTCAGGCAGTATGCTACTATGGCCTAAGTGACTAAGCAGGAGAGTTTTTTTTTTTCAAGTACTTCAGCTGTTCTTCAGCATAGATATAAAAATGTAAGTTCAATGTCTGTAAAAGATAAGGAGATAGTTATATATCAATACCACGTGTTCCTTTAAGAATGTTCTTCATATTGGCTGCGATGGTTCAGAAGGCAGTGAATAGCAACCTTTGTCAGGTAATAAAAATATGTTTAACTGTGCTTATTTAAATAAATGTATTCATTACAAACAAAGAAATATATTCTGACTATACATCAACAGATATGAATACAAATTTAAAATATCTATGAATTCAGCAACAGACCACACAGAACTTGCATATTTAAAAAGTCACTAAGAAATGGAGAAATACCAAGACAAATGTTACTGGAGCTTGCAAGTGCATAAGTGAAATCGGTAATATGGCTTTAGAAAAGATGTAGCATCATGTTCCGTAACTCAACAAGTAACTGCTTGTAGTGCTACAGAATGTATTACCAGTAATTCTAACAAGGCAATGCTGTAAACTTTATTTAGTTTTCAGCAGAATGTTTTATTCTGTGCTGTATAGCAAGCTAGCTTATAAGTTAAAAGGAGTCTCACAAACTGGATAAAAAACGGTTATATAATAGAGTATGCTGGAAATGTCCTTGGGTATGATGACATTTAAAGGCCTGTAGGGAGTAGTATAATACTGGAGGGATTGTTTTGGCTTGGGATCCCGTGCATTCCTATTAAGCGTAGAACAAAGAAATTGCCAACAGAAAAGTGTGCCTAATATAGTTAGTCCATTTTCTTTTTCTTCAAAAAGATGTTTCATTTTCCTAAATAGCTAGTATTTTGCTTGTTGTTACCTTCCAAAAGAGATGGTTTATTTCTGGGAATTCATTACTGAAGTTTAGCACTGTTTAGAACTCCATACTATCCTCCAAAAAAGTATTTCATAGACTTATAACCCCTTCTGTACAAAACACATTTCCAAGCAACACACCTGCATTATGCATTTCTATTTTACTTAATTTATCCTATACTTCTACATTATCCCTGACTGATGTTGATGTCCAGGATCTTATTTCTTCAAGAATAATTTAGTATATCTGTAATATAACCTAACTCCTTTCAAGCAGGGCGTGTAGTTTTTGGAAGGTCCTTAAGTTTATCCTGGATTATAGAAGCCTCATGTTGACACTGTGTGGATTAAGTCAGAATCAGGTAATGGACCAGCATCTATCTAATGATGTCAGAGCATAGTAAGATCAGTAAAACAGTCATGCTGTGTACCCCTGAACTGAAGGCAGAAGGATGCAATATGTTTTTAATTACTGTTATTCCTAGCTGGCTTTTGACTAATTAAGTTTGACAGAGCTAGGCCGAAAACAACAGGCCACTGTGCATCTAATATTAGATAGCTGAGCAAATCCGTGAAGAGCAGTAGGAAATTATTGGCATTTTATAATTTGCCAGCTGATTTCTGTGATTCCCAAAGGTATAGACCTAGTCACATTTCAACATCAGATGTAAGGATCAGGCAAGTGAGTCATCAGGAAAAACAATGGCCTGTCTCTCTCTTTTTTTCACAAGATTAGTTTCTAGAGCATTACCTGTTGAACTGATCAATCTGTTTCCACTTTTGATACATTGCACCCCGAATAAAAATGATAAGTAAGGCCTTAGGACAACAGCAAAGCAGGGCATTAGATCTTGTCTGCTG
>NC_056749.1:444927603-444987603 GCF_019279795.1 Protopterus annectens | reverse complement strand
CCACAAAACACTGAAACTCATTTCAGTGAAAATGTGGCATACACTTAGGGGTTGCCCCCCATTCCCCAACTTAAATAATGCTAATACCACAGTTGTATGACCTCAGAAAAAAGAAAATGCTGCTGATACACTGAACCACTGCTGAAGAACATGTACAACCTTGAAAACATGGAGGTACACCTTAACGATGGACATTAACAAGGAACTAATAGTGATTAACACTACTGTGCATTATAATTCCTACCCTCCAAAACCAGCAGACAGTTTTCACAAACTCGCACTGTTTTCGAACAAATGTGATTCAGTCATTTCTGGTTTAAATCAAATGAGTTTTAGAGCAAATGAGCCTCTGTTTTTCATTTTAGATCAAATTAACTTTAGAACAAGTGCACCACAACAATATAGACTGATAGATAAAGATGCACACACACTAACACACACATATTTTATATATAAATATATATATATATATATATATATATATATATATATATATATATATATATAAAATGTATATATTATATATAATATATATATATATATATATATATATATATATATATATATAGAGAGAGAGAGAGAGAGGGAGAGAGATAGATATATATATACACACATATATTACAGTATAGATAGACATGCATGTATGAAGATATAAATATATAAGAGTGTAGGGCAGCTGGTCGACTAACCAGATACACTGATACCCAGAACATCAATGTTAAAACATTGACAAAAATATTTATAAATATATATGTACATACATACTAATAGACACAAACACAAAAATGTACAGATACACCTAAGCTCTATTTCATTCTAAGTTCTATGTATCTATCCATCAATTTATAAGTGGTAAAAAACAGGACTCAAAGGAATATTTTTTTTTCTGGAAGACAGCTTGACGTTATGAAGTAGTAGGCGATCAGAATGCATGTATGGCCTGGCAGCATTAACATCAAAGTGGAATATTAATAATCTCAAAGAACACAAAAGCCCTTGGCAATTAAATGCTTGGTAATATACCAAAAATCAAAACTATGTAATGTGCAAAATATCAAAGCAGACACACAGTCAAGAAGCAACAGCATGTTTAACAGCTCTCTTAAAAATTAAAAATAAATTTAATAAGATAAATGCTTTCACAATAAAATTGCCTCATCAGATCACATTCAACAAACTAAAACAAAGCTTAATATGTAGCACCTAAAACACTGTAGCAGCCAATAAATGCAAATGCATCTCCTATCCCTAGGCAACAAATTAAATGATAATTAACTAACACTCCACCTTTCTCAAGAGTGCTGCATATTCACGTCACATAAGTACATTGCAAAAAACAAATCACAAATTGCAAATTACAAAAATGCAGAAATAAAACAAACAGAAAAACATATAAAAAAATATATGTAAAAACAGTTATTTCCTCAGCCTACGTGCTTTAAGGACTGGTTTAATGTAAATGTAGTCATCGAGACCTAAGCCCTGATGAGCTTTTAGTCTCAAAATCCATCTCAATTCTACTTCCTCAGTTCTATTAACTATGTCCCCTTTCCTATCACCCTCATTAACCTCAAGAACCTAAAATCATTGCCATCACCTTTACTATTCATGTGTTTAACAATGGCACTGTAAGTTAAACCTTTACGTGTACAATATAAGTGGTCTCTTATCCTCTCCCCTCAAACATCGGTTTGTCTTGCCTACATAAAAATAATTGCAAGACAAGCAGCGTGCCAGATAAACTAAGTTCTTGGTATTACAATCAGCAGAGGCTGTAAGCTGATACATCTGGCATCTGTGCTTTCTTATGGGATTGTTGAGGTTGCAATGTTTTGTGGAGTCAGTCGCTTACTTCTCTGATGGAGAGTGGTTGACGAAGGGAAGGATAACCAATACCATGACCAGCTTTAATCTTCCTCTTGATGAGATCATTGCTAGAATATCCATTTGGTAATAACATGCACACTGTATCAAAGTGTTCTTAATTTAATTACTGGACTGAGCTTCAGTGAAATTCTAAAATAAATTCTTACTTAGAGAGTTACAGTCAAGGCACTGACTTTACATTTATGTAAGTCGCTTCAAAATTTGTAAAGTGCCAGTGTTACTGTTGTCCCTGTATAAACTTTACAAATGAAAATAAAGAAGGTAGATTCACAAGAGACTGAAGTTGTTAATGTTTAAGAAATCTACCTATTAACTAGTCCTATATTCACTTACTAGTCTGGTCAACTATAGAAGGAAAAAACTAAAATGTAACCGACAGCATTGCAATCACTTTATAATCTATATTGCTTGTGATCAAATAATTCTTGAAGTTATGTAGCTGTTCTTGCTAAATAAATACAATTGTTGGAATAGGTAGCAGAAGATATTTTTTAAAATAAATGATGGTTTCCATGAAGCTGCAACATTATCCGCTGTCAGCACTAGGGTCAACAAGATAACTTAGTGTAAGATGCAGAAGGTCTATACTGAAGGGTTCCAGGTTGTGGATCTAGGTTCTTAGAAAAAGAATATTAAAAAAAAAATGTGCTTGAGAAAAAAATATCCATAAGAGAAGATAGTAGAAAATGAAGTGGTACTGTAGTGACTTACTTTTGTTGTTTATGTAGCTGATGCTGGCACAAATTTCTGAACTTTAAGTATTTTGATGCCTGGCAGCTGTCAATGACTGGCAAGAATGAATTTGTTATTCCTGGCTTTCTGCTTACTGAAAATAATTATACACCTAGTGAAAACAAGACAGAAATGCAGTTTTACTTTTGCTGAAGCAGGAACATATAAAGCAGTTACCACCATGTGTGGGTATCAGCTATTGTCTATACAATATAACTAACTAACTAAAAGTTATAGATGTCATACCTTAAAAAAATATATGCAACTTCATACACTGATCCTAATGAAGGGCATACAGTCCTAAATACTTAAAATAAGTCTTGAAAGTATAACTCTGACACTAAGCATGCATACTAATGACAGTGTGCCCCGTGCTGTAAAGCTGAAACCTTGATATCAAAATTGAAGCCTTCTTGTGACACAGCACCTCTGAGATTAAATCCCCCCTCATTTATTTTTGGGGCTGATTTCTTCTATCCATACTGATAATACTTCATCTCCCCATGCATGCAACTTTCTTATAGCTGGTTCAAATGAATGTAACCAAAAAAAAAAATTTGCTTCAAATCTGAAGTTGATTTGTCTAATTAGACTCTTATAACACATGCATTTGAGTTATCTGTTTGAATGTGTTTGTAATTAAAATATGCACTATTTAGAATTTGTAAATATGGATGGACTATAGAATTACTCAAATTTAAGGACTTTGGAAATGAAGAGAGCTTTGCACTGTAGAGATGTGGTAAAAAGATAGACTAAGACAGCAAATGGTCATGGTTAGGGTTAAAGTTAAAACATGCATACAAAGACGTGCACGAATATAGCTACTGGTACATTTATGAAATACCAGTCGCCAGTTCCTCTTAATGGGTTACACCTGTTTAATGTTCATGTTCATTTATTTTTATTTTTTTATTTCTTTTATTTATTTAACATTTGTTAACCGGGAAAGCCCGACTTGGAACGAAGCCGATTTTCAGCGGAGGCCTGGGGAGAAATGCTCCAGACTCATGTCTTTGTAACGTGGGAGGAAACCGGTGCACCTAGAGGAAACCCACATGAATGCAGAGAGGACATGCAGACTCTGCTCAGAAGGCACTCCAGCTGAGAATCAAACCCAGAGAACCTCTCGCAATGAGGCGACAATGCTACCACTGCACCGTCATGTAATAAATATAATTTTATAAAATTTGACATGATACAATATGATATATTATGACAGAGGATTTGAATTATCAAACTGTGATTTAACTTTGCTTACTTAAAATGACAGAATACAGAGCTTTAAACATGGAAAGTAATATAGTTTATCAAAACAAGTGGGATTAAACTTTTAAAGTCCATTTTATATGTTTTTGCCTTATAAGTAGCTTTAGGATGCCTGATGCTGTGAAATGACATAGTTCATCAAACTAAAAGTAAAAGATTAAAACTCGGATGTATGATTCTGGAAAAATAGTAGAACCTTTACAAAATAAACATGCAAGGGACACTGCATGTCTCCACAGAGGACAGTAATCTTAGAAATATAAATGTTATGACTCCGTTGGATCCCAGAGTATAAAGTTATTAGTTTAGATTTTGACAAAAATGTGGATTTATTTGATTAAACTCAGTTCACTGACTTATGGTGTAATAATTTATATCAGGTCTGTTATGCATGCCTAAAGTAAACTCAGCCAAAAAGTTATCAGATTCACTTACACTATTTTTTTCCTGTAAAGAAGCCAGAGTAATGGAGGGGGAAGGGAACCCACAAATGCCCCACGGGTGATGACCCATTCACTCTAATCTTACTAGAACCAATTTGTAAATCACTGCATCATTGGGTAGGTTACAAACACACATACTGTTAGTATGCAAAGAAAATTAGATGATATGTTAATCAATTAAATGAAGTACTTGCCATCACAGAACAGATGAATCTATTATATAAAGATATAATCATCAGATGGGTCAGATTTAACATAGAAAATGAACTGAATGTTAGAAAATTTGTTTTTATCAAGAATGGTTTGAGAAGAAGCATATTTATAAAAATCACATAAAAAGGGGTGAAGAAGGATTCTCCTACATGTCACTGAGTTAAAATCAGGAAAGACTGAACATGAAGGAAATAATCAGTTGAACCGTCTATTCAATGACATTTTCATAAGAATCATTTTTTGTGGGGCGTAACTCCACTTGACTGTCTGATGTGGGGGCAAACTACCCCCCCACACATACAAACTTCTATGTACTAACTACAGAGTCAGTAGTGCACCTATTTTGGTGTGCAGTGCCATTTCTTGATTTGGCATCCCTATCAACTTTAACATGAGGAGAAAAAAAGTCCCTTCCTCAGACTGGCACTCCTTGTCTTAGAAGCAGTGTCCCATACTCATGTACATTCCTCGCAGCTATACTCTACACTTACTCTGAGCTGGAAGACAAAATGCTATTCTGTCTTTTTAATACGTTTTCAACCAGCAGCTGCTACAGTTTATCATGTTTATGTTACGCAGGATCCTTTCATCTGATCGATGAACCAGACTGTCAAAACCCATTTGGTTAAGACCATGGTTCATCAAATCATTCTGACTGATATCACAGCACAGTGTGGATCACTACACTTGCCCTTTTCCCTACTGTAGTGTGATCTTAGAGTTAGTATACATGATTCGCAGAGGGTGCATGGGGAGGGGGAGTCTTGCCCCCTGCAAGAACATTGTCTGTGTTTGTTTTGTGTGTTGCTTGGCTTCTTTTTGCTGGTTAATGAACTAAATTGTCAACCATATAGTCTCGACCATATGGCTTTCAACAATCTAGTTCATTAATAAAATGAACTGGAATCATGCTACACAAAGAGCAATACCAACTTGCATTTCTGAGTGCTGGTGTTGGACTTAAGATCAATTGGCATGTGATGACTGTGCCGCTGTATGCTTTGTACCTGGATAGGATGTCCCCTTCACCCCCACTCTGGCTATACTACTGTGCACAGTTACTGCCTTTTCCAGTATATGAATAGATTCAATACATGCTGAAAAAACTGCATGCACTTCCTAATTATTTCAAAACCTGTGCTTAGTTTAAAAATTGATACAGGTGACCAAGCAGAATTTGGTGAAACATCACTTCCCCAAATCCTCTTTGCTAAATCTTTCAGTAACCAAAATAATTTGAATTGAGTGACACCATGGTTCCTTTATAACAGAGTACTCACTACATACACAGACCAAGCTGTGACCAGTTAAAAGGCTTTAGT
Organism: Protopterus annectens; assembly: GCF_019279795.1. Classification (NCBI taxonomy): domain Eukaryota; kingdom Metazoa; phylum Chordata; order Ceratodontiformes; family Protopteridae; genus Protopterus; species Protopterus annectens. Next base: position 444,981,737 of record NC_056749.1, on the reverse strand, counting down.
ACCAAAGCATAAGTTATAAGTACTTGAGAGAATGGTTTGACACCAGAAGAATTCAGTAGATGAGAGAATTTGTGAACTATTTAACTTCTTATTTCTCTTCAGTTATTTACTTCCACTTGATTAGTTCATTATTCTCCCATTAAGAGTGGATTTAGACCTCATTCCATTAGCTTTACACCAAAATGGGCTCTATCATAAAAGATTACAGACAGAACTTGGGATCTAAAAATGCTATTATGGCTAAGAAGGTAAATAAGCAGACTGCTATCAAAAGGGAGTCTCTCACTGCAGAAATGAGGTTTGGAGAAAACCAAATTGTCCAGGACTCTGTTTAGTGTATGAGTGCGGGGGTGGTATTTTAGGAGGAAAAGAGGGGTTTGGTATGGTTAAGTCAAGTAACAGGTACTAGGCCTTTGGATAATAAAGGGTTAAGTGGTTTGAGAGGCTAGGGGAAGTGAGGTAGGTTTGGGAGGGACTTAGCTTAGCTGATACATTTGGGAACAGAGGAAGTGGTGTCACATTAAGGCATGCGTTGATGACCCTCCCTCCCAAATAATTTCTTTGTTACAGTTTGTTAGTTTAAGGGTGAAGAAGAGCGACAGAATTGTCCTGTTCTGTTACCCCTCTAGTTGAAGGTGGTCATGGCCTTGAGTTGGGGATCAAGTGAGTTGTTGGATGCTGCTTGACAAGAAGTGAACTAAATTGGATAATGGTTGGTTGGAAAGGGTGAGCAGGTATGCTTCCCATTTAAGGTTTGGCTAGGTGAATAGGAATGCTGCCCTGATGGATGACTGAACAGGGCAAGTGGCTACGCTGCCCTGATGTATGACACGGCCAGGGTGAGTAGGTACACTGCCCTGAGATTGTTCGAGAATTGTGAAGTTACTGTTTTACTGTTATTTGTTTCCATGTGAATAAAGTTTATGTTTATTTAATATTAATAAAGGTCATCAAATGTCTTCAGGTGTTGGTGTGAGTTATTTAAAGGGGGCTGGGACAAATGTCATTTGAAATATTACAGCTGATCAGCTTTCTAATGTGGACAGAACTTCCCAGCTGTGATTGCAGGAAGTAAGTGCAGCCATACTGGATGTACTGTTTCATAAAGTTACAGAAAAGAAAGCCACAAAGTCCTTGCCTTGCCTAAATGAATAGTAATACTGCATTAAAATAAATACCTTTACTGCATTTTAGCCAACAGCATTTTTTAATTATTAACAAAAGAACCAAGATAAGGGCTCATCTGCAGGAAGCCAAGACTCCTGCAAGGATCTTTGCAATTTTTACCATCTCCTGAACCTCCCCCCCCCCCCCATATTAGTCAGATCCTGCAATTTTATCTACGCCACATAACAATACAGAGTATTGCAGCAGTTCCTGCAGAGCCGGATTTGCAGATTAACATTCATTTTTTCAAGGCTATTCTAATATCCATGACTTTCAGTCAGGTATTTATCAATAATGCAAATCTAAAGCATTTTAGTTGCTTATTATCACTTTAACACTGTTAATGTTTTTGATGCTAAATTATCAGTGAACCATTGGTAGGATCACTTGCCTTCACAAAATTGAGTGGTACCTAACCATTTTGCTTTTCTCCCATCACAAGCAACCCAATCTTAGCAGGCATTACAAAAAGAGAAGATAGCTGTGATATGAAATCACTGCCTTGTATTTTCCTTTTAACCAGGGCTCCCCATAGTGTCTTTAAGTAAATTGTTATCATTATTACTGGCTCTGAATACTACAGCCTAAGGCAATAGTTTGAAAGGATGCACAGACGGTTCTATGAATGCTTACTCAGATTTACTTTGCGGCTGACTGCATACTTGGAATGGCAGCTGTGCCTGTCACTGGCTGTGAATGCCATCTTGGGAGATGGATCTGTTTCATATGATTTGGAAAACTAGACATAAATGCAAATATTTCATTCAGTGTGACTCAAAGCCTGGTAAAAGGGGAATCTGTGAGATTCCTGAGAAGTACACCATTAACTCACTTCACATATGATGATACAAGTCTACATATTAGCAGATTGATACATTATTCAAGTTCATATGAAATTGGAAGCACTTGAATATTAAACATATTTATACAATATTCAGGTGTGGGCATTACAGGGTTTCACCATGTCTGGTGTGGTCTGGGCTTGAGGACAATGCATTACCCATACCTGAATGTTATATAATGCTATTACAAAATACTAGTACTTAAAAACAGAAATTTCTTTGAACCGTAAAGACTATGTGAATCGAGCCTTTTCACAGAAACAGCTCATCACAACTATGACATTTTACTTCTCCCTTTTACCTAGGTTGCACAAGTTGGAGTTTGTTTATAAATTTTATTTTGGGTGGGAGTGTTTTCTCCCAAAACATCTATAGCAGAATTGTTTTCTTAAAAGATTAAAACAACTTCTAGACAACACATTTCTGGGGATTCAGAAAGAAACGCACCAATGCTGATAAGCTGCAGCCAAAAGAGACTTTTTCTGGAATGTCAGAAAATGTCATTATGAGGCAAGTTAGCCACAATAAGGAAGGTACTTATTACTGACTGTTTTGAATGTCCCTGAAATGACTGTAAGTACTGCAAGTGCAAATCAATACTTCCCTGTGGTATTCACCAGTGACACTAAAACTCCCCCTTTGTTTACTCTCTCACATGCATACACACACACTCACATGTGCACACAAATACACGCACGTGCACACACACACGTGCACACACACACACGTGGACACACATACACATGCGCACACACACACACACACACACACACACACACACACACACACACACACACACACACACACACACACACACCAACATATCTCTTACTTATCCCCGAGTTGAGAAAACATCTCTGATGTATCCTCTTATTTTTGTTCCCTTGTAAATCACAGATCTGTGCAGTCAGTCAACAATGCCAAACATTAGTGTTTATTTCTCCTTAAAGTCTGTGAAGTATATCATGATGCTAGAGTAGTTGTTATATAAAATTTTTAAGTAAGTCCAAGTAATAGTATAAACATTTTGTCTGGTATAAACTAGTGTTCCTCCTGCCTTTGTGCCAAAGCCTCTCCTCACAAGGACACACTCCCATCCCTCTCATCTATCACTGATTTTACAAAATTCTCATGCTGCTGCCTCTTACATGTGCTCTGTTCCTCAACGAATAGTGCAACCAGTAAATAAAGCCAGGTATTAGAGTTTTATACTTATTAAAAAAAAACACTCTGCTATACTAACTCCTCATGCAGAGCAGAGGGTGAAGGCCCCTGCTTGGCAAGCTACTTTCTATGTCAAGAGTGCAGGGTTTGAAACTTCTTTTTCTTTAACTTTTATTTTATTTCTAGAAAACTTGTTTCTATTTTAGAAAAAATCTCTCTTGACTAGTGGGGGCACAAAGGACCATCACTCAGCTTAAAAGCTATATGGGAGTGCCAAGGGTACATGGTTTAAATATTTAAGTGTCTTTATGGTACACTACATAGAGCATATCTGGTGTCTAGTGCTCTTCCTGGGCCATGTCTTTCATGCTGCAAATCATTATTCTAATTCTTTAAGTGCCTTTAGATCATGATATGAGGACTTTCCCAGGAGTCTAGTGTCCCCCCACATCTTTTATAAAGACTTTCCCAGGAGTCTAGTGCCCCCCTTCCCACATCTTCATGCTGTAAAATTTTCTCTGAACTCTTTTTAAGTGTCTTTAGGTCATGACATGAACAGTATATCCCCAATACTGATTGTTCTCCACCCTCCAATAATGCAAGATGATTTTGTCATTAGTCTAATGGGATTATGGAGGTATGGCAGCCCAGAGGCACACACACACACTCACACACACACACACACAAGCGCACACACACATACACAATTTATTATTTTATTTATTCATTGGCATTTGTTGACCAGGTTGGTCCAGTTAGGCAAGAAAATGCATTGCCCATTTTCATCAGAAACAAAGGGAGAAAAGCTCAAGAAACAGTTTTGAACACAATAGAAAAAAATAAAAACATAAATATAAAATTACAGGAGAGACAAAAAAATCTTTTTTTTATCTATATATAATTTGCTGCATAAACAGTAAGGCATAATATTGTAGTTAAAAGTACTGTTAAAGCATGAATCAAGTAGTTTATAATTATGATTTGAAGAGGGGAGAAGTTGGAGTTGAAAATGCTAGTCTAAACAGAGGCAATGTAGTGAGGGATAAAGAGAGTTATAAGTTTTACTTGTTGATTGAGAGAGTGGTGCAAGAGATAAAACAGTGAAATTAGTTGTCAGTTGGGAAGAGGAAATAAAAAGTAAATGATTATGTTAAGGAAGCTGTATAGACTAGAGTAAGAGAAAAAGATGCAATTTGGTTGAGACAGAGAGAGGGGATTTAGTGTGATGAGATGTACCAGTACAGACAGGGAATTTAGGGTGGAGAGATGTAGATGCATACTGGAAGAGGAAAGGGTATAATTTAGTCAGTCAGGAGTGGAGCAGGTGCACATCCATTTGCTGTTAAGGTAGAGTTTTTTAGATGGTCTTTAAAGGATTTGTTTTAAGCTGTTTTACTTCTAGAGGTAGAAGGTTCCATAGCTTAGCAACATGGGAGGAGTACAAGAAGTCACCAGCATGATTATTGAGATTTGGATATTACAAAAAGTTTTTCAGCAAAACGAAAATGTCTGTTTGGCTAGTATGGCTGAAGAGTGTTTTTAAGGTTAGGACAGTAGGATGGATTGGATTTTGAGGAACGAGTAGTTAGGAGAAGGCTATGTAGTATGGAAGCTCAAACCATGACAGCTGCTCGGCAGCCAAACAGTGGTGGCTCTTTTAAGGTTTATTGCTGGCAAATTTGGTAATCTTGTTATAACATTGTTTTAGTAAGGTGGATTGAGCTGCATGTAAGTTAGTGAGAATGGGCGTGACATAGATCAAATTAGTAAGGAGGAAAGGTGTTGCGACATGAGCTCTAGTGTGACTAGAAAAGTGGGGTGCTACTCTGTAGAGTACACCAAGTTTTTGGCATTTTATTTTGATGACTCTATTAATATGCATATGCAATTTTAGATTGATAGCTACCCCCCAGAAACCTAGTGGATGATATAAGTTTTATGATTATATTGCTTGCTAAGCTGATTTTAAAAGAGTCTGTCAGTCAATTTCCGCTGTGAGGTAAATAGAATTAGTATGGATACTTTTAGGAGGAGTTAAGGTTTATTTACCCAATTTCTGATGGATGACAATGAGCCTTGTGTTCTTTGTTGGAATGAATGGAGGTTTGTGTTGCTGCATATTAATATTGAGTTATCTGCATATTGTACAAGAATTAATTGTTTTTCTGCTTCTTGGAGTCTGTTTATGAAGATATTGAAGAGTAGTGGTCCAAGTACTGATCCTTGGAATATGTCTACTGAGGCAGGGAGAAAGGAGGAATTGATATTTAGCATTATTTGAGAGGTATCTGTGAAGATGTGTCAAATCATAGCACAGAGAGCCTTTGCTGGAGGATTGGATGGAAGACCTATCAAATGCTTTTAAAATGTCTAAGAATAAAGAAGAGACAATGTTTCAATCATGGCTGTTCTGGTTTATGGAAAAAAAATGAAGCTTAGGAATGTCGTAATTGTACTGTTGTGGGGAAAAATGTGCTGAGAGGGAGTTAGTAGGTTATTGGAGGGTAAAGGTTTTAAGGAGATGAGCTTAAATACACTTCTCAAGCACCTTGGACAGGGGTGACGGGATAGAAATAGACCTGTAACTAGAACATTCTGTGGAGTTTCCACCTTTGTGAGAGGGAGAATATATGATTTTTTTCATTCATACATTTATGCATGCATGTGTACACACACACACACACACACACACACACACACACACACACACACACACTTATCCAACTGCACATTTGGGCGTAATCACCTAAACACACACACACACACACACACACACACACACACACACACACACAAAACTTCCAATCCTACCTATCCCTTACTGCGAACAACCAGGTAGACACACACACACATACACACCTGAGGCCACTCATCATTTTGCATACACACATACATACATATATACCATACATTAAGCACCGCTACTTGTCTGCTAGACTCCCCAGTAGTTACCTCTATGCAATCTCACCCAGTGGAGGCAATGGGTGAATATGAGCTTTTAGACATGTCCATTAACATGGCAGGCCAAGGTAACTCAAAGAGAATGGCTCAGGTGATTAAATACCATATTTCTAGACTGCAGTGGTGGTGCTGCGGTAGCGTTGTCGCCTCACAGTAAGACGTTGTCCTGTTCGATTCTCAGTTAGAGTGTCTTCTGTGTGGAAACATGCATGAATGGGTGTACCTTCTTTGAAGGTTGTGTGTCAGGGCTGGCAACTCGGCACATAAAAATCCACTGCCTATCATTAGTGGACCGGAGTTCTGCTGTGGCTACCCCTAATCGGGAAAAGCCGAAAGACACAACAACTGCAGACATTTCTAGAGGAGAGTACATGAACAATTAGGACAGTCCACTCCCCTGGAATGCCACATTTGCATTTGCAGTAGACTGTAGACACACCCCACCATGCTACTGCGTCACAAAGGAATGCAGCACTGTGGTAGTTCTGTCTCTGAATCAAAAATGGTTACTGTGGGGTGTAAATCAGACTTGCACCTTGTATTAGCCATTCTGAATCAGACTCATTGTTTCAATGAGTTGAGAGATGATGAATTCAGATGAGATAGTTTGTTAGGAAGACAAATTTCTTAACTTTTTGAAATAATATTATGGCTTTCTGGAACTTCTTTTCTCTGTTCTGGATTTCCATCTGTGTATAGCTTGGTGATGTACTGTGCATGCGTACATGCATGTTGATATTAAGCCTTGCACAGTACATCTCATTTATTGCACTCACCACTTTTTTCATTTAAAGAGAGTTATGCATCCAGTTATTTATATTAGCCCAATTGTTCACTGCTAATGTGCTCTGAGAAATTTTTAGAGTTTTCTTAATATGCAGTAGGCTGATTTCTGATTTTCTGCTTATCGTTGTGAAGAAAGTAGTAGCACGAATGTTTTTTTGTCTAGCTACAGTTATAGCAATTTAGTTGACATTTGTTTAGGAGGTGAAATTTTTCCCAGGGATAATATAACAATAACCAAAGTCTGGGTGATATATATTGAAGATTTACCCATGATTTGTGTGGTTTAATTAAACAAAGGCAACTGTGGGTAAATCTTCAATATATCACATCCAGGAGTTGGTTATTGCTATTATACAATCACATTATTTAAGGAAAAAAATTACTTACTGTTCTTAAATAATGTATTTGTATAATGGTGCCATGGTGTTCTTCCACTTTTTTTCCAATATCCTAGGGTTTTCTTGATGTACTGCTCATGTGTATGGGACTTACATTCCCAAGCTTACGCAGTACATCAGTGCTTTGGAAAGAAAGCAACAGAGAAAGGAAGATCTCTATATATTTTTTTGTTTACATAAAAAAAAATAAAGTTTGAAATCCAGACAGTTCAGACATGCAAGAGACACAGGGTAAAAATACAAAGATAATCAGGCAAGTTACTTTAGTTTTGCATTACTTACCTCTGAACTGTCTGGATTTCAAAGTTTATTTATTTAAAAAAAAAACTAAAGAAAACTGGAAAGCTGCGTAGCTTCTGTTAATAGAAAAAAATCTGGGTGACCAGAGTTTTTTTTTATTGGTATATGCTCAATTTACAATGGGCACGTTGGTTGGCCTGATGAATAAGCGTGCACATTTTTGAATGTAAATGACCTGCTATTGTATAATATAGCAATAAACCATGGCTGGCTGTGGGAAAATCCAGCATTATCCACACCCTGCCATGGATTATTGCTATTAAACAATGACATTATGTAAGTAAAAAGTCTTTGTATAATGACATAATGGTATTCTTCTGCTTTTTTCCCAGTATCATGGGGCTTTCTTGATGTACTGCACATTCATATGGGACTTACGTTCTCACACTTACTCAGAACATCAGTGCTTTGTAAAGGAAGCAAAGAAGAAAGTAAAATCTCAACAGTTCAGATGCAAGAGAGAGACAGGGCAGAGAAACTACAAAGATAATCTGCTATGTTTCTTTAGTTTTGCATAACCTACCTGATTTTCCTTGTATTTTCTCTGCCCCATCTCTCTCATACCTGTGAGCTGTTCGGATTTCAAAGTTTATTTTTTGTTTTGTAACTCATGAAAACTGGAAAGCTCCGTAGCATATATTAATAAAAGAAAGTCCAGGCAATCAGATTTTTTTCTATTGATATATGCTCGATTTTACAATGGGCATGCTGGTTGAGCTGACCAATCAATGTGCACATTTTTGAATGTTAATGGCCAGTCATTGTATAATATTTGATTTACAATGAACATGTACAAGACTATCCTTGTTTAAATTTCAGAACATTAGCAGAGCAACTGCATAAAATTACAACCTGCAATATCAGTGCATACTATATCAATAATGTAATGAACAACTGCTATTATGAGACCCACTTAATTATAATTTCACGACTGATTTCTTGCTCTCCGTGTTAATGTATATACTGTATAAAATTGCACCTTCCCATGCTTGGGTATATAGTATTTATGTTAAATGCAATTCATTGTCAGTGTTTAATTGTATTGTATTGTTTTGTATTTTACTAGAGCTTTTCTGTATGGGCCTCCACTGAAAATAGGTTCAGAGTCCAGTCAGACTTTCCCGGTAGAGAAAAGCAGAAAATATATATCTAAGTGTGTGTGTGTGTGTGTGTGTGTGTGTTTATCTTTTTTAACCCAGGTAGACACAGTTGTACCTTTGTAGTTATCATGCTGAAGCAGATATGCATAATTGGAATAGATTAGCATCATGCCTACTTAGTGCAGTCATCTTTAAATGCCCTTAATGAATAACTAACAGGGAATCCATGACTGTATTATTTTATGAGTACTTATAAATGCACTTCCCTGACAGACTGGTTACCTTAGGTTAATTTATTTGTTAGGAGATCTGCTGATCTAATTCCCAGATAAAGTATTTGATTTCAAAATGGAATAATATAGAAGGATACTTATGATGATATCAACAAGGTATTCCCAGAGGTTACATTAATGCTGAGATTAATCAGATCCTGAGGGCAGTGAGGCACTTAACTGTGCCCTGTGCCACTTTATACCCACAGGGGTTAATTAACTATAACATTAACGTAAACACTAGTCATACCTTATTGCTTGCATAACCACTTCTGAAGTTTCTGCTCCATTTGTATATGTAGGTTATACTGCTCATATGCATTTCACTAACAATTACAGATGCAGAAAATACTACACAAAGCATATTAAAGCTTTCTGATCAGCTCTTTTTTGTAAAGATTTCTGGGTACACATGGCTAAAAACGTGACCATATAACACCCTTTATTAACCCAGTGAAGTATGCCACACCATTTCTGGATGTTAATCTTTCATTAGCTGGGTAAGTAATTGTGCTATAACAAATGATGTCCAGCATAGTATGCCCATCATGTGACACTACTTGCAAATTATATTTAGGAAAAACGTTAATAAAAGCTATAATTTCTACAAAGGATACTGCACAATTCTTAATAGCAATTTTGGGTAGCTTCAGAGACAGAGGCATTTCTCTCTTTATTTCCCTCTTTGCCAGGAATTCAACAATACTAAAAATGAATTGTCTTCTTCAATGCATTTTGATAGGGTATTAATGGGATGAATTAACAGACCTGAGTTTGAAACCCATTACTCCCATGTTTGCAGCAAAAGGCCATACAAAACAGCATTTTAATCACCTATGCCACCATGTACTATTGGATCATAAAGCCTTTTCTTGAAAATCAGCAAATATTAGATACAGACTTGTTTCTCAGTACTCTGTTAGTAATACATTGAATATTCTCTGGCAATTTAACGGTAAGGAATCCTCATAGCAAATATCTTGTATTGTTAGCTTTAAGCTTGCTGAGCCCTATGTAAGTAAACAAAAAAATGTGATATCATGACTCAGCTTTTAAAACATATATATTCAAGAATGTCAAAGGAAGGCGCTATAAGAGCATGAATGACCTGATTTTGAGGTTTACTGCTTGAACTAAATCATATGAGTTACAGACACAGAAATTTGATTTTTTTTCTCTTTGAATATTGCTTCTTCCAGTCAGCTGCAATGCAGTGCATAATGTCACTGGGAGACATTAAGTAGTAGTAGAAAGACAAAACTGGACTCTGCAAAGGAGAAAAAAATAGAATTCCTCCTGCAGTCAGACACCAGAAGAGAATCGCATGCTCTGCACCACATGGGAGTGGAAACTCCCAGCTGCTGAGAGATACGTTGATTATGGTGTAGGAGGAGTTTGCAGCTGAAAATATTTGGTTAGTAACATAAGTGCTGCAGCAGTTGTCATCTCGTAGATGTGGATGTAGGGGCTTTGGTGGGTGGGTGCGAGAAAGGGACTGATTTGTGTAAATGACCAACAGCAGACATTTTATACTGCAACACAAAAAGGATTCAACTTAATTAGTAAAGTGAGTAAAAATCCAGCAATATATATATATATATATATGTGTGTATATATATATGTATATATATATATATATATATATATATATATATATATATATATATATATATATATATATATGTACATATATATATATATATATATATCTTACTTTCACTTTTCAAGGGACGGAAAGAATCTATAGCACGAATCTGGTGAGATTACATATGAAAACTATGATAGCATTACTGCCTGTGACTGATGTCATGCTTCCTAAAAAAGAATTAATGAATAGCAATTAAGGTTTCACAAGACTGCTGTTAGAGCACCACATCGTGTAATGAATAGCTTTAATTAAATGCCTTGCCATAACCTTATGCTACATTCTGCAATCCCATATCTTCATGTCTTTACACCCAAGAGCCAGTTAACCTTAACAGGTGTGCTGGTTTGGAAATTAAGACTCCATGTATGTACTGATGAAGAGAATTAGTGTCCCGAACTGAGATGATTAGCTGCTGTATACTTAGTAGTAGCTTTTAAGGACAGATTTCTGTTAGAATAAGAAATACAAAGCAGTACACCTGAACCACACAATTATACTTGTCATTTAAAATGAACCTTGAAGTAAGCAAAATGCAGGGCACAAATGACAAATTATGGATGCATATCAGTTTGAAAAAAAACTGACCCATATAAAAGAATGACAATAAGAATAATCTTTTGTATGAATTTACAGTAGACAAAACCAGTGTATTTTTTACCTGTTTCACATACACACTTTTTTTTTTGATTTCTGTGCTTCACACACATTTCAGGTAGGGGAAGATCTTTGCACTCCTTAACTACAGTTATATCAAAGATCACTTCATTAGGGGAAAAGATGCAGAGAGTTCAACAAATCACTTTTCTGGCAGAATTCATAGCGACTAATGAGGAGTTGAAAAGTCAGTACAAATCCCAAGTGAGATACATATGTCCTGTTGCCTGATATGAATTCATTACACTTGAAAACATTTTGAATAAAAAAAATATATATTCACGGATTACAATGCTGTTTTGTTTTTTTTCAAAAAGCAATAAACAATGCTGTAGATATTTACATTTCAAAATGCACCATAATTTACTGACTGCAGTATTTCTGTTTCCCACTGCATTATCTGAAGTGTCCCATGAGGTATACCTTGTTATGGCACAAACAAAAACTAAATTGTGGGAGTATCTGTGCAGAGAAATGTTTATGTTGAGTCTTACAATGTAGAAAAGCACCTTCACAGGTTCACTATGGTGACTGTGCTTGTACATGTAGGTAAAAACTTAGTTAATAACTATGGCCAGCAAAGTACTTGTTGACATCACTAACAGATATTAAGAGGCACCAAAACACATTTTGTGCAGGGATTTTTAAACTCGCTGCTCACTGTAACTAAATAATTAAATAAACCAGACATTAATGCATCTGAAATTACATGATACATCTTTTAACATAACAAGATATTTCTGATTTGATGGTCTAACTATGGAAATTGCCGCCAAGTGTGATTCAGATGGCTAGACAATAAGAATAATTATCTGTACTAGTTTCATATTTTGATTAACATACTTATCCTGTCAAGTTACTGACTAAAAATTGCCATTACCCAAAGCATGTCAAACAAATTACTCACGCCGACTGACTTGTTAAGATTTTCCCAAGCACAGACTGAAGAGCAGTTCAAGTTATGTTTCAATGACAATAATAAACATCCGCAATGCCAGTTTTTGTAGGGTCAGTGCAAACACAATCTGATCTTGGTAAAAAGGGGTGCTTTGATACTTTATTTTCATTACTTTTATTTATTTAATAACTAAATGGGTCAGTAAAGGAGCTCTTTTCAGCCAGTAGGCTAGATCAGACAACAATAGTACAAATGTGTTTTCGAAAGTGGATAAGCCCAACCCCCCCCGCATACCCCATGTATACAAAGTTCATAGTCAAACAAACTTGAGCAAAATATAACCTGTCTAAACCTTTGGTTGTCACCTCATTTACTAGCAAGTACTCCAGGAATATAACCAAAACAAATAAAAAACTGATATAAACACAGTGTACTAACAGCACCACATTACCTCAGACCTAACTCCTGTCCAATTCTTTGATGTAAAATGCATGGCTTGTAGTCAATTGTCATTCCATCAAAAGGCTGATTGAACAGCTGTACAACACACATGTATACACAGAGATGGAGAGAGACAGACAGATCAGAAGGGCAAATAGATTGACAGGCAGATAACTGGATAGACAGATAGGTGGACAGATAAGTAGATAGATGGACAGACAGACAAGAGTGACATATAGATATGTAGTTAGACAGAGAGATAGATAGATAGATAGATAGATAGATAGATAGATAGATAGATAGATAGATAGATAGATATACATTTTTGAATGGTGTTAGTTACTGCTTCTAATAATACAAGGAAGTGTATTCCTTAGTCTTGAAAGACTTTGTGCAATTTATGTCATGATTTTTTCTATTTATATTTACTTTCAGTATTAGATTCCCTTATATGATGTTGGTTCATCCAGTGGTGTGTTGCATATTCCCAGCGTTATGTCTGACATTGCCTCATAGACCAGAAAGAAAATGTCTGTAAATAGCCTATAATAAAGAGATTATGACAGCAACTCCTTTAACCTAAGTGCATACTGATATTTTAAAAGGTATTAGAAGGAAAAGTATGCAGTTTGTTTTTAATATTACAGTAAGTTTTGAAAGCTGAATACCATGCCTTTTTATCTGTTCCATAGCTCATTAATTTTGTGATTCAAATAAAGGAATTTTTATTGAATTTTCTTGCATATTGTGTCTCGCTATCAATTTATGAATACAGAAGTTAATAAGATCATTGACCTCCCTGAGAGTTTCAGATGTTGCTCCCAAGAGGGGCATACTGCTTTCAAACTAATCAAGCAGGATTCCTTTGCTGAAAGCTAAGCAGATTCTTGTGCTAAGAAGTCACAGATTTTCCTTGCCAAGAAAAGCAGTAGTTTTTGACACAGTACCTAAACGTCAAAGTCTGGCCTAACTGTATGCCACTTAATGAAAAGTATGTTTTTGATTAGGTACTGGGAAAGGACCTGTACATGCCCAAGTGCAAGGATGCTATAATGGTGAAACAGGAGATGACTGTAACATGAGCAAATATAGCAATAACCCATGCCTGGGTGTGGGTAATGCTAAATTTACCCACGGTTGGCGTGGTTTGGTCCCGAGGCGGCCGAGGACCAAACAAAGCCAACCGTGGGTAAATTTAGCATTACCCACACCCAGAAGTGGGTTATTGCTATTATACCATGACATTATTTAAGAAAAGAAACTATTACTTTTCTTAAATAATGGCATAGTATAATGCCTGTTTACTGCCCTTCCGCAGATGTCTGGCATCCGCGGCAGTTCTGATGTACTGCGCGCCTGCGCAGTACATCAGAGCTGTGGGCAAAAGCAATGGAGAAAGCAAGATCTCCGTTGCTTTTTTTTTAGTGTTTCGCTATGTTAAACTCATTTAACATAGCAAAACACTAAAAAAAAGCAACGGAGATCTTGCTTTCTCCGTTGCTTTTTTTAAAACACTGTCTCGCTATGTTAAATGGGTTTAACATAGCGAGACAGCTTTAAAATAAGCAACGGAGATCTCCGTTGCTTATTTTAAAGCTGTCTCGCTATGTTAAACCCATTTAACATAGCGAGACAGTGTTTTAAAAAAACAAGTTATACTAATGGCAAAAGTCCGGCGACGGACCTTTTCCATTAGTATAACTCGATTTACAACGGGCACGCTGGCCAATCAGCGTGCACATTTTGGGCGGGTCATGGTATAATAGGACATATTGGACTTTTGGAAGATCAGTGGGAAGCCTGTTTATGAACAGTAAAAAGGGAAGTGGAATAGGATCAAACTCGGAGAGATACCTTGTTGAATGAGGAATGTGAATGATAAAGAGGGCCCAATTTTTATACAGAAGGATCTGTTTGACAGGAAATGTATAGATTGCATGGTCACTCTGTCACTGTGTTTGGTATAAGAAATAGCAGTCCTCTAGGGGTAATGGACAGGTAGATCAAAGGTGTTTGTGATGTCAATAGACATTGCACCTTGAAGTTCACCTTTCTCTATGTTGAGACTGATGTCATCAGAGAAGGGCTACAGGGCAGTTACAGTACTTGCCAGCATTCAGACCCTTTGTCGGCATAGTGAGAGGATTTTATACCTTCTCAGATATCAGGAGAGTTGGATGACAAGTATTACTCTAACTATAGAAATATAGCTATTTACTTTACTCTGTTATTGTGTTTAAACTGTTACTACTAAACGTAAATGATTATGTGCTGTTGTGCTGCTGTTATTTGTATATCTCTTTTCTACTTAATTATTCAATGGATTGTTTTTATAAAAAGTTGTTCCGCTATATGATCTGCTTATAACATTTTTTTCGACTATGACCCCAGTTGTGACATTAAAGGTTATTCTTAAGATCAATGCACCCAATTAATGAATGACTCAGGCAGTCAGACACCACTCTATTAATAAATAAATACCATCTCCACTGCATAAAGCCCTGACTAGGAACCAGATTGCCAATGATCAATTACTGGTTTTGGTAATGGAAGATCTCAGAGACTTATGGTAGAAATGTGCAGAGAATATCAGCTCACCCATGTTGGGGGGAGTCAGGGGGTCACCCTTCTGCAATGATGGCACCTACTTACAGAAAGGGAGAGAGAGAGAGAGAGAGAGAGAGGTATACAGCATGCAGTACTGAGGCCAAATACATGTGCTTGCATCTACCAAGCCATGTCTGTGTTGCAGCCTTCATGCAACATGGACAGGAATGCATGCACCCTCAGGATAACACAATCCTCATGTCAGGAAAAGGATTAGTTCTAAAAATGGAAAATAACCTTCAAGACTGCCTTGTTAATGGTGCCGTACAACATACTTTTGCCATGGTCATGGGGTGTAAATGACCACTAGTGGCAGCTGCTAGATGTTAGGCAGGTGCTTAGATAAATGATTTTTTAAACAGATTAACCTTCTAGCAATTGGTGCAGAGGGTTAAGGTTGTTTGCTGTATTTTGCATGATACAGGGTTTGATTCCCTCAGCCTTCATCTTCCTACTGTGTGACCTTGAGCAAGGAACTTACAGGATCATTGGTTCATAGGAGGTTACTAGGTTAATGGCTCTGGGCCCATTAAGGGTCTAGAGATATGGTCTATGTTATAAACAGATCTAAATTAGCACTGACTGCCCGTATCCAAGGGGGACATTGCTCCCTGGTCAACCTTCAAAATGGGCTGTCTGACCAGTGGGCCTACCGATTAATAAATAGATGATATTAGTAGTAGTAGTATTAGTATTATGAATAAGCAAACTATGATTGACATATTTTAACCTTATAGAATGGTGACATATTAAAGAAACTGGAAAATGTTTGCAAAATACTGCTAGTATACGACTAGCCTGATTTTCAGGCAAAAAAAATAACAGCAAAGTTAATTTCTAACTATATTACAATACAACTTTCATCAATATTTTTCAGCATTTTAGTCTAAAAATAAAAAATGATTTTATTTAGATTTTTACATTTCATTAAGTAAAATGACAAAATATGCCACAAGCAGCTGAGAAGTTTGTAAAACCTAAACTTACATTGTTCACTGGTGTCCCTCATTGCTTGAAGGGCTAAGGCATTTCAAATTACTTTTAAAGCAAAAAGTGATAATGAATGATATGCAATGTATACTTTTTATGTATTTAATAGCATAAATATCAAAGGACCCAGAAATAAATTGTATTTTAAGATGGCTGTGATCTACAGTGAAACCACTAAACCACCACGCCTTCCTCTCCTGGCTAAGCATGCATAAGCAGCAAGCGGAATTATCTACATTCTCTCTCTCTCTCTCTCTCCTTTTTTTTAAATATGTTAACCTATATATACAGCCTTCCCCCACATACAGAAAACCCTAAAAAACCGCACTATCGCGCAGGCCGCACAGCTCGACTAGCCCGGGAAAGCAGAGCATTTCTCAGCTCTGCTCCCCCAACACTAGACCACCAGGAAACCATGAAAACAAGAACTGGACTAGGCCATCACCACACTAGATCACCAGGGATAAAATTCAAACAGTCATCGCACACAACAAACCACTAGACCACCAGGGAAGCAAACAACAAAACCAACATCCCACACAAGCACCATAAACCAGCACTAGACCACCGGGAAACGAACAACATCCATACAACCCTCTCACTCTATCCTCACTCACACTGCACAAACACTCTAGACCACCACGGAATCAACACAGCCATGATACTTACCACTGCACACCAACACTAGACCACAGGTTACTGCTTGAAAAGCAACCATCCCCTTATTTCTATTTTTATTTCTTTATTTTCTTTATTTTATTGTTATTTTTTATTTATTTTTTTAATTATCCACAGGACACAACACCAGCATCATTCGCATGCGATCTCGGCCGTTAAAGGTCAGACACTAGCCCCTCGAATTACCACAACCTCATATATGGGCCGTGCAACACTAGACCAACAGAGAAAGTGAAATAACAAAAAACTTAACGGCACAGCACTAGACCACCAGGAAAAACATAATAGTACTAAACTTATAAACGGCGCAGCACTAAACCACCAGGGAAAACATAATATTACTTAATTTATAAATGGCGCAGCACTAGATCACCAGGGAAACATAATATTACTATATTTATCAACGGCGCAGCACTAGATCACCAGGGAAACATAATATTACTAAACTTATAAACGGCGCAGCACTAGACAACATTACAAAACGGTGCAACACTAGACCACCGAGGAACATAATATTACACAAACAAAGTCACAAATTAAAATAAACAGCACTAGCCCACCAGGGAAAGTTAATAAATACATAAAAACTTCATAATAACCTAACCAGCCCCACACTAGAAACAGACCTAACACAACATTTAACCTTCTCTACATTTTACCTTCTATACATCCTTTATAAGGGGAGAGGGGAGAAAAAAAAAAAAAGAGGGAATCCTTAAAAATCCAATAAAGCTGTACTCACCTCATCGCTCAGAACTACCCAAGGCCTACCTTACTCACAACTTCAGGTTGTCTGGGACTGGGATGTGATCCTGCCTCACAACAAGACCACACCAAAATGTGCTTATTCACTCTGAATTTCCTTTCAAAACCCTTAAAGCTACACCCCTAGCACTACCTCACTTCCCTCCAAATCCCAACTCACTTAACCCATTCCTAACCCTTCCCAGCCACCCAAATAGCCTAACACAGCTATCACCCAATACCTCCCATCCCACATTAAACAGTCCTGTGACAAATTCGTTTGTGCCAAACTTCACTTGTCAAGAAGTTATAGTTAAAAAGAATGAAGAAAGAATGATACGTTTGGTGTTGTTATCACTTAAACCTAGAGAGTAGGTTGTATAAGTATTACAAAAGGTTTTATGAAGGAAAAAAATGAGAAGGAGGCCTGTAGATATGCAAGAGTATCTATTTCACACTGACAGTGCAAAACTCAGAATGGATAAGAGAAAGTCTTTATTTGTGGAAAGACTGGCTAGCCATCTGATGGTGTGAACCTTCCCTCTAGGTGACTGCCACTGTTCAAGTGACACTCTGACCTCATGTACAAAAATGGGAGATTGGATTGTGGATGAATGGGTGGTGAATAAGTGGAATGACTTTCATGATTGTTTTGCTGCATAAAACATGCATCTATACAAAGGGGGGGGGGGTTAAAATGGTAGTGGGAGCAATAAGAGGAAGGCAACTAAATATTGCTAGGCAAATTAATCAGGCAAAGTAGAGTACAATTATGTTAACTGTTATCAGATGCATGTATAATGCAGCATTCAGACAAAATGTTGTACAACTATTTTGTCTAGAAGAATTAATACAACACCTGTTTAATTACTACTAACTTATCTGTGAACCAAATTTTTTCACATTTGGAATTTGACTATACTTTCAATAAAGTATTTTTAATTCAGAAAAGCACTGTGTGTGTGTGTGTGTGTGGTGTGTGTGTCTGTGTGTGCAAGCAAAACTTTTGGCACCTAGGGATATACAAACTGGAAACACTTGTGGTTAAAAAACTGCAGGGCAAGAACTGGTCACTGAGAAGGTAACTTTTTAGACTGCTCCACTGTGGAAACTAACATATTCATTGCATTTTTTTCAGGCAAATAGAAATTAATGATATGCAAACTTTTTATACATTGTGTTGCTCAGGGTAACACTTTTAAGAATGACAAATTTTCCTCATGACTTCCTCTGTAAGATTAAATTGGGGAACACATTGCTGATTAGCATGCCCAGCAGCTTGCTATATTCTATCCTCTGTCATAACAGACTGCTATAAACTTACATTTGTGCAGGTCACATGATTTCACTACTGGTTCATACAAGTTTCTTCCCAGAAAATGTTTTCTGTTGTAGGTTTGTCAACAAGCTGCAGGAAAATAAGACTAGATTCCGTCCTATGTATCCTCACTTATTGTAGGAATCAGTTAAGATTAAGCTGGAATGAGTTAAATCTGAAGCTGACATTTTAATACCATAATGTTATTGTACAGAATAAAGAAACAGTTATTTTATCTCTTGAATGGTGCATGGGGGGTGTATAGGTAATGTGAGCAAAGTGGTTGTATAACATATGCCGTTAATGTCCTATTCCCCTACATTAGAAGGAAAATTGTAATGGTTTTTCCTTATAAGGTGCTTAGCAGTGGAAACCTAGTGACTTCCACATGACCACAAACACACACACACATGTATGATTCATTCATTCATTACAGCTACTAAGGAAATTATCATACTGTATTAACTGCATGAACATAATAAGTAATTAGCGATGCAGGGTGATTCAGCTCGGCACAGAGTGGCAGGCATTTTTGTATACAAATACACACACACACACACACACACACACACACACACAAAGGTACACATAGACACCACACATAAGCAATCAATGTTTTACTGAGTGGGAAAATATGAAATTTCAAGTAGAAATTTTTGATGATTTATTCACCAATAAATCTTTATTTCACTATTCCAGGTTGCATCTTAGAAATGAAATGTAGAAACTAACATACTATCTAAAAACACAACTGACACAACTCATTTTGTCTATATAAAGTATACAAAAATGTTTCACATAAGCACCATGCATGTGAAATAGCCATAGTTTAAGATCCTAACCCCATGACTTCCAGATCCTATACAAAGATGTGTTAATATCAGGATCATACCACCTTAATAAGCAATAAGTTTTAATTATGGTTGTAAAATGATTATTAAAAAGAATGCTATCATGAGATAACCACTGCTTTCATACTGGTGTGTAATGCAGTATGTTTATAATTCCTTTCATTTAGCTAGCAAGTCATGTCTGAAGGTGAATTTTACCTGTCCAGGAAGATATGATTGAAGCGATGTCCCTTGAACTGCTTTGGGAGCCTGCTTTATCTGCACCTTTTTTTTCTTTGTTGCTATTTAATTCATCAGGATGACTTCCACTTTGAGTTGCCACAGGGATCTACAAAAGGTGCCCTCAGTGCTTAATAACCCTGAGGCACAGTAGAAAGGATATAACCTCTTTTGTGAGGTAGAATTCATATGCAAATCTGAAATACTAAGAAGCATTATATATGAAAAAACTTTTGTCCTTTAATAGAGATGAAAAAATCGGTTGCGATTGAATTGTAAATCAGAACGAACAAAACCAGTGTCAGAGCACCGTAAGCCTTCAGTGGGTAAAGCTGAAATATTAAGCTACAGAAGGTAAAGAAAGTGATACCGCTGAATGAAGGAATGCATTTAAGGACTTTTCATATGCAACATTTTAACATTGATTGCCTTTTGCTGCATACGCATGTCTTGCTACATACATGAGTCTTGCTATATACTTTAATTCTTTGGAGTTTTTTTTTCCGGAGGTCTAATATCAGAAAGGTTGAGTCATTCTAAACCCTGCCTTAGGCTGGTTAGAGAAAGGAAAGTTTGAAGCACAGCAGAGAAACTCAGCACGCAGCTGTGACAGCTCAGGGGTATGGTTAAACAGAGTAAAATTGGAAATAAGGGCTGCAAACTCACACCTCAGGTCATCAGTCATATAAAACACGTTGTTTGAATTAGGATATATCTGTGAAGCCAAAAATCAGTGGGACTGGCAGTCCTGTAATCATTTAATAATACTAGTCAGAAAAGCGGAAAAGAATACGAATTTATTAGCTCTGCATGTAAATGTGCAGAACTATGTCTGCATTTAAGATATACCTAGGACTTGCTCAGATCTAGGAATCTGGGAAGACTCTTCATTGTAATTTTTTTAACTTTCACCTCACAGTTAGACATTGCCCGTTCGATTCTCAGTTAGAGCGTCTTCTGTGTGGCGACATGCATGAATGGGCGTTCCTTCGTTGAAGGTTGTGCGTTAGGCCCAGCAAGCCAGCACGTAAAACTCTACTGCCAATCATTAGAGGACCGGAGTTCCACTGTGGCAACCCCTAACTGGGAAAAGCCGAAAGACACAAACAAACTAAAATTAGAAACTGGAGTCTTGTGTTACTTAACTGCTACAGTTTTGTGCAGAGGGTTAAGGATACAAACTGATGGCATGCATTACCCAGCAGGTCAGAGTTTGATACCCTTAATTTCCACTTGTGCATTGCATGACTCTGAGTAAGCCACTTTAATCAAGCACCATTGAAATGAAACAGCTGATCTTAACCAGTTTAATAAAATAAAAAAATAAATCCTAGATGTCTGCCTCAACTGCTGATTATTTTGCTAGGGTATTTAATATCCATCAGTTTCATTCACTTCTCTGTATTTCTTCACATTATTACTGCAAGTACACTACAGTAACTTGCAGAAAATAATAGCAAAGATGTGCGCAGAATGCAGCAGGCTGGACATGTAGTCAAAAGGTAGCATCCTTTTATGTTGCTTGCTTTAGTTGCCAGGTTAGTTTTCTCTGTGTGGACACATTGTCAAAGGAAAAAACTTCAAAGACCAATACACGTAAGGTTCATTTAAGCACTTTTAATTACTTGCTGCAAGGAGACAAAAACATGCAAATACAAGGATTTGTCTAACTACTAACAGGAAGTATTCTTATTCTTATACTGTTTTGCAAGACATGGCCTTCTATGGCTGACGTAATCAAACACAACTTTCAGTATTTTTCTACAGTAGATGTTACTCAGATTTTCTGCTGACATGACTAGATTTGTGAGAAACTTTTGAGAAAAACAGCCTGGCCTTGGTAGGCACTAATTCGTTTACAGGCTTCTATTGTACAGTGTTGCATTTCAAGGTACTCTTCTAACTCAGATACAAGCAAATGCTGATTGCAGTTCATATTTTCAAACAGGCTTTGTCCTAATTATCGATAGCTTCTACAGCTGTGTATTTTCTCACAGCACAAATGGAACTTCATGTCTAAGTTTCATACAAGTAATATTGTTCTATTCATTATTTTCCCAATGCAAGCAGAAATCATCTGCTTCTCAGTAAATTTCCAAGGCACAAGCAAAGATTTCAGCTAACAATACAAGGTCAGAAAGCATCTGCAGTTTGTACAGATTTATGCAGTATGAAACAGAATAAATGTGTTAACCCTTTTCAAGCTCTAAATGCACTAAGCATATTACTAATACACACATTAATACATATTTTTCTGACATTTCCCCCCTTTTAATACTTTTATTCCACTTTCAAAATAAGCATAAACAGTTTGTATTCTTCTCCTAACGTCTTCCACTCAGGATTTGCAGTTAAGAGAGTCATTCAGTTTAAACTCATGAAAGCATTTCAGTTTTTCAATAGTTCTTCAAACTCAGCACTTTGATATACGGTTTCAGAAACTGACATGTCTATAAGGTCTTTAATCAGTTTTTTCATGCAGGGGATGCCACAACAAACACATACTCCCAGTAGGAGTATTCCTACACAAATGGCAATCAGGATGTTCATTAGGATGGTACCCCAACCCCCAAACTATTTCAGGAAAAAGTCCATCAGTGGGTTTGGGCCTGGTTTGGTCATGGCCGACACTTGCTGAATTACCTCAAGATGATTGTCTATCTCGTGTTTATGGTCAGGAATATATGAACAGCATTCTTCTTGGATTAAAGCGCAAGTACCACCTCTCTCCGCTAGGGTGAACTCGAGAGCCATGCGGTTTTGAAGCACTACAGTTCTCATAGCATTCAGTTCATCAGTCACCAATTCGAGAGCGGAAAAAGTTGCGTTGCTCATTACTTTGAGAAGTTTCGAGAGTTTTCTCAGCTCCCAGATCGATTTCACTGCTCCATATGCTGGTAATATGCCTGCCCACGATATAACGCTATCACTCAAGTCCATATGTATTAGTCCTTTGCCTATGGAATGATGGTCTTTCCAACGCTCATCGATTTGTCCCACTGGATTTACAGGTTTCTTGACAACCTCTCGGACATTTTGAATTTTTCCTCGAGGCAAAACTGCAGTGTGTCATATGGCCAGAACCAGGTAACCCAAAAAACAACTGCCAGACCAATTCTCAGGTAACCATTTGTATGCCTTTCTGCCACACACAAAATAACAGTCCTCTACTTTAGTAGTAACTTTGCTATGAATATACACTCGCCCTGCATGAAACATTTTTCTATCAATTATAGACAGTTGTTTATAAAGAACAGAATTATGTTTTACTTCATCAAGTGTTTTGTGCATCAATCCAAGAAATGAATCATAGTTTGTATTACAATAAAGATCTACATTGTTACCTTTAGTGTAACATTTATAAGGAACAGTCACATTGCAATTGCTCCAACCCACCTGAACAGTATCATTTTTATAAAAACACACAGTTCCCTTTTGTGGAACAGACAAGTGCAATGCTATTTTATCTTGTGATCTAATAGTTGAGGTATCATAAATCAAATTCTCCCAGGTCTCATTGACCCTTAGGGGGACTGTAGTCATTAATAACCCCCCCGTATGCTGTCGGCAAAGCTGTGCAAATCCAGCAATTCGAAAAATTGAAAGTCTTAGCATACACATATTTAATTGCCTGATAAGTGTTAAAGTTTGGATGCCAGTCTATGAGCAATGCTTCACGATTATTCAGTTCAGTCTGTGTGACTGGGAAAAGGAAAGGCCACAACAAAAAGATTATTGTCACTAGTACAGTTAACAGGATGATTATGCAATACTTCTGAGGAAAGGGTTGTTCTGCATTCCTGTTTCTTCTGGACTCTATCATTTTTACTCTTGACATGTGACAAGATTTTTGTCCAGTTCAAAGTTTTTGACTAATTTACAGTGCATCAGGTGGATCCAGGAGGTGCACTCCGCTATCTTGGCTGCAGTGGGTGTTGACAGAAGCACTTGATATGGACCTTCCCACTTTGGTGATGCCCAATTCTTTTTCTTTACTGTCTTCACCCAGATCCAGGTGCCAGGGGACACTGCCACTTCTGACGGTCTGGTTCATTCTTTATCTGAAACAGAATTTGACTGCAACAAATGTTTAGAATTTAACAAGTTTCGCATATACTCAGCTAGTGTACTGCCAGCTTCCTGGTCTGCGGGCATGAGAGATTTCCACTGAGGTATATAATAAGCCCTTCCAAATAATTTTTCAAAAGGAGTCAATCCTTTTGCATTTGGAACAGTTCTCATGCTCAACAGTGCCAGGGGCAGACAGTACTCCCAATTTCTCTGTGTTTCTACTAGTAACTTCCTCAGCTTATTCTTTAAAATCCCATTATGCCTCTCTACTAGCCCTACAGATTGTGGATGATACATACAATGATTTTTTAAAGAAATACCAAAATGTCTACTTAACTGTTGTATGGTCTGGTTTACGAAGTGTGTGCCGTTGTCACTGTAGATCCTTTCCAGAATGCCGAATCTAGGGATGATTTCTTTAACAAGAACTTTGGCCACAGTTGCCGCGTCTGGATTTTTAGTCTGAAAGGCTTCCACCCATCTGGAAAACATATCTACAATGACAAGACAATACTTCTTATTTTCACATTTATTCAACTCTATGAAATCCATACAGATAGTATGAAATGGATATGGTGGTGAAGGGAAACTCCCTTGCTAGGAATTAACGCCCCTTGTGCATGATGTTTATTACAAACATGGCACATCGAACAGAATTTTTTAGAGTAATTTAAGAACCCATATGTCATGAACACTTGGTTCACCAGCTGTACCATCCCCCCCTGTTGAGACATGGCACTGCCCATGGCTCAACAAAGCTGCATATCTAAACAAATTAGACGGCAATATCGGTTTCCCTTCTTTGGAGATGTACAGCCCCTCTTTGAGAATTGCTCCTCGTTTTACCCATCTTTGTTTTTCAACTTGCGTAGTAAGTGTCTGCATTGTCTTTAACATTTCTAAGTCTAAAATCTCAGAGGGTTGTAATTCCTCATTCAAAAGAAATACTTCTGAAGCTGCCTGCTTTGCAGCTGTATCAGCTCTCGCATTACCTTTTGAAATCCTGTCCTGTTGCTTGGTATGAGCTGTGCATTTACAAATATCTACTTTCTGAGGTAACTGAATAGATTCTAAAAGATCTAAAATAAACTGTGTATGATTGATTGGTTTGCCAGTAGATGTTATCATTCCTCGATTTTTCCACTGTTGCACAAAAACATGTACAGTAGAAAAAGCATACTAGCTGTCAGTAAAAATGTTCACACATTTACCCTTTGCTAAGGTACATGCCCATGTCAAGGCAATCAATTCTGCTGCCTGTGCAGATAAATTGTGTGGTAAAGATTTCGCTTCTATAATGTCAGTATCAGAAACTACTGCATATTCTACTAGGTTCTGTCCTGCAGGACCCCTTTTGCATGAGCCATCCACGTAGTGTGTCACCTCGGCATCATCCAAGGGAACATCCGTAAGGTCTTTTCTAGGCAGTGTCTTTTGCTCAATCACCTGCAGGCAGCTGTGTGGTGTGCCATCTGCAGGAGTTGGGAGCAAGGTAGAAGGGTTCAAAGTCGTACATCATTCAATTGTCATATGAGGTTGGCTCAACATTATAGTCATACAGGAAAGATGCCTAGCAGGGGAAAGATATGCTACCTTCTCTTGCAGTAAAATAATCGCGACTGCATGAGGCACTCTCAATGTGAGAGGGTGGAACAAAACTACTGAGGCCGAAGCCTGTACTGACATTGCAGCTGCAACTACTGCTTGTACACAGTGGGGTAAAGACTGTGCCACTGGGTCCAGTTGTGATGAATAATAAGCAATAGGGCATTACTTGTCCCCATGCTGCTGTGTTAACACTGATGTCATATAACCTTGCTTACAATCTACAGTTTGGAAAAAATGTTTATGATAGTTTGGTAATCCCAAAACTAATGAGGACACTATTAACTGTTTCAGTTTGCAGAAAGCAGATTCTGCTTCTGGTGTCCATTTTAACAAATCCTGTGCTGCCATAGGCTTTTTATAAATCAGGTTAGTCAACGGTGAAGATTCCAAGGCATAGTTTGGAATCCAACTCCGACAAAAATTAGTCGTATCCAGGAAGGACATCATTTCCTTCTTGGTAGTGGGTTTTGGTGCTTGTAAAATCGCTACTTTTCTGTTCTCATCTAATGTCCTTCCCTCCTTGGATATTACATATCCTAGGTATTTAACTTGTTTTTTCCAAAGCTGCAGTTTATTTCTGTTTACTTTATGTCCTTCAGTGGCTAAAAATTGTAATAGCGCTATGGTATCTTCTTTGCAATCTTGCTGGGTGGGGGCCACCAGCAGGATATCATCAACATAAAGCAAAATCTGACTACCTCTTGGTGGGGTAAATCCCGCCAAGTTGCTTGCCATTTTTTGTGAGAATATTGTTGGACTTTCACAATACCCCTGTGTTAGTCACGTATATGTACACCTTTTCCCCTGAAATGTGAATGCAAACCAATACTGGCTGTCAGGGTGTATCGGTATTGAGAAGAACGCATTGCTGATATCTACCACAGAAAAATATTTCTGTTGAGGTTTTAAATCATTCAACAGGGTGTGTGGGTCTGGCACCGTAGGTGCCCTTGGTATTACTACATCATTTACAGCTTGTAAATGTTGGACCATACGCCACTCTCCATTCGCTTTCTTAACAGGAAATAAGGGTGTGTTACATGGTGAATCAGGAGATTCCACCAGCACCCCTTCCTTAAGTAAAGCTGCTATAATAGGTTTGATTCCTACCTCTGCATCTTTTCTTATGGGATACTGTCTTTTTTGTGGTCTAAATGCTGACTTTGGCGTAATAGTAACTGGTCCTACTGTACGAATAAGTCCTACATCTGACTTTCCTGTTGACCAGAGAGTTTCTGGTATATTCTGTAAGGCATTCTCTTCCTCCTTCAATAGGAGTGCTAATCAGCTGTCCTTGCTAGACTGCAAGTGTACAGCTGGGTGGGTCTGAGTTATCCAATTCAATTTCTGCATTTGTATTCCCTGTTCTGACAGTTCTAACTCTGTCTGTTTTTCCCATCTTGTGACTTTTTCTCCTAAGTCTATCCATTTCACATTCTTGTCCTTAGTTAAGCTAACATGTGGTAATCGATTAGATTTATAAAGTGCAAAGAACTCCTGGGGCAATGAACAGCTGACTACACTGTTCCCTTCTGTGTCCCAGTACAGACTGCGTAATATCAATCCATTTGCATGATTTCTAAACAATCCTTGCTCATATTCCTTATCAGGTCCTGGTGTGTTACAATAATACAGAGTACAGTGCAACAAATGCTGTTTATCAATGTCAAGGGAGGGGAACTTGCTGATGGCTATGTTCATCAATTCTTCGGTTACTGCCCCTGGACCAGTCGTAACCAAGTCCTGGCTGTACGAATAAGACATTTTACCCTCTGTTTGCACTGCAAAGGTATCAATTTGTCGCTGTGCTTCCATACCCTGCATAGTCGGAACTACTGCTATACCAAATAGCTGCATAAGGTCTCTGCCCAAGAGGTTTACTGGGCATTTTGCAGAAACAACAATTTTGCTTTTCTGGGTCAATCCTGAAACAGGATCAGTTATTGCAATATTATGGGAGAGGGGCTCCCGATACAGCTGTCCATTAGCTGCTTTCACTAATATGTAATCAGGTGACTCTGAGTTCTCTGGCAGTTTGGAGGAATGTATCAGGGTCCATGATGCCCCTGAGTCACACAAGAATCTGACTTCTCTCCCTTCTACCAGGAGTGTAACTTCTGGTTTCATGTCTGCTAAATAGAGCTCTAAGCTCAATAAAGCCAAATATAATATTTCATTTTCTTCACTATCCGTGACTTCCTGCACTTCCTCTATTTCTTCTGTCACATTCTCTACTCCCTCTATCACATTCTCATTTGTCATTTCTCTGCTATCCCCTTCTAGTGATTCCTGACTATCATATAGTCAGACATCACCCTCCTTATCGTCCGTGGTTGCTTTCTTGTTTTTCTTGCAATCCCTTGCCAAGTGTCCCATTTTACCGCATTTAAAACATTCACCCCTTTTCTTTCGCCCTTCAAAGTCCTCTGATCGCTGATCAGATTGTTTGTTTCCCTGGGCATTTCTCTTGCCTTTTTTCCTGGGCTGTGCTATATAAACTTCTGCTCCATCTTCTACAGAAAATACTTGGGCTTTCTTTTTCTTTTTGCTATTAAAATGCCTTTCGGCATACCTAGCATATTCAAGTAATGACTGTAACCTGCTTGTACGATGATCTACCATGTGCTTTGTAATAAAGCTGCTTATGGGTGCAATACTGCCTTTCAAAAATGCATTCTTTAACTGCTGCTCATATGGGGAATCGCGTGTCTGATCTTCAGGAACCTGCATTCCACAATGGTTATTAAAACATTCTAATAGTCTGGCATAATATCTATCAATAGTTTCACCTTCCTGTTGGATGCATTGATTAATGCAAGTCCAGTCTGCCCTAGGCTTCCATTTCTCAGAGATGCGGTCTGTAAGACCTTTCACTCTGTTGTCTAATTCTGCGCTGCTATGTGGGACGGGCCTGAGTGCAGCGTCATGGGGATTCCAGTCGCCACTAATCATGTGCCAATCTGGTCCTACAATCTGTCTGACTACTTTTTCTACCTCTTCTCCATTTAAATTATAACTTAGCCTCATTTCTTGCAAATCTTCTAAGAACTTTCTAAAATTAACTTTTGGATGGGGAATTCCTTCAGTGGCTTTCCGGATGTCTTCCGGTGTCCAGGGTCTATACACTAGAATAGTCGGGTTCTGACCTTCTTGCCCTGCCTGAGGATTAGGCACTTCTATAAGTGGGCATATTTCTTCTTCACTCATAGATCGTGAATTTCTACCCATTTGATATAACTCAATGTCCCCTTTTGAGTTTCCTGCCCGTGTTTGAGACCTGGTCTCGACAGGATCTCTAATAAACGGTTTTGCTTTTGTAGTGTCTCTACTTACAGTGACAGCAGGATATCACGGGGGTGGACTAACTTGTTTACTTGCCTCATATTCTGGTAAGGGAGGCGGAGGGGCTGATGCTATTACTAAGTTACTGTCCTCCTTATCTAAAAACATTGCTTTTGAATTACTCTTTTGTTCCCTTTGGTTTACTTCCTCAATCCATCTGTGTGCCTGAGGAATTCCTAATTGACGTTGCTTTTTTACCCGACCTTTAGAATCGGTTTTAAGCTGTTTGACAAGTTTGACAAACAAGGGTTTTTCTAGTTTACCATCAAATTCATACTTATTAACCCATTTTGAGTAGTATTTAATATTATCAGCACGCTGTGACTGCATGTATTTTGCGTCTTCGGTTAACGGCGTACTTTGGGATCTTTTTGTGCAATTATTACTCATTTTGTTCTATCCTTTTAATCGTTACGTAACTCCTTATTTTTTAATGTGGTACCACAGATTTTGTTATAGTCTCTTCAGAATGACTGCCCACCTGCTCTGTTTCCCTGATCTATGACAAGACAGCAATCTTTTTTGCCCCTGACTTATAATAATAATAGTCCTGACAAAAACAATGCAAATCTAGTCCCTGATCTAAAACAGAAAAAGAAGGTAGATTCACCTTATCTGAGCCTTCGTGATTGATCACCTGGTTCGAGTAAACCCGTCCTTCAGTCGCAGATCAGAAAGTGGCTGGCCTCTTTTGTACGACAATTCAGTCGGAGGGCTTTTCAACTAAGAAGAACCGATGTGGTTTCTTCCCCGTATGGTTTCAAGCCACCTGGCCTGTCTGATCAAAGGCGAAGTGAGGCTTTCCAGTCTGAAGGACCAATCTGTCAAAGGAAAAAACTTCACAGACCAATACATGTAAGGTTCAGTTAAGGCACTTTTAATTACTTGCTGCAAGGAGACAAAAACATGCAAATACAAGGATTTGTCTAACTACTAACAGGAAGTATTCTTATTCTTATACTGTTTTACAAGACATGGCCTTCTATGGCTGACGTAATCAAACACAATTTTCAGTATTGTTCTACAGCAGATGTTATTCAGATTTTCTGCTGACATGACTAGATTTGTGAGAAACTATTGAGAAAAACAACCTTGCCTTGGTAGGCACTAATTCGTTTACAGGCTTCTATTGTACAGTGTTGCATTTCTAGGTACTCTTCTAACTCAGATACAAGCAAATGCTGATCGCAGTTCATATTTTCAAACAGGCTTTGTCCTAATTATCTATAGCTTCTACAGCTGTGTATTTTCTCACAGCACAAAAGGAACTTCTTGTCTAAGTTTCATACAAGTAGTATTGTTCTATTCATTATTTTCCCAACGCAAGCAGAAATCATCCGCTTCTCAGTAAATTTCCAAGGCACAAGCAAAGATTTCAGCTAACAATACAAGGTCAGAAAACATCTGCAGTTTGTATAGATTTATGCAGTCTGAAATAGAATAAATGTGTTAACCCCTTTCAAGCTCTAAATGCACTAAGCATATTACTAATACACACGTTAATACATATTTTTCTGACACACATCAAAGAAGGCACCCCTCCCAAAAAGGTCAAGTGGAGAACAGAGCTTTCATTCGTCAAAGTTAACCTGTGCAGCACTCTACCACACTGCAAAAATAAATAAACTTAATCAATATAACTTCTGTTTAAGCAAAGAGTTTGCCACCATTCTGTATCCTCAAAAACCTATATTCAGACATCAGTGAGCCACAAATGGGTAAAGTGAATGCTGACATGAGAGCAACAACTTAAATGCTATGGTAGAACCTGTCACCATCAGCAGATTACATTATCCTGGAAATGACAATCAGATCGTAAGCTTTTTGAGTGGCATTTTTAAATGCATGATATTTTGGGACAATACATTATGCCATTACTTGGCTGTCATGTTGGCCCCAAGTGGACTACACATGGAGATCTTCATATATAATTTCGGTATCCCTTTAAAACATTTCAGAAAATGGGCCTGATAGTTCTTATCAATGTGTGCATTCCACATATATCTATATGTCAATTTAAAATAATATGACAGTGAAATGATGGAGTAATATTGTAATGTGATTTCAGAATTGTTTTGGTTGAAAATGTTGACATCTTACATATGATATCTCATAACCTCTTAACAGAAGAATCAGGGACAAAGCCGAAATAATGGGAAGGGGGAGCCAAAGCATAAAGGATAGGGATGGATTTAAAAAATGATGTTAAGAAGTCACTAAAATAAAGGTTTTGCATTGGCATGCATTTTTGAAGGGTATGAAGTCTAAAACTCAAATGTATGTCATTATTTAGTGATTGCAATACTCTCGATTTGCCTGAAACCACACATTTTTGTGAGGAACAGACCAAAATCAAAAATATGTGTCAAAAGTCTGAAAATTCTGCAAAATGCTGGCGTTTTTGAGTGGTATGTTGCATATCTAAGCACACATCTTTCAGAAGAACAATACTAAAGTACAAAAGGTCTTGCTGCCATGTTTTGAAATATGCAGATGCATTATGTATGTAACTGAAATGCATAAAGCAGTTGACCTCCACAAATACATTTCCATTTTTCTTATCATTTTATAATGCAGTCTTCTAAGACAGGACACACATTAAGAGCTTTACTTTGAAATTCTCTGATATGCCAAAAAGTGGCAAATGTGTCTTGAAATTGTCCTCTCTGCATCTAGCAATTCCAGTCAGAAATGAAGAAGAGCTGTCTGTGAGGCTGTCACTAAGCACAGCAGGATTAGTACTTGTTACATCCATTAGAAATATTTTAGACCCTTTGCAAACTTATGATTCAATATTTTAAAACAAAACTATGCTGAGTTCCAGCAGGCTGGGGTAAACTGTATTCATTTAAGTATTTTAGAAGAGCCAGCCATCACTGTGGCAGAAAGAAATAAAGCTCTGACTGTGGCCAAGGTGACCCAGTTTTGATTAAAGGTTCGGGTGTCAGAGGAACTGCTAGGGGAGATGGGCATGCCCTTTCAGAAGGGGGGTGCACATTGGTATACACTGAGGTTGATCTCTGGCAGAAATAGGGTTGCACAGGAGGCACTGTCAGTAGGGAGGTGGGGCATTGGCTGAGTCACCTTTGTGGTGGGATGATATTCCAGCTCAAATCTGTGCAAGGAGTAAACTGAATGCATATCTAAAAAATAATCCTCCTTGGCAGCAATGTGACACAGCTGCAACGTTCCTTAGTATTTTCACTGACCCTTAACTTGGGTTTAAAAACAGCATGGAGTGGCGTTTTGGTTCTCCAGGCCCTATGAACAAGGAGAGGCTGAGCTGTGGGGAGGCTAGACATTTCAGAGAAGTAGAAGACGGAAAGATAGCACTATTCGAAAAGTTCTGACAGATACCCCATGCAAGAGAAGTACTACAGAGGGTAAGGGTGCAAGTTATGCCCTACTGAGTGCGTTTTCTTAGAAACTATAGTGGTATTTAATCCATGTCATTGTATGACATCTTGAAACACTTTAAAATACCTTTATAAGTATCAGAGACACAAACAAGAGAAACAGGGTTATACTTTGTAATCTGCTACAAATATCAGCAAAGATGAATTCATGGCCAGGAGAAAAAAATGGAATTTTGTGAGTCAAGTTGATATGGTGCTGTGTAAGGAAAAAAGGCATTCTTTTTGTGGCATGGAAAATTTAGGGTAGCCATGGATGTCAGTTTCACTACAGTAGACTGAAGTTTGATTTACTGATTTCCTTGCATAAAAAGTCATTATATCAAAGCTTCCATAAACAGCAATCCAGCTGACCCTCCCCTTAACTGATCAGTGTCATAGACAACAACTTTGGTTAAGTTAACTAACCTGTGGGGAGGAAGACACCTCAAACAATCCTGGAATCCTGCAAATGTTAATTTCAGTGACCTAGGTTTTGCCAAATATTATCCAGTGAACTTGTCTTTATTGAAATTATTTTTTCCCTTATTAAACAGCAAAACAGCCCCTGGCTCCATCTGTATGCTGACTGCTAAAGTACCGGAGATCCCATTACATCAACAAAAAGAAAAAAAATGATGTTTGAAAATGAGAATTAACATGTCAGAAGCAGAGGTCCCACCAGAATACAAAGAAAAGCTGTCTGTTAAAAAGGGGCAATGAAGTTAGAAACCAGCTGTCTGTTAAAAAGGGCAATGAAGTTAGAAACCAGTAATAGAATGCAGTTGTGAATGTGAGTTACAAGAAAATCACATTCACATCAGTATCAGACAAGGACTTTTTAGCTGTAACTAAAAAAAAATTCCACGTCAAACAGTATAATTCAAACAAATTGCCCACATTTTAGGAGATATACAGCTATTATAGCATCATTATTTCAGACTTGTGTTGATATCCAAGTTGAGAGTTTGTTGTATGGCTATATGTCTGCTTGCTTGTTTGCTTTTTCTTTTGTACTTATTTTATATTTGATAAATGGTTAGGTACAATGCTCCCTGGACTCTTTTCTTACATAAGATTGGCCTTTACAGCTCATGAAATTCAACACCATGCAATGTTTATACTATACTGTTAACAAAGTCATACTCTGGCTGGGATATTAAAAAATGTTTAGTACTTATGTGAAGTGCTAATTCTTTTGAACTTTTTTTCACTATTGTCAGAGATTGTGACCAGATTTGTATCTCAGATACACGTTTAGCATGAACTTGTTTCACAGAAATAGTTTTTGTGACACTGTCCTTCACAATTGCTTGTTAACCCAATATCATCACACACAGACCGCAGAGAAGAGCAGATAAATAAGTAGGACCTTTAGAAGCTCAAGTGTGGAGTGATACCAGGCCCTAGTGCAAAGCAGGAAAAATGCATCTGTGTGTTTTCAGTTCAGTTTTGCCTTACTGATTTCTTCCACTCCCCAAGGCCAACAAGCCACCATCCCACCCATTCTCTTGGAAGCTTCATTCCGAGCAGAAGAGCCATGTAGCCTATTTGTTCCCCTAAGTATGTGCCAAGAAACAGGAGTGATACGATTATTCATTAGTGCTCAGAGATTTTCTACACAGAGGCACAAGGGATTAGATACATCCCACAACTAATCACCCACTTCCAAGAATGATTTTCTTCAATCAGGCATGTTCCTCTCTTTCTAGTAACATGATTTTGAAAGGGATCAATCTGCAACACATGTTACCCAAGGCTGCAGTTCAAACAGAAATATCTACCAGCTCTATTGCTTTTAGAGAGGTTATAAAGTGATACTTTACAGATTCATAAGTGTGTACTAAGCTAACAACCAAGAGGGTCTTTTTAAGCCAAGCCATGCATGCCAAATATCTGACAAGTTCTGGTACCCCAGATAAGTGTAAGCAAAGGCTTTGGAAATGAAACATTTACAAACAGGGACCTGGGAAATGAGTCATTTACAGACTGCCAATGTTCTTTAAAGAAATAGATGCCAAACCAGGGTTGAATTCCCTGTTCCCCATCCAGATGTCCAAGTTACATTTGAATTGTGTTAATGAGCAACTCCACTTCACAAGGTTGGTGAGCCTGTTCCATAGAAAGGGCAGTCTCTGGAATACATGTCTCTCTCTCCAGCAAGTCCTATTTATATCACAGGCAAGGTTTAAGTTTTTAGAATGGGTAATTTTAGGGCTGTTTGCTTTGCAGATATGAGGAGGTCTATCAGGGTGGGGGTCTGACAATGCCTTGTATGCCAAGCTTAGATCTCCACTCAATAGTCTGCAGGAAACAGAATACAGCTGTAGGACCCTGAGGTGTTTGCACAGGACACGTTACTTATGACCTGCATTTTTTCAGTGAGGGACCTCTATGGACATACCGAATGTAGGATATGCCTAGTTAAATACATACCTAAGGGAGCACTGTACTCAATGACAGGTCTGATAAATGCTGAATACAGAGGAACAATGACCTAATTTGGACCTAGATACCATACCTTTGTTTATAAGTTGCACAACACAGAGTGATTTCCTCACTACTGTAGACAGATGATGGTTAAGTGATGTCCACATAGTTCTACTGAAAGAACAAAACAATATAATATCTGTAGTGCAGAAAGTGTCTATACTGTAATGGAAAGATACAGTGGACAAACTGAAATGTGCTTGACATAGACGTGTAATTTTCCTGCTGACCTTCTCCACTTTAATATACCCTACACTGTGCCAGTCACCAAGTCAAAAAATGAAAGTACTTGCTAGGTGTTTCATTGATACATGTTGGATCCCTCAGGAAACTAAATGCCTGCAGGTCCATTTTCAGAAAGCACAGATGCTCATATTTAGTTTCTCTCTTTGTCATGATGTTCTCCCTCCTGAAGAAGCTTTAATTCTGCACATTTGTATTTTGCCTATAAGCAGTGTCCTTTCATTTATAGAAGTATTTATCCATGAAGGGCCCCTGGAATGTATAGCTCTTGAAGGCATTTCTGAAGCTCCTTCCCTTTTCCTCACCCATTTGCACATTCTATGAGAGACCCATCAAAGAGACAATAGGAGATTCAGGAGTTCTAATATATACAGAGTGAAGGTAGCATAGCTTTCATGTTACAGAGGCTCAGCATCTTCCAAAATGGATAACCTTTAAGTTCAGTACATGTGAAACAAATATCATGCAATTCTATGTTTCATATCACATACACTCTTTGTGACAGAAATGTAAATCTTTCTTTAGCTACTTAAGAGCACCTGAGGGAAACTTAATTTCAGAATAAAAGATAGTAACATGACAATTATTTAGCATTCAACATGCCCGTATCTGGAAGCTGCAACTTTACACTCCTAGAGTTTATTGCATTTGTAGGGAACTTCAAGAGAAATAAAAGTTCTCATATGACTAGTAGAAATGTGCTGAATCGAGTAAAATCAATGAAGAGATTATCCTTCTAGAACTTTAAGCAGGATTGAGTAAGAGGGCAGATATGCTTTCTCCCATACTAAAAAGCATAGTGTTTGGCTGACTTCTATATTGTTTTTTTTTTCCCAGTAAAAAAAGGGGAAAGTCCTTTTTTCCCTTCACATTAATTAAAACCCAAATACAAAGTGTGTTTTAAGCAAGGAATTCCTATAGCAAATTGCATTCAAATTACAGAGCTGCCATTACCAACATTTTTATCTCCTTCCTCTGCTGGTTCTCTCCAGTGTACAAAGTTTCACAAACAGTATGGTTCATATGGAACCTGAAGAAGGGCTTGCCAAGAAAATTAATTCATAGATTCTTATTTCTGAATGGGGATTCTACCACTCTCTACTAGTTCCAAGGATCACTGTGAAGTCAATACTGGTCAATGCAGTGAAGAGTTTGTCTTTCCAACTCCCCTTGTAGGAATATCTAGAGAGTAGCAATAACGATGATTGTGAAACAATGAAGTTGGTCTAAGTTGCTAGATGTAAATAATTTTGGACATTTTTTTTTTATGTTGGTAAGACAAATGGGAGACTTCGGGATTATGTGGCACAACATATTTTTGATATCAATAAATTCAATTTAAATAATGCTCTAGCCAAACTTGTTTCACAAATGGGTGCTGAACATACTTCTAAGTTTCCATATTTACAGGTAGACTACCAAGATAAAAGGAGAAGTGAAATAATAAACAAAACTGAGTGTAAAGAGTTTATTTTGACCTGCAAGCTGAAACCAACACACTTTCCCGGAATGAGACTTGCCCTATAAAACCTGTCTTACGTTCAAGATCATTACATCATTAATCATTTAATCTGTGGACTTATTTTAAATTGAAGTTCTGTGAGTGCATTCAAAATACTTGATAAAGTGTTGTTTATGTGAAAACTTGTGTTTTATATGCATTTTATTAAAATTAATGATTTACCCCCAGTTGGTCAACTAATATGAAGGTAAACTACTATATATCAAAAATAGAAACAAACTTCCTAGTGCACATGCACAGAGGTTGCTTTTCGATGCATGCAAATATTACTTAAAAAAAATAAAATAACCCCCCCACTATTCATATATACTAACTCTGAGATCACACAATCCCCGTGGAAAGGGGATTGTCAATCTTGCACACCTGTCAACTATCTATATAGTCCACCAAATGCGGTAGATTAAACAGGTGTCGAACAAACTCCTGTCTATCAAAACTAATGTAATCTAATTTAATAGCTGTGGATTTTGCTGTGATTTTTTTTTTTTTGTAATAATCAAACAGACAGTATCCCATTAAAGGGAGTTTTCATATCAATACATCAATCTGACTCCCAGTGTAGTCCCAAGGTGAAACGATCTCCTAACATCTCACACTATAACTTGGCAGTGCATTCTGAATGTTAGTACAGAAAGAATCACACACACAAAAATAACAAGGCCTTGCAAGATGTACAGCTATTCTTTACATTACCCACTAAAGGCTAAAAGCTATGCAAAACCACAAATGTTTGCACTTTCTAGTTATTTTTACTCATGCTGTCTTTCTGCATAATTATTTGCAGAGTTGTAGAACGGGACAGTTCAAGTGAACTGTCCATACCAAACAGTACTCAAGATAATTAACTATCAATCCTTCCACACCCACACGAGTAAATATGCACACTCACATACACATACATGTATATATATATTTTTGTTTAGATTTGCTACCCATTCCTAGCACAGTAAAATTCAACAACTGTAATATTTCAGTCCTTTTATTCTAACTGTCATTAGGTAAGGGTTGTAAATGCATTGTGTTTTCCAGGAAAGAGGTGTTGCAAATAATCTTGCACATGGAATAGAGTGAAGCACACATAGTTTATGATATTTCCTTTCTTGATGCATTAATTCATAGCAGTAGAGAAAAGCAGAGAAATTGGAAGCAGAAAGATTATATTTTGTAAATGCATATTCTTAAAATCCAAAATTAGGAATGTTGTTACCACAGGGGATATAGTTCTGCAAAGTCACAATTATGAAATACAAATTTTGGAATGATGTCAGTGCAGGAAATTCAATTCTGCTTCCTTACTTTATCATGTAAATGCAGTCTTCCATATGATGGCATTTTAGCATGTCTCTGGCAAATAGTCTATATAAATAATCAGAAATCAAACCCCATAAGCAATGTAATATGCACCGCAAAAGACCCTGCTTTGTTAATAAATTACCAACAATAGTGAAGAGAAGGACATTACATAAAATGATTAAATGTAGTTCAGAAGATCTAATAGTAGTAAACTCACAAGGACAGATTCATCATCGCCTACACTAAGTGTATTCGTTTTGTATTCAGGAACATCCCTTCCACATTTTTGTGCTGTCTCTTTACTTAGAAAGATTACACTAAGTGTAGACATAGTCTGTGGTAACCTTTATGAGTCCCCCTCAATATTTAAGGCTGCAAGAAAATCAGTAGGAAAACTAAAATAGGCAAATGAAGGTCAGAGATATGCTTGTGGTGTATAGACTCATTAAAAACAGTGTACACTTAGTGTAGGTGTTTATGAATCTGGTCTGCTGTCATTACACCCGAGATGAGACATGAGAATCTCTACTGAGGAACATATTTGAACTGTACAAGTATTTCCAAAGTTGAATTAATACTGTCGATAATCAATGAGGTTGAAAACATAATTATGACCAAGCTAACATTCTCCAGACTGTATGTGAGTAACCCTCTGTTCTTTTAATAATTAAAACAATTACAGTATGTAAAATCTTACTATAGCATTAGATGCCCTTCTTGTCAATGTTGCAGTATTCCTTACCTAAGGGATCTCCTCCCAAGGATAGCCCAATGTCCAGGATGTATAGCAAAGCCTATAGTTTTTTTAGGAGATGTACGTCACATGTATGCTCCCTGCACAAGGCATAGGACATAAAGTTGATGTAAGGACGCACACACTCAGAACTGAAAAAAGCCCCAGGAGGAACAGAATACCCTTAGGGACAAAGATAAGATGCCAGGAGGGCAAGAAAAGTACAGGGCAAGAGGTAGGAAGGAGGGAATAAATACTGCAACACTGAAGAGAAGGACATTATTGTCATGGTAAGATTTTACATAACTGTACTAGATCCTTCCATATCACTGTTACAGTATTCTTTACCTAAGGGAGCATAGAAGTGCTCTAGATGAAGCCTGAGACGAGGAAAGCCCAGAAGAGCCCTCTAGAAACCCATGAAGGATAGCCCTAGCAAAGCATGCACTGGCCCTGGAAACAACATCCAACTTGTAATATTTAGTGAACGCATGTACAGGAGACCAGGTAGCAGCCTCAAAGATGGAATCAGTATCCAGACCCTTGAAAAGGGCACCAGTGGAGGCAACTTTCCTAGCAAAATGCACCTTTACAGATGGCGTTAGAAATCCAGTAGGAGATGGTTTGCTTTGAGACAGCCACACCCAAATTCCCAGGATGAAAGGAAACAAAAAGCTGCTCAGATTTGCAAATAACTTTAGTTTTATCCAAATAATGCCTGAGCTGTACATGCAAATCCAAGGTGTGAAGAACCTTCTCAATGGCAGAATGTGGAAAAAAAAAATGAAGGAAGATGAATAGACTGATTAAGGGACAACTCATTGACTGCCTTGGGCATTAAAGAATTAGTACAAAGATACACCCTGTCTCTGTAGAAAGCTAAGAAAGGAGGAATAGCCATGACAGCATAAAGTTCAGACACTCTCTTGACTGAAGTGAGGATCAAAAGAAGAACAGTCTTCTGAATACAATTTTCCAAGGAAGCTGAAGAAACAGACTCTAAAGGATCCTGAGTCAATTTTTCCAGGACAAAGCCGAGGTCCCAAGAAAGTGGAATAGGCTTCCTGGGAGGCCTAATATGAAAGACATATTTAAGAAATTGCATAACCTCAAATCTAGAGGCCATATGAGCAGTCAAGGGAAGACTAGCAGAAATGGCTGACAGTTGAGTTTTAATCAAATTATATGCCATCCCTGCATGGAGCACATCACACAAATAAGCAAGAACCAGAGGAACCTCCACAGATTGGGAGAGAGGTACCAGACAGAAAATCACTTCCATTTGGACATGTGATTTCCTGATAGTGGTTTTCCAAGACTCCTGCAGAACATGAAGCACATCCTCAGAAAACAGACCCTATCTCCAACAGCACTAGCTGAAAAGAGAACTAGTGAGGATGGATAAGCGATCCATTTTTTTCTGTAAGAAGATCCACCCAGTGAAATAACTTGTGGTGGTTGCTCCTGGCCAGCTAAGAAAGAAAGGGGATCCAATGCTGTCTGGGCCAGAGGGGAGTCATTAGCAAGATTTTGGGAGAGTCCTGCCTGATCTTGTGCAAGAATTGTGGTAACAGAGAAAGGGAAGGAAAGACATACAGAAACATCCCCTTCCAAGAAAAAGACAGGGTGTCCACTTTTAAAGCCAGAATACTTGGGATTTTGGAACAGACAAGAAGTCATTTATTTAGAGTGGAGGCAAAAAGTTCTACCTGAGGAATATCCCCACCAATGGACAGTATCTGGGAACACATCTCTGTGAAGCATTCATTCATAAGGTTGTGTGATAGATCTACTTAAGGTGTGTCCCACTAGACTGTGCTCCAAGGGAATGTAAATAGCCTGAAGAGACACTTGATACTGGATAGCTGGATCCCAGACCTGAAGAGCTAGTTTGTAAAGAAGGTAGACTCTTGTTCCCCCTTACTTGTTGGCATACCACATCACTGTGGTATTGTCTGTGAAAACTTTGAGGGGCCCTGAGATGCAAGGGGGAATGAAAAGCTTGAAGAGCGAAAAGCAAAGCCCTCATCTCCTTTATATTAATATGATCTGACCTCTGATGAGGATGAACTTTGGGGGGGGGGGCACAGGAGGCACCCAACTCCCTATCTGAGGCTTCTATAAACAGCTCCTGAGTTGGAACTGGAGCTTGAAAAGGAAGCCCCACGTTGAGAGAAAGTAGATGAATCCACCATTGAAGTTCAATCTTGAACCATGGAAGGAAAGGTAACTCGAGCCAGAGAGTGGCAATGTTGGAGCCACAATGACTTGAGGTATCACAGAATGTTTCTCATATAGAGCCTGATGAGAGAGAGCATGGGAATGGTGGAAGGCATGAACCCCAGAACCCTGAGAAATACCTTGGCTGAGAAGAACGGCAGAGAAAGAAGGGATTGGAAAAAAGCAATTAGAGACAGAGTCATGGGACAAGTAGGAATGACAGCAGGGGAACCATCTAAAGCCTATAGCCGAAGAAAATATGATCCTGGGAAGGAATCAAAACTAATTTCTGGAAGATTATGGTGAACACCAAGCTCTGCAAAAGGGAAGTAGTAAACTTAAAATCCTGCAGGAGAGTGTTGGGGGAAGGAGCTTAAATAATCTAAACAGGGAAAGATCTGAATTCTTTGAAACCTGCAAAAAGCAGAGACAAAAGAGAGACATTTCCTGAATAACCTTGGGGAAATAGAGAGCCCAAAGGGCAGAGCAGAGAACAGAAAATGTAAGGAAGAAACAAACATTTCCTGAAGAGAGGATGGATGGGGATAGGAAGGCATGTTTCCTTGAGATCCAGAGAGAACAGAAAGGCCTGGGATAAAAGAAGAGAAAATAATGCTTGCAGAGATAACATCTGAAAGGAATCTTGAGAAAGGTGTTAAGGCAGGAAGGATGCAGAATTGGCCTCCAATTGCCCTCCATTCATGCAATCAGAAACATCTTAGAGTAAAATCATTTCCCCATCTGGGCAGGAGGCACTGCCTAAATGTTGCCCAGTGACAAAAGAGAATGATGAACCTCTGGGAAATGAGACAGCAGCTCCCGAGAAGGTTGAGGAATTCCTGAAAAGGCAGGGAGGGATTTCCAAGCCACTAAGTATCCCTGATGGACAATGGACAGAACCTAAGAGTGAGAAATCATTTGAAGCCAATTTGGAAGAGACAGGGACAGACAGAGGGACAAAGGAACCTAGCAGAGGGCAGAAGGAAGCAAACTGTTAAACAGAACACAGTTTATTCTGGAAAGGTTGTTTCCTGGAGGCAAGAGTCTGAGTAGACTTGGCAGGAGGCACACAACTAAAACCCTTCTTGCCCATAGGAGGAGAGTGAGATTGCCTATGAACGAATGCAGTCTTAGGGCCTTGTCCTGGAAAGATTTGAAAAGTTCAGCTGCTGCAGATTCAAAAAGATTCTTATTCCCCAAAGGAGCATTTAAAAGTTTGGCCTTAATGTCATCAGGCAAAGCCTGAAGATGAAGCCAAGAATAACATAGGTTCATAGGTGTGTACTAGGCTAATGGCCCTGGAACCTTTACAAGCCTAGCCCATAGGATTACCCTAGTATCGTCTCACCCGACCTTAGTTCCCAGGGCCTCTGTCGATTAGAGCCA
The DNA here is from genome assembly GCF_019279795.1 of Protopterus annectens. Lineage (NCBI taxonomy): Eukaryota > Metazoa > Chordata > Ceratodontiformes > Protopteridae > Protopterus > Protopterus annectens. Next base: position 444,939,399 of record NC_056749.1, on the reverse strand, counting down.
CTGGAGTGATCCCCGGGGTGACTTTTCTATTTCCCATCCACTCATCAAGATTTCTCTCGAAGAGGGACAGTGAGGCACTCCTCTTGACATGTTTGGGAAGTCTATTCCATAGCATGGGCAGTCTCTGGGTTATGAACCTGTCCCTCCAGCTTGTTCTGTTGATTGTGGTAATGAGGTTGAGGTCTCTAGAGCGTGTAATGCGGAGGGATTGGGATTTCTTTAGATGCAGAATTTCTAACAGAGCTGGATTAGATATGGCTTTGTAAGTCAAGCAGAGATTGCATCTAAGAAGGCAATATGAGACAGAGAATAGTTGGAGTTTTTTTGAGTCTGTCCATATAGGACAAGTGTTTAAGGCCTAGGATCCTCTTTGTGAAGTACTTTTGCGGTCTCTCCAGTTGTTGCAGTTGTCTAATAAGGTACATGCCAAATGGGGCATTGTACTCAACTGGCCTAATGAAGGAAGAGTAGAGGGAGACGATGACCTCTTTCTTCCTGGATGCAAAACCCTTAGTAATGAGATGTGCCACACAGAAGGACTTTCTGACCACAGTGGCAATGTGGTGGTCAAAAGAGAGGTTGCTGTCAACCTGTGTTCCCTGATCTCTTATACTGCCTTCTGTGTTCAGTGGACTACCATCGATGTGGTAATTCATGGGAGCCGGGTTTTTCCCAAAGGAGTTGACGACATATTTTTTGGCATTGAGCTTAAGGCCATGGTTCTGACACCAGTTGTTGGTCTCAGTGAGGCCTTTCTGTAGGATGTCAACATCACTTGGGGAATTAATTATGGCTCCCAATGTGCAATCGTCTGTGAACTTTGTCAGCCAGAGTCCCTTTGTGTTGGCCTGGACTTCAGAGAAGTAGATACCAAATAGGAGAGGACCCAGGACTGAACCCTGTGGGACTCCACTCTTGAATGGTCAGCAGTCTCACTTGAAGTCAGCTACTTTCACACTGTGGGTTCTATCTGTGAGTCAGTTTGCAACCCACCTAGTGATACAGGAGTTGATGCCTAGTTTAGTGAGTTTTTCTATAATTCCTGAGTGGGGAATGGTATCAAAGGCCTTGGCCAGATCAAGGTAGGCTGTATGAACCACCTTGCCTTCATCCACAGCTCTGGTGACTGACTCAAAGAAGTCTATCAGGTTGAGCAGGCATGATCTACCTTTCACAAAACCAAACTGTGTGGGATCCAGAGTTTGGAGATTCCCCACATCCTTGTTTATTAGGTCCATGATGATATGTTCCATAGCTTTGCATATCAGACTCATCAGGCTAATGGGGCGATAGTTCCCAGGGTCTGTAGTTGCTCCTTCTTTGTGAAGAGGGATGACTGTAGCAGTGTGCTATTTGGTAGGGACAAATCCTGAGGTGAGGCTGTGACTGAACAGGGAACATAGGTGAGGTGCCAGTTCACTCTGTAGTTCATGTAGAACACAGCCAGGGATATTGTCATGTCCCATAGAAGCTGTATTCTTGACCTTGGATAGTGCTGTTTTAACCTGTGCAGCAGTAATACTGTGGGCCTGGCAATCTACTGGTATTGTGATTGGTCCTTTGGTGGGGGAGAGAGGGGTAAAGTCGGCAATCTGTCGGTCAGTATATTGGCAATTATCTGTTGGCTCGGTATAGGAGGTGCTATTGTGCAATAGCTCCGAGTAAAGCTGGGTATTGCCATGGAGATTCTTTACATAACTATAGAAGGCCTTATCTTTACTATCTGCTGCAATTCTGTTTTCATAGCTAGCTTTAGAGGATTTGATGAAGGATCTCAACTTTTTGTTGAGGGTGATAAGGAAGTTTTTCCAGCCTTGGGACTTCACTTTATTTCACATCAGTTTCCTCCTTCTGTTGTAGAGTTTGTTTATGGCAGGGGACCACCAGATTGCCTTCCTTTTTTTGGAGGAAAGTGTCTTGGTTCTATTGGGTATGGCGAGATCCATGCATTTGTGTACGTGTTCGTACAGGGCATTACTATATGATTTGGCAGTCATGCAGCTGTTCTCCAATTGCATGGATGCCGTGAAGTTAGCCACCTCTGTTTTTAGGAGCCCAAACTTCATAGGTTCATAGGTTTATAGGTAGGTACTAGGTTATCAGCCTTAGGGCCTATACAAGCTTACCCAAAAAAGGTACCCTGACTTTTGCCACCGAAGAAAATTATTTTCCTGTACCCCTGTTGAGCAGAGCCACAGAGGTGATCCCCAGGGTGAATTTCCTATTTCCCATCCAATAATCAAGATTTTTTTTGAAGAGTGCTGATGAGGAGCTTTGTTTGATATATACAGGTAGTTTGTTCCAGAGTATGGGAAGTCTCTGGGAGAGGAATCTAGCCCTCCAGCATGTTCTGCTTATTGTGGTGTCAAGGTTTAGGTCCCTCAAGCATGTAGCTCAGAGGGATTGGGATTTCTTTAAGTGGAGCATGTCCAACAGCTCTGGGTTTGACATAGCTTTGTATGTTAGGCAGCGATCGCCTCCGAGTAGGCTATATGCAATGGAGTAAAGCTGGAGTTTTTGAGACGGTCTGCGTAGTGCATCTGTTTGAGGCCAGTAATCCTCTTTGTGAGGTATTTCTGCAGCCTTTCCAGTTGTTGAAGATGTCTTGTGAGGTACATACTAAAAGGGGCATTGTACTCTTTAATGGGTCTAATGAGTGACGAGTAGAGGAGAACAATGACCTCTTTTTTCCAGGATGAGAAACCTTTTGTGATGAGGTGTACCATGTAGAAGGATTTCCTGACTACTGTGGCGATGTGATTATCAAAGGAGAGACTACTGTCCACCTGTGTCCCAAGGTCTCTTATCAAACTTTCAGTGTTAAGTAGACTACCACCTATGTGGTAGCTCATGGGTACAGAGTTTTTACCAAAGGGGATGACAATGCACTTTTTGGCATTGAGCTTGAGGCCATGGCTTTGACACCAGGCATCTGTCTCAGTGAGGCCCTTTTGTAGGATGTCCACATCATTAGGAGTTTCAATTATGGCTCCTAGTTTGCAGTCATCTGTGAACTTCATTTGCCAAAGACCTTTTGTGTTAGCCTGTACTTCAGAAAAGTAGATACCAAACAGGAGAGGACCCAGGACTGAACTCTGTGGTACTCTACTTGTCACTGATCTGAAGTCGGATTTGGAGTCTGCTACCTTCACAGTGTGGGTTCTGTCAGTGAGCCAGTTGGCAACCCATCTTGTGACATAGGGATTTATACCTAGTTTAGTGAGTTTATCCATAATTCCAGAGTGAGAGATGGTGTCAAAACCTTGGCGAGATCTAGATAGGTTGTGTGAACCACCTTACCTTCATTCACAGCTTTGGTGACTGCTTCAAAAAAGTCAATGATGTTTAGGAGAAATGATCTGCCTTTTACAAACCCGAACTGGGTGGGGTCCACAGTTTGGAGATTACCAATGTCTTTGTTTGTAAGTTCCATGATGATACGTGATACATTCCATGGCCTTGCAGACCAGGCTCATTATGCTAATGGGGCAGTAGTTCCCAGGGTCTGTGGTGGCTCTCCTTTTGTAGAGAGGGATAACCGCCGCTCTGCACCATTCAGTGGGCACAAAGTCTGAGGTGAGGTTATGATTGAACATGGTACTTAGGTGGGGTGCCAGTTCATCCTGCAGTTCATGTAGGACGCAGCCTGGTACATTGTCAGTTCCCATGGATGCTGTGTTCTTGGCTTTGGAGAGTGTGGTTTTTACCTGTGCACCCCTGATTACAGGAACTTTGCATTCTTCTGGTACAGAGATGGGCCCTTTAGGGGGTGGGGGGCTAAAGTTAGCACTGAACCTATCTGCCAGGATGTTGGCAATATCAGTTGGTTCTGTATATTTAGTGTCATTGTGTTGTAACTCAGAGCAGATCTGAGTCTTGCCATTGAGATTCTTGATATAGCTATACAATGCTTTGTGGTTGTCTTTAGAATCAGTGGCAATTTTGTTTTCATAACTAGCTTTGGAGGATTTTATGAGGAATCTCTGCTTTTTACTGAGGCTGACCAGGGAGTTCTTCAAGTCATGGGATTTTACTCTTTTTTTGCAACAGTTTCTTTCTTCTGTTGTAGAGTTTGTTTATGGGAGGGGACCGCCAGATTGGCTTCCTTTTTTTGGATGATAGCACCTTAGTTCTGTTAGGGATAGCACGATCCATGCACTTGTGTGAGTGCTTATAAAGTGCATTTGTGTAGAATTCAGCAGTCATACCGCTATTGTCTATCTGCGTGGGTGTTGTGAAGTTTGCCACTTCTGTCTTAAGAAGTGTGAAGTTGACTTTGGAGAAATTCTTTTTGGTGGTTTCCCTAATGGGGGGTGGGGGCGGGATGTGGATTTCTAGACTGATTAGCTTGTGGCCGGATCTGACCAATGAGGAACTGACCTCTGGTGTGGAACACCGGTCACCCATGTTGGTAAAGACCAGGTCTAGGATATTGCTGCCCCTGGGGGTGTGTGGATAAGTTGATCCAAGGCGCTGGAATTTATGAATTCCAGAAAACGTTGAGCAAAAATGTTGCTACATGAGTAGTTTTCCGAGTTAATGGTGGGGTAGTTGAAATCACCCATTATTAGGGTGTTGGGTTGTACCCTAATATTTTCCAGTGTATCAAGACATGAGGAGTGGGAATCCTGAGGCATGGTGGGGGATCTATAGCAAGTTACAATTTGGATTGCGGTCTTGCCCAGAGTTAGTTGCACTTGGATAATCTCAAATGCATTATGCTGAGCAACTAGCCTGGAGGTGTGGATATCCTTAATGAATATGGACACGCCTCTACCTTTAGTGTTTCAGTCCAGGTTAGGTGGCCGAAAGGTGTGGTATGAATTATAGCCTGGTACTGCAGGGGTGCTCTCTGGAGCCTTGAACCAGGTCTCTGTCACTGCACAGATGTCGATGTTCTCCATTTTAAGGACTGCCTCTAGTGAATGCATTTTGAGGTTTAGACTTCTAGCATTGAGTAGCATTACCCTCAGATTTTGCCTGCCTGTACCTGTTACAGTGGTGAATTTGTCATTTGAACCTTACCTAAAAAGGGCACTATAGGGGTAGCAAGAGCCTTAGCCGGTATCCAGAATCCCAAGGGCAACAGGTGCAGGCGATCTCTGGCAAAGCATCATGGTCTGTCAATCACATCATCCCAGGCAGACTGATACTGGATCCCCTTAGAATGACACCAGAAGCTTAGCCAATTGTTGAAGTCAATTATTTTGTCCTTGTATTGTGGTATCATTCTGTGTGATGGCAGGATGCTACTCAGGGCTAAGGTCATACCTGCCTGGGCTACAAGATCGGAGAGCTTGTCCATGTCTCTTTTCATGTAGTCCAGGGAGGTACATCTCAGGTCATTCACACCAACATGGACAATGACGGAGTCATATTTGTACTTGTGGAGTGACCTGAGTGTGTGCATGCATTATGTGGTGGATCCTGGCACCTTACAGGCAGCTGACAGTAACTTTCTCCTTATTTAGCCTGGTGAGTGGAACATCAGTGTGCCTGATTAGAGTCACCTATGACTAGAGTGTTGGGTATGTTGTTATGCCTTATGGGCTGTGGATGAGTGGCACACTGAGTTTGTAGGTTATTTGTCATTTGGGTTGTGTTGGGGGGGTGGAGGTTGCATTCATTTCTGCTTTGAAGGTCTCTGTTGCTTGAGCAGATTTTTATTGAGAGTCTCCATGAATGTAGGTTAGTTAGTGAGCTTTGGAGAAGTTTTTCATAGTGGTTATCTTTATGGGGTGGGGGGTGGGGGGGTTCAAGGTGATTAGTTTGTGGTCAGATCTAACCAGGGAGGAATTGACTATTGGTATAGAGCAACACTCACCCATTTTAGTAATGATCAGGTCAAGGATGTTGCTACCTCTAGTGGGGTAAGAATGAGCTGGTCCAGGGCATTGGAATTAATGAATTCCAGGAAATGTTGGGCAAGTGTATTGGTACATGAGTAGTTTTCCCAGTTATTGGAGGGGTAGTTGAAGTCACCCAGTATGAGAGTGTTGGGGCTTAGGAACATGGAGTGTGAGTCTTGGGACATGGTCGGGGACCTATAGCAGGCTATGACCTGAATTGTTGTCTTACCCAATGTTAGCTGCACCTGAAGTATCTCTGATGTGTTATGCTGGGCTATCACTCTGGAGGTATGCGCATCCTTTATGAATATGGAAACACCACCACCTTTGGAGCTTCGGTCCAAGTTCTGGATCCAAATAAAACAAAAATAGAGTAATAATTTCCTCACAAGCTTTCTAAATATATATATACTTTTTATCAGGCATGAGAGTGGTTTATTGTGCTGTAAAACAAAGTGTTATTGGTACACATGTTAAATTCACATCCCTTCCCCCATCAGTGTGACATTCGAGCTGGTCCTGCCCTACCTAGTAGCTGTCATAATAATATATAGCCCTAATGTACTTTAATGGTACATCTTATTTAACCAAATTATTAAGTCTGTGATTTTATACAAGGCAATATACTACATGGCTGGAAATATATCAACCTTAGTTCATTTTGCGATCAAAAATTATATATAAATATACACATATACATTTTGCATTTAAAAATCAGTTTCTATTTTCATAACCTATTGTTATTACTCTATTTTTGTTTTATTTGGATCGCTTGTCTGTGTACTTAATAAAGGATTTTCGACTGGAAACAGACTGCCTGCCTTGCTTGGATTAAATTTGAATACTTAGTAATGCTGTAGAATTATATATTTTCTATTTTCTATTATTATTTTTTGACTTGACGAGTTTACGTTCGCTACTTCTACTACTATTGTCTGATCTGATTAATATACAGTGATTAACTAGAAATATATGGACTGAAAATCTTCCATACAGAGAAGTTTCTTACACTGTTTTGTTTTTAAAAAAAGATATTGCAGTGCATGAAAAGAAGATAAAAGTAGCACTGATCATTGAAATTGCTATGACCAATAACTACAGTGTTTTATATACAGAGAGCCATAAAATCATAAAATACCAGGATTTGTATGAGGTCAGCATAGAAGAGGAGTATCCAGACAGTTCCAGTAGTGGTAACAGCAATGGGGTCTTATAAAAAATAATTTACGGTCATACTTAGATACGTTACCGATACATGTAACTCTGTATGAATTGCAGGAGGAGTCATTACTGGGCACATTGCAGGTGCTGCGAAGAGCACTTCTGGCTAACATTAAAAATTGAAACAATGCTAATTTCATTAACTTGAATCATACTTGACTTAGGAATGAGGTCCATTCTCGTCATAGTATTAGAAACCCAAAGGACTTGGAGAAATTAAACAAGAGAGTAACCACAATGTTAGAGCCTAGAGTACTCACCGATCCAAAATTTGTTTGGACATTAATGGCTGGGATTAAAACAATCTTTGATTATTTAGTAAGTTTCTAACTTTTCTAGTTTATGCTAAATAAGCCAATGTGTACTTTCATAGCTATAATTTGTATAAGGGGCAAATGGCATCCATAAAATACAGGCATAGTAAAATGAGAAAATCTCTTTGAGTAAAATGAGAAAATCTCTTTGTCAGAAGTATGCCTTTAGACATAGACAGAGAAACAAATATATACAAAGCTGTATATATATCTTACCATATCAGCAAGATGAAAACTGTCTGTCCATATCTATCAGACCAGTATTTCAGTTTCCAGAAGTGATAACCAAACAGGGGAGCAAAGGCGATGCTGGTGATGAATGTATCACCAGGTACATTTTATGGGAAAAATAAAAGGGCAGAGTTAATTAGGTGTGATCTCAAAACAGACAGAGGATTATGTCCTGAACAATAGAAAACTAAACGCACTTTAAATAAAATTAAACTGTTTGAAGTGAGTGTTGCTAAAAATATTTATATTATGGAGCAATGACCCTCAATCTTGCTGATTCAGGATGCAAAATACTATAAACAAAACACCTGTGGTAGTACTAATTGGCTGTGTAAAATACTGTATTACATATACATGGACATTTCTTGGGATTTAAAATAGTAAACTAAAACATGACAAAGAGTTACATGAATATACAATGGAGTATATTCAATAAGGAGTACACTAAGGTACCTTTAATGCATTTCTTGGATTCAATGGGAAGTCTGTACACCTGCACTAAGTAACTTTTCCTAACTACATTAACATTGCACAGTGACTGAAGAGTCCTACATTTGATAGATGCTCATTGTTCTAAAAAAGATTATGCAATATTTATCATTTACCGTTTACCATACTTGCAGATTACATGTTCTTTGTTAAATACACTTGAAAAGAATCAAATAATTAAACTAATTAAAATTACAAATATAAATGAAGATACTATGATTCGGATAACAAATTGCTGTGTTATTGCTGGATTGATCCATAAAAGCAGTAAACAAGGACCTGCATCTCTATAGGCCCATCATGATTTTTAGGACAAGCCTGTCTTACTGAACTTCCCATTCTCCTTTCGATAGGTGCCATGGCATTTTTTTACATCTACTTGAGCTATTACCACCTCAAGCAGATGGGGCCTTGGTTTAACATCTCATCAACAGGACTAAACCCTCAGGAGAACAGCACCACCTTATTATACACTGCAGTGTTAGCATTCCATCTGTCTGGTATGGGAATAAAACCCACAAACTTCTGCACCAAGGATAAATGTGCTACCTGACACATGATTTGTAAGTGTTAATTCTTATTCATCAACACAATTATGTCTAACTTGCTTAGACCATTTTTTTAAAGTCCTAGCATTCAAAGTTTGGGAATCCCATTACAATAGTATGAAGCCCGTTGAGACAGTAGTGCAACATAGTCAATCATTACAAATAGTAATTCAGTAACTAGTTAAAAAGTGCCTTACTGTCACCTCATTGTCTGACAGAACTACATCCATTTCTCTTCTCAGTTCTCCCTCTCCCTCTCACATCGCCTCATTTTCCCCAAATCATCCAGCTCATCTCCTTTTCTATAATACTGACCTTCTCTCGTTACTATGCTCCACTTAATCCATTCTTTGTAGAACCTTTACATGTGTTATACACTGTAAATTTAAATATTTGAGTTTTATGCCATATAATGTATTCTTCCTAGATTTCTAGATTTGATAACTTAGAAGCAACTGCCAGTGACAGAATGTGTCCAAACCTTTTAGATGGGGGATTATCCAAATGAAACCATGGATACAAAGGGAAGTGATGGAAATGCTGGATGAATCATTTAAAAGATTGTTGCCATTATATGTCCGATGATATATTCATTCATGTGGCCAATATGTACAATAACCTGCATTGTCTGTGATTTGCATTTACTAACTTGTTCAGGTATAGCTGTCAATAATTCAAGAAGCAAATGAGAAGAAAACAAGAAATGAGTTGTTTGTGCTCTAAAAGTCTCCAGAGATACAATTAATGAGTGGCTTATTTTACATAAACATAGCCAATTTCTGGAAAAAAAATCACTTAAATGAACTTATATGACTAATTTGGTTTTAAACAGAATGCCTCAGTTACAGAATGGAGGAGATTCCTGCTAGGAATTGTTAACATAACAAATTTTCATTGGATGTTATACTTTGGGAGGTATGTGCAAATTAACAATGACATTGAGAGCAAAGTTTGAGAGGGAATATTATTCATACCAACCTCAAGAAGTGCATTTCCCTGTTAAAAGTTCTTATGACAAAACTTTACTCTTTATACTGCACGTTTTATTGTTTTTTTGTTTTTGTTTTTTTCAGTTTGTAAGCTTTTTTACACTTTGGCTTGCTTAATTATGCATTTGTTTGGTGGAGAGGTGAACTAGTCCACAATCCAATTTCAGTCATGATCTAGATACAAAAAATCAATGATAAGCTGTACAAAATAACCAATATATTAGTGCAGGTTTACTTACAATATAACATTTTAGTAAGAAAACAATTGCTGGGAGTTTTTTTTGTACATAAGTACATATTTACATATTTACAATTGCTGGCTGGACATGTTGAGGTTAGATTAGTTTGCATTAGAGTAGATCTGAGGAGATTATATTTGATCAAGAAGCTCAGCCATTGTCATTACAGAAGGTGCATACATGTTTGTCATTAAGATAACTAATTAATTTCTTCATGAATAAGGGTTAGTCTGTTTGGCTTTAATGTCTAAATTTAGAGTAAAAGATGACATCTTTGGCAAAATGGGGGATATGATTGTCTATTTTTGGCCAGATTACAATGGTATCATTTGTTTGGAGTTTGGTAGAATTTGGCTAAAATATGTTCATTTAGTTGTATATGCATTCGTTTTTACCTTGCAGCATTACCTTTCACTGTGCCTCAGGTAATATTTTGCTGCTTTACCTTTGTCATCAGGACATCATACCAAAGGTTTTCAATGAAACAAACACAGCATAATATGGTATAAAATGATTTTTTTCCTCACATATAGCAAGCCTGTGTCTTATTTATAAGATGTTTTTTTTTCCACACAGTGATGTTAGCTGTTGTAGAGTGAGGCATTTTTCTGATTTCTATCTTTCAGTAGAAGGATTTGTCTTTATCTTCAACATTCCAAGCAACTTCCTATTTCCTATTTTCAACATGCTTCTGATTGACTGGAATAAGTGGAGCTGTAATACGAATTGTGAAGAATGTACCTGATATATAAAAATAAAAATATGAAAAAAAATTACACTTTATTCCCTTTCCCCAATGGTAAATTAAAAAAAAATATATATTTTGTTAAATATCTAGGATGAAATTATCTAGTTCAGCCTCTGAATCCTGCCAAATGAAAACATATCATCAATATATCATTTATATAATTTCCTGTACTTGAAGCCATTGAGTTTCATTAAGAACTCTTTCCCAAGTGCTCAGGACCAAATTTGCATATGCTGGGGCCATCTTGGTACCCAAAGCAATCCTTTTTAATTGTGGTATATTTTACAACTGAAACTAAAAAAATGTTATTTAGTACTAAATCAATTAGTCCACAAATGACGTTGATTTTTTGATTACTAAAAAAAAAGTATTCTTACTAAGATAATGCCTGACCAATTCCAAACCCTTATAATAAATAACGTTCATGTATAATGATTCTATGTCAAGAATATAAAAACAATTCATTTAAAAATAACCATGAATCTTGTAAATCTTGTAAATCAAAATCTTGTAAATAAAACTTAGTAGTTTATACAGTAGGATTCAATAGTTGTCAACATATTTATAGGTATACTCAATTTTTGTACACTTTAAAGATGCTATATTTTTGAAAGGGAGATTCTGTACATTTTTATGGATTTTTGGAATTTTGAACAGTTTTTCTATACTAGTATTTTGAACAAACAAGAACCTGTACTCTTTAAAGAAATTAAACCTTGTTCTAGCAAATCTAACAAATATACGTCAGTGTTTTTAAAGCTGGGAAACAACTGCTGATCCAAAATAACCTTATAGCAATTGTTGAGCATTAAAGATTCTTCAATGTTTTGTGTATAAACAGTTTGCTCAATGATTACTAACCCTGTCCCCTTATCAGCGTTCATTGATCATGATATTCCAATCATTTCCAAGTTCTGATAAAGCTAAGTATTGTTCTTTAGTAGCTAAATTGGACCACTTATGTCCATTGGGTTTACCAAATGAATTCTTAATATCACAAGCTTGTACAAAAACATTTAAAGTATTTTTTTAATGTGGAGTTGAAAATGCTTTTTTCTGCTGTTACCATGTGCCAAAAGCATATTTATCAGACAAATCATTTAAAATATATTTTAAATTGAGTTCCCTAGAAAATAATTGAATGTCCAATAACATATTTACCCTATTT